>NC_062972.1:31129934-31451776 GCF_023078275.1 Leguminivora glycinivorella
TGTAAGATTCATTACTTAATTGATATTTTTCTTACTTGCGCTTTAATATGAACGTTATTACCTGCAGAATAAGGTCGTGCACAGAGTAGGTATAGCTAGTATAGTAGTAGCGGGAACGGGCGGCGAGTCGTCAACACGTGTTTTGCTCGGCGATATCAAGGGCGCCGCGTTTTCAAAACGCTTCGATAACAAATATTTCACCGTCCAGTATAAGAGAGCTCCCTTATTACAAGTAACAAAAGTCATACAAATCAATTAGTCCGATAGGTCACGTTAAACTGGTCAAGTCGTTAGCTCAATAATAGTACCTATCGAGCTTGACGAGATGCTTGGATCACAACAACGTAATATGTATGAAAGCTTGCGGCGCTTAAGACTGTATTCTTTCGAGTCGTGTGTAACGTATTTTGGCGAGGCAAATTTGAAGCACAGTGCGTGTCTGTCTCACTCACTCTTACGGTAAACCTAATGAACTGTTTCACTTTCAGAGGATTTTTGAAGTAATTTGGGTAATGTGACATTGTCGCGGTGAGGTCTTTCCGGTAAATTTATCGGTGGATCTTTTCGGATTTGTGGACGATGAGCCGATGCGATGTCGCTTCATTTTGAAGTGTCGACTCTCGCGAGGGAGTTCTTAGAGGACCGCGAGGAGCGCGTGTGACTGTTGAGTTTTTGAATGATTTGAAGTTTGTGAATGATTTTATTTTGTGTGTATTTGTGTGGGCATGAGGTGTTTGTGTTGCGAGAGTCAAATCAATAATATGAGTGGTACAAATTTTATTAGGGGGCCTCATGTGTGAGAAACTAAACACTCGAATGCTGCGTAACAATGCGAGCCGAAATCGCCTAATCGGAAGTGTCCGACTTGGTATCGACTAATCTATACACGTTGTAACATGAGAAACCAGAAATCAAAACCTGGTTTCTGGTATCTGGTACCCGGTAACCGGTAACCGGTAACCGGTATCCGGTATCCTGTATCCTGTATCCGGTATCCGGTAACCGGTATCCGGTATCCGGTATGCGGTAACCGGTATCCGGTATCCGGTAACCGGTATCCGGTAACCGGTATCCGGTAACCGGTATCCGGTAACCGGTATCCGGTAACCGTTAACCGGTAACCGGTGACAGGTCTCCGGTATTCGGTGACCGGTAACCGGTAACCAGTAACCAATGACCGTTAACCGGTATCCGGTAAACGGTGACCGGTAACCGGTAGACGGTAACCGGTATCCGGTAAACGGTAGACAGTAACCGGTAACCAGTATCCGATATACGGTATCCGATATCCGGTTTCCCGTGTTCGGTTTCCCGTTTCTGGTTTGGTTTTGGTTTTGGTTTTAGTTTTAGTTCTGTTAGTTTAAACAAAAACAAAACTGAAAACGAAAACGGAAACCGAAACGGGAATGGAAACGAAAACCGAAAGAGAAACCGAAACCGACACCGAAACCTACACCAAAACCGACACCGAAACCAAGACCAGAACCGAAACCGAAAAAAATATTTAAGTTCCTAGAAGTAAAGAGTGACAGAGATAGCACTATAATCATTTAAGTTCCTGGTAGTAAAGAGTGACAGAGATAGCACTCATGTTAGTCAAACTCGTGGTATGTGCACTTCCCGCACACAGTAAAGAGTGACAGAGATAGCACTAAAATCATTTAAGTTCCTGGTAGTAAAGAGTGACAGAGATAGCACTGTAATAATAAAATTTATGTTCCTGGTAGTAAAGAGTGACAGAGATAGCACTATAATAATTAAAGTTCCTGGTAGTAAAGAGTGATAGAGATAGCACTCATGTTAGTCAAACTCGTGGTATGTGCACTTCCCGCACACAGTAAAGAGTGACAGAGATAGCACTATAATAATTTAAGGTCCTGGTAGTAAAGAGTGACAGAGATAGCACTATAACAATTTAAGTTCCTGATAGTAAAGAGTGACAGAGAATAGAGATAGCACTATAATAATTTAAGTTCCTGGTAGTAAAGAGTGACAGAGATAGCATTTTTGTTATTTAAATTTCTGTTAGTAAAGAGTGACAGAGATAGCACTATTGTTATTTAAATTTCTGGTAGTAAAGACGTAAAGAGTGACAGAGATATCCCTCACGTTGGTCAAAGACGTGGTTTATGGACTACTATTTGGACCCCCCAATGTCACGCTTTTTTAATCCTTTAACATGGATTGTCACATTTAGTATGACGTAATATATGAATGACGCCTAAAGATTGAGAGAGACAGCAATATTGTTCTTCAAATTCGTGGTAGTGAGAACAGGGTGCGTAGCCGAATGGCACAAACGCTCACGAAACGAAACGCTATACTAGTAGATATCTATCTCTATCGCTCTTGCGTATTGGCGCAACAGAGCCAGACTGCGTTTCGTTTTCGTTTCGCGTCGGAGAAATGGCATTGACCTGGCCTGAACAGAGACAGCACTATGTATCGCGCGGCCGCCGACTACGCAAGTCACCGCGTAATTATAATAACCGTTCGGCTCCTTTTTAGATCGTGTACAGTCAACAACACAGCTGGCAAGACAAAGTGCCAAAAATATGTATAGAGTATTTTATTTCCTGTACAAGTGTTGGTACTTGGTACATTAAGGTGTGTGTATACATATATTTGGCACTTTATCTGTATTCACAGCTGAGTTGCTGACTGTACCAATAACGATCAACTATGAACTTTTGTGGTTTGTTTTAAATAGTTCTATGCAGATATAGATTAGAATACCTATTCTATCGGTACTTTTTGTATAGGTTATTATAATAACTGGACAAAATAATTATAATCAGTGCCGGCGCACTCCGCGATCACGATTCTTTCGCCGAGCTACAAGGCCTTGATATATAGGATGTATTATTTTATCAGCAACAAAAATATGTGATGATATTGAATTAAGGCAAAACAAGACATATAAACGCTCTCCATTATTTCCTCCCTGGTTTATGAAGCTAGAACAATGATTTTTAACACATACGAAATTCGTACACTGAAATAAAGTGATAGGTATTTAAAAATGAATAAGGGTTTACTAAGATCGTTTTTTGATAATATTAATATTTTCGGAAATAATCGCTCCTAAAGAAAAAAAAAAAGTGCGTCCCCCCCCCTCTAACTTTTGAACCATATGTTTAAAAAATATGAAAAAAATCACAAAAGTAGAACTTTATAAAGACTTTCTAGGAAAATTGTTTTGAACTTGATAGGTTCAGTAGTTTTGAGAAAAATACTGAAAACTACGGAACCCTACACTGAGCGTGGCCCGACACGCTCTTGGCCGGTTTTTGATCATATTAATATTTTCGGAAATAATCGCTCCTAAAGGAAAAAAAAGTGCGTCCCCCCCCCTCTATATTTTGAACCTTATGTTTAAAAAAATATGAAAAAAGATCAAAAAAGTAGAACTTTATAAAGACTTTCTAGGAAAATTGTTTTGAGAAAAATACGGAAAACTACGGAACCCTACACTGAGCGTGGACCGACACGCTCTTGGCCGGTTTTTTTGTATGTATGTTACTCGATATCTCCGAGAATCGTGGACCGATTTTCAAATTATTTTTTTTAATCGAACGGGTATAACCCCGAGATGGTCCTATTGGCACCAAGTCGGGGTCTGATGATGGGATCTTGGAGAAATCGAGGGAACTCTTCAAATGTTATAGGCACATGTAATGTTTTTAGTGTATTTTTAATAGGTACACCAATATTTACGATTGATGGTAAAAATTTTAATGTCGCTGAGCTGATGATGGAAGGTCAACTCCTCAATGGTTAGGAGTTAAAGGATAATTCTTTCACTACTGTACGTATATAATATCAATAGGAACCACTAAAATCAATAAATAAATAAATTTTTCTTTAATATAAAACCGCCTTCAAAAATAAGCGCGTTACAAAACACGGAGAAACTAAAACGCAAAAAATAATAAACCTTTGAATTCAGATTTCTTATCGTATTGCAATAATCTAAACATCCAAATTATAAACAAATCAATTATTTTTGGAGTCGGGGCCAGCCTGGGTATGGTTGGGTGGGGCAAACAGGCATGAGGGATAAGAAATCTGAATTCAAAGGTTTATTATTTGCATTTTTATTTGACATTTTATAAACTGTACGAAAAAGATCCGGATATTCATGCAACTTTTCCATGGTTTCGAAATATCTGTAATGTTCGGATAATTTTCGCATAGGGTGAACCCAATATCTCCTGTGCCTCTGCATATTGAGAATTTGCAGCAAGGCAAACGCATCTTCATCATCGGACGAGGAAGACGTTTCCGCAACGAAATCAGCCTGTATAATGACGCATCGAGCCGTGTTTCCGCCACGCCGCCGCCACGCCGCCTGGGGCGCGTCTTACGTCCTTCCTATACAAAATGTACTGAGGAGACGATTTTTAAATTACACTCAGGTGGCGTGGCGCGGACGTCCGTTGCGCGCCCCGAGACACGCGACGCTCTGGTGTGGCCGGTACCTTACGTCCCTAACCTATTAACCGATCCGCCGCGGTGACGCGGCCGGTGCGCGGCGCGCTCTCCCAGGCCCGCGCCCCGCGCGCTCCCCCCGCCCCGCGACAGCCGCTCTACGACAACTTTGCACCCTTTTAAATTACTGACATTTACAGTTTCTTAAGCGCGACCTTCACAGTATTAATTTTGATAAAATCATGATTATAGTACACAAAAACCTGGTCTTAAGCAAAAAAATCTCAGTTACAATTTATACCTACTGAGAAATTCATGTTTATTTAAGCGTTAAAAATATATGTTTAAGATCGGTATTAAATGTCTATACATACTTAATACAATGCAAATTGATATATATATCATGGTCACCATTTTTACCTACCTAGATATTCACATTAAATGAAAACGGTAAAAAAAAGTACACAATCAGATTTATTTTCTGTGTAATATCGCTAATAACTGATCGCATCTGAGTGCACCACAAAGTTAATCTAACAAAGTTTTCGGTTAACTATTTTGCTGTTAGCAAAAAGTGGGATAATGTACTTTATCTCATGATTTTTATAAGATATGAATACGATCGTATTTTTTTTTATCTATGTACATAATTACTATTTGATGCTTAATAATAATACCCAATAAAATATCAAAAAGGACGAGTTATTGAATTATGTCCAGGGTACCTTACTTTTACTCCACTATTAGTACAATGAGATAGCAAATAGGTGAGATTGTTTACGTTAAGCCAATAGTTTTCTATAAGCTAAAATAGAACGAGTTGTTTATTTAGTATTTAGTACTTAGCTCTTATTTTATGCTTAGCTTAAGTGAATTAACATATTACTTTTTTATTTTTGTATTATTTTTTCCATTGCTGTACTCTTTTTTGTGTTATGGTAATAAACGTATTTTTATTTTTTTATTTTTATTTTTATTTAGAGTTCTCATGCATCACTAGCGACCTGCCCCGGCTTCGCACGTGGAGTACTTAAAGCTTAGAAATGGTTATAGTAAGTTATACGTAAACAATAGACATATTTATGCCATCCCGGAAATTAGTAGACCTACAAATTCCATCATACGATTGAAGCTCTCAGGCAGCGTGAATTTTACCAACTTGATTAGCACATATCGTCATATTTCAATCAATTTGAAAGAAAAATTGTGGGTTTCCCTTAGTTTTCATTTTCTTATGCACTGCTTGTAGCAGAGTGACGTTTAGGAACGCACTCTTAAAATATTTCAATATCTGTAGCTGTCACTTTTGACAGCTCTCTTGCCAGCTTCCCATGGCGACTGACGTAGGTCGCTCCGTACTAAATATTTGTATTGATACTAATAAGTTAAGTATTACCAAAATAAACATAAGTTTGAATTCATCAAGACTTTTATTCAAAAATACTACACCGCTTTATTTTGCACACGACTGTATATATTTAATTTTATTATCATCGCCTAGCACCGTGCTAGCACCCATAGTACAAGAAGCTTGGCTTAGGAGCTAGGGCTTGCTTGCTGGCTGGGAGCCCTCCCTGGGACCTGGAAGCCGTGGTACAATCCACCGTCTACTGGCGGGTGCAACGAGCAAGAGCGGAAGGAAACTGGCCAGCCCCTCCGGAAGTCCGTAAATGGCGGGAAGAGGCTCAAGACGTGCTATTTGCACAATGGGCGGAGCGTTTAGAGATCCCGGGACCCAGCCGGGATTTGGTGGCTGCTGTTCGACCTGTTCTGCAAGAATGGGTCCAACGAAGACATAGCGCACTCTCCTTCCACCTCGCACAGATCCTGACGGGACACGGCTGCTTCGGCAAATATCTGTGCGAGATGCTGGGACGAGAGCCGACAACGGCGTATCACCACTGTGGAGGAGCCATGGACACGGCCAAGCACACACGCGAAGAGTGCTCTGCGTGGTCACCGTAATGACGCAGAAGGAGGCAGCAGAGCGATTGCGCGAGGACGACGCGGATAGTCTTCCTCAGCGCCGCAGGAGGCTGGGCAAGCAGCGAAGAGCCTACGCAGGCAGAATGCTGCCGCCCTAAGGGGAACCTGCGGGTGGTGGGTCGGGAGTCCCATCACTCGCTTGAATAGGTTCCGAGCTGGAAGGCCCTCCAGTGTTCCGAGGTGCCTTCAGCGGAGTAGGCTATCAGAATAGTCTGAAACGACGGGCCTCAAGGGCAACGCTGGCGGGGTATCGGAAGCCTACAACCGAGAGCCCGAAATCCTGCGCAAAAAGCGAGCGTGGGAACACCCCAGGGGGTTTAGTCCGTGGGAGTCGGACATCCCCACTGGCTTTCTCCCGGGCTAGTGGGATCCATAACGGATTCCCCCTGGGTAAAAAAAAGGGGGGAGGGGCAGGGCTAGATTGATCTGTGTAAGTTATCCCCAATATTAAAATAAATGTATATATATATATAGGAGTCTACATATATGTTGTATAGTTATGGGTTTTTTTCTAAATGACGAATGCTTTTCTGAGCCTTAGATACCAAATACTATATACTTAAACTCTAGAGTTAATACGTGCAGCTTCTGACGTTTCCCATACAATGGAGCGGCAACAATTTTACTAGTGCCATCTAGCGGTATGAGTTGTTCAAAGTAGTTTGTCAGACTTTTATTTTATTAAATTAAAATAGAAAATGCGATTACTTGATCTAGTTTAACATTTTTAGGCGGAATAAAACAAAAAAATAAGAATGTGTGACTTTTTTTAATTTTATACTGAATGAACTAAACTATTTTGATCAACTCATGCCGCTAGGGGCGCTAGTATCGCATGTTGCCAACTTTGGCACCAAGCTGCACGTATTAACTCATAGAGTTTACATAGTATTTGTAGATACTTAATATCTCTACAATTCCGATAGCAATGCTGTTGAAGTCTGAGTTCAAACTGTACTTTTAAAAAGGTAAGAAAGCAGAAACAATACGCTTTCTTAGATAAAATACAACAGATGGCTACGCTTTTTCTCCATAAATAAGTGGAAAAAGGAAAAACTAGCAAATACTATCCATTTAAATAATTAGAGTACGGAATGAACGTCGAGTTTAAGCGAATGCTAGTCTTAATAGAGTACCTATTAAAGCAACGGAAAAATAAATGGAAATGCTTTCAGTATTTTAAATTGAAATTAAAATACTAGATGATGAAACAGGTTTTTTATGATAGAACATTGATAATATAGGAGAGAAATATACTGACAAAATTGCCTGAGCTTACAAACACAAAGTTAATCTTATATTTAATGAAAATACTCGCTAATAAATATATCGCTACTGCTGCGACATGTTTGGGGCCAATTTTGGAGGCCACTCTTCAGGAATATAGTTATCACGCGGCGGCTAAATTCCGTGCACTGTGCGCGCCGCTCGCCACTCTGCCCGCTGCGCGCGCGCTGATAGGGCGGGGGCGGGGGTCGCAGAGCAGTCTGCAGCCGGAGTTGTCGTAATCCATACTAATATTATAAATGGGAAAGTGTGTGTGTCTGTTTGTTTGTCCGTCTTTCACGGCAAAACGGAGCGACGAATTGACCTGTAGGCCTAGCACATGATGGCCGCGGGAGTATGTCGCCGCGAGATAGATGACACGTCTTTGTCTAATTGTATTAATGACATAAGGACAGGTAGTCTATCTCGCGGCGACATCCTCTCGCGGCCATCATGTGCTAGGCCTGCTGATTTTTTAAGTGGAGATAGTTGAAAGGATGGAGAGTGACATAGGCTACTTTTTGTCTCTTTCTAATGCGAGCGAAGCTGCGGGCAAAAGTTAGTATTCTATAAAAGCAAATCTTTCACGCACAAAGGAATCTTAGTTATCTTTTTATCGCTTCTCTGTATTAGTGCGGTAGTATTACTACACTCATATCGAATTTGGAACAACAAATGATTGTCTTCTGTAGTATTTGACAAAGAATAAACAATATTTATAGATTTTGGGTATTAAAAGTGTATGATGACTACGTATTTTCGATTAAAAATGTGTGTATTTTTTTATATTTTGGCCACCGAAAACGCTGTCAGCGATGTAGTGACATCATCGAATTCGAACTTACTTCATGTCAAAACAATCACTGACATTAATGCCTCATACTTAAAAGTCTAAAAATGTTATTTTCGAATATAATGACCTGATGCACAGATATATCTATAGATTAACATGACTGTTGCTTTCGCCTGATTACTTATATGTAAAAGTATACTTTAAACATACTTTTTGCTGTTTTTAGGTCATAATAAAATATAGTAATATTTTATTTCGGTTAATTGGACAGTACTTAATCATATAAGACAGACTTTAAAAACCGGCCAAGAGCGTGTCGGGCCACGCTCAGTGTAGGGTTCCGTAGTTTTCCGTATTTTTCTCAAAAACTACTGAACCTATCAAGTTCAAAACAATTTTCCTAGAAAGTCTTTATAAAGTTCTACTTTTGTGATTTTTTTCATATTTTTTGAACATATGGTTCAAAAGTTAGAGGGGGGGGGACGCACTTTTTTTTCCTTTAGGAGCGATTATTTCCGAAAATATTAGTATTATCAAAAAACGATCTTGGTAAACCCTTATTCATTTTTAAATACCTATCCAACAATATATCACACGTTGGGGTTCGAATGAAAAAAAAAATCAGCCCCCACTTTACATGTGTGGGGGGTACCTTAATAAAACATTTTTTCCCATTTTTTATTTCTGCACTTTGTCGGCGTGATTAATATACATATTGGTACCAAATTTCAGCTTTCTAGTGCTAACGGTTACTGAGATTATCCGCGGACGGACGGACGGACGGACGGACGGACGGACGGACGGACGGACGGACGGACGGACGGACGGACGGACAGACAGACATGGCGAAACTATAAGGGTTCCTAGTTGACTACGGAACCCTAAAAACGGGTCAAGTAGCCTATTTTATTACACGTAAGAATTGCTATCGCTAAAAATCCGATGACAGTAAAAATTTGGTACAATGAGTCCAATTTTCACTACCCCAAATAGTTTGTTCCAGTGAACTACCTAAATCTAGTAGGTTCAAAGTTTCCGCGATATCATGACAGAACAAACTTTTAATTAGCACTATTGTACTCGTACCTGTTGACGTGCTTGTTAACAAGCTTAAGTGACTGGTTGAACATTTCTGAATAATATAGCATTATATAGTACATTACGATACAAGTGGAACCTTTGTGTGGCAAACACAATGTTTTCTCACAAATGGATACATTTGTACACTCGAGAGGCAGAGAACGTGAGGAAAAGTATGATTGATTTTATAATCGTGGATGATAGAATGAAGAAGAATGTTCTGGACGCTAGGGTGTATCGTGGGTCAGGTATCCATACTGACCACTTCCTGGTAATGTGCCGAATAAGTGGTCTGTTCAAAGGGTGGCGATCACGACCTCGTGCGGCCCCTAGCGTTTTAGACCGAATAAAAGTGGAATGTTTGCAAGAAGAAAGCGCAAGTGAAGAGTACGTCAGTAAATTGAAGAATGAGTTTGAAAGTTTGGATGATATAGATGAGATTGATGAATTATGGAGCAACTTTAAAAATAAAGTTGTAAGTGTGGCTAGGGTAGTGTGTGGTGTGAGTAAAAGGAACAAAGGAGGAAAGGTGAAGAATGTGTGGTTCGATAAGGAAGTGCAAGAGGCGGTATGTGAGAAGAAGAAGCTATGGCGGGATTGGTTAGCAGCACGAGCTAATCAAAGAGCCCATAAAGCCTCTTTTGATGAGGTGAATGTAGCGAAGGATAACTATAGAAGTATGAAAGTGCGTGTGAAAGAATTAGTTAAAAGAAAGAAAGATGAACTTAATGATCAAATGGATGAAAGATTGTCGCAAGATTTTCAGACGAACATAAAGTTCTTCTGGAAATCCGTTCGCCTAGCCAGAGGTAAGAGTTCAGACTCTGAGCTAAAATCGGTGAAAGATTCGAATGGAAGTTTGCTGAATGGGGAAGAATGTATTCTAAAGAGATGGCAGGAGTATTTTGAAAGCTTGTTTGAAAGGGAGGAAGCAAATATGCTAACCTCAGGTTTGAATGGAAACTTATCAATGGATGAAATTAGCATGGATGAGATTGTGAAAGCATTGAAAGGTATGAAATCAGGTAAGGCTGCAGGATATGACAAGGTCTCCGCCGAGATGCTGAAGGCTGGACAGGGCATTGTAGCGAGTCAGTTGTATCGTCTTTTCAATTTGTGCTTCAGTACCGGCCGGGTACCTAAGGACTGGTGCAAGGCCGTCATCGTTCCTCTTTACAAGGGAAAAGGCTCACGACTGGACTGCAAAAACTACAGGGGCATTAGCTTACTCAGCATCGTCGGAAAACTGTATGCGAAAGTGTTGATTGAGAGAGTAGTGAGAGTAACCGACGAGAAAGTGTGGGATGCACAGGCGGGATTTAGAAAGGGTATGGGATGTTCGGATCAAGTCTTTTCCTTACGATGCATAGCCGAAAAGTTTTTGGCCAAAGGTCAAAAGGTCTATTGCGCTTTCGTGGACTTGGAAAAGGCGTATGATAGAGTGATGAGGAATGAATTGTGGTCGGTAGTGTCCATGTATGGAGTAGGCAGGCAACTCGTTCAAGCACTGAAATCTCTTTATGAGGATTCCAGTGCTTGCGTGAGAATAAACGGGTCATACACTGAGTGGTTTAGCATCGAAAAGGGTGTTAGACAGGGATGTGTAGCGTCGCCGTGGCTGTTTAATTTATTCATGGATAGTTGTTTGCAAGATCTGAAAGATTATGATTGTGGGTTGAGAATGGAAGGGTTACTGGTCAAATGTCTCCTATATGCCGATGACCTAGTATTACTTGCGTCGTCGGCCGAGGAGTTACAACTGATGGTAACAAGAGTGCATGCATCCTTCGAGAGGAAAGGAATGAGAATGAATGTCAGTAAGACGAAAGTAATGGTATTTGAAAGAGATGAGATTATGACAGATTGCGAAATTGAGATCGATAATGAAAGTTTGGAACAAGTGAAAGAGTTTGTGTATTTGGGAACGTTGTTTACAAGGGACGGTAAACATGGAAAAGATATTGAAAGGAGAGTGAATGCTGGGAATAGAGTGAATGGAGCACTAAACGCTTTTATGGGCAGCCAGAAAGTATCGCAAAAAGCACGTCTGGCGGTGCATAGAGGAGTTTTGGTGCCTACACTTATGTATGGTAGTGAAAGTTGGGTGTGGGAGAAAAGACTTCAAAGTCAAGTGAATGCCGTAGAAATGAGAGCGTTAAGAAGCATGGCTGGTGTAAAGTTGAGTGACAGGATCAGAAATAGCGTGATAAGAGAGAAGTGTGGAGTGGATGTAGATGTGGTGACAAAGATTGAGATGGGTATGTTAAGGTGGTTTGGGCATGTAGAGAGGATGGATGAGAGGAGATTAACGAAGAAAGTATATGAAAAAGGAGTGGAAGGGTCAGTTGGTAGTGGAAGACCTAGGCGAACTTTTCTTGATCAAATCGGGGAAATATTGCAAAGAGGCCAGGTCAGAAGTACTCGAAACCGACGAGCGTGTATGAGAAATGTTATGAAAGTGTGTGAAGCGAAAGTGGTTTGTCAGGATCGTAGTAAATGGAAATCCGTGATCTCTGCCTACCCCTCTGGGAAACAGGCGTGATTGTATGTATGTATGTATGTGTACGATACAAGTGCGTAAAAACTTTCCCCCGTGTATCGTACGACGTTTTTTCAGTACAGATGGCCCTCCGAAGTTTCGACCTGGCATATAATGAACCACTTCTCGCACTAGTGCGTAAAAAAAACTGAAATCTGTACTGAAAAATTTGTTAAAAACAAATCTCTACAACATTTTTTTATAGCCTATTTTGTGACCCACTGCTGGGCAAAAGCCTCCTATTTTTTCCGCCACTTATCACGATTTGTCTGGAACAAATCTGTCATTAAAATCGGTTTCGTTGCAACACTCTTATGGCCTATTTTACAACAGTGACAACTGTCGCAAGGCAGTGGCACTTCGCCGTTCATTCTTCTTCAATAAATAATATTGACGCTGAGTAACATACATATAACATACATATAATCACGCCGGTATCCCATAAAGGGGTAGGCAGAGCACATGAACTACTAAGTTTCAGCACAGAATATATAAAAGTACAAGTACAGAAGGCTTACTCTCAACAATCTGTCAACGGACTGCATGCGACATTGAGTTCTATTGCGCAGCGTGTAGGTTGTCAAACTTTATGGGCCGCGAACTCGCGGCCGTCTAAATGTATGGAAGAAACGCGGAGTGAGCCGCCCCTGGTTTCAGTGCTACTCTTGGCAAAAAGGGGTTGAAAGAAATCCAAATTGTGACATTGCAGTGACAGGTTGCCAGCCTCTCGCCTACGCCACAATTTAACCCATATCCCACAGTCAACTTCTACGACACCCACGGGAAGAAAGGGGGTGGTGAAATTCTTAACCCGTCACCACAAGGGGAACGGGGGGAGAGGAGGGGGGAGTAACAATGTTACTTATAAACCCAAAAACAGACACAGAATTGTCAGTGTCAATGTCACTCTGGTGAAATAGCCCCCTAGACTTACTATTCTAATCCTAATGCCACCTTCAATCATTTCTTTAAAGTCCTACCTAACCTATTATTTTTAGCACATAAGGTACAGCGAGGCAAATCTCAACTGGGGGGCGAATGTATCTAGTCCATTTTTTCCATGTTTTTCAATGTTTGCATTACTAAATAATGTCCACCGGTGACATAATATAAATGGTAGGCGTGCTCAGTGGATACCTGTAGAACTCAACATCATAGTGTAAAAATTAAAATTTTGAAAAAACCGCGACCGCGACATGGTGGACCGATTTTTATAAAACATGGCTAAGAACACTCCCGACTAACTCAGCTTTCAAACAAAAAGAAACTAAATTGAAATCGGTTCATTCGTTCGGGAGCTACAATGCTACAGACAGACACACACACAGACAGAGACGTCAAACTTATAACACTCCATCGTTTTTGCGTCGTGGGTTATAAACATGGATAAGTTACAATTGCCCACCGTTAGAGATTTAGCCCGCTGTACCTTACCTATTGTGCATTCATGTGAGTAATAATACCAAATTCACACCTGAAATTACAGAATTAAACGTTCACCGTAATTGAAACCTCAAAACACTATTAACGGAAAATCAGTTCTGTTTCACGCCATGAATCTGCCGCACACATGTTTGTTATTTGTGTTTGTGCGCGAGAAATCGCCTCGGCAGATACAGTTCGTCTGGTTTCAAAATTGAGTAGACACGGTAAATCTGAGTGCTGAGAGTTGGATGATCCGTCATATCACAAACTAGCTTTTGCCCGCGGCGATTCGAAAATTTCGGAATCATCCATACAAACTTCCACCTCCCATTTTAAGGAATTAGGGGGGTTAGAAAGAGACAAAAAGTAGCCTATGTCACTCTCCAGCCCTTCAACTATCTCCGCATAAAAAAACACGTAAAATCGACGCTCCGTTTTGCTGTGAAAGACGGACAAACAAACAGACACACACTTTCCCATTTATAATATTAAGTATGGATTTACGAGTATGGATCCTTTGGTCTGGGAAAGCCAAGTGGGCATGCCTGATTCCGGAGTTTAGGGACCACGGCTTTATTTCTCCGTTGCAGGCCACGTTTGTTGCGGGTCACGTCTTCCGCATGTACCCAAGATTGGTAGGCTGGTATAGCCACTGTAGGCCTAGCACATGATGGCCGCGGGAGTATGTCGCCGCGAGATAGATGACACGTCTTTGTCTAATTGTATTAATGACATAAGGACAGGTAGTCTATCTCGCGGCGACATACTCTCGCGGCCATCATGTGCTAGGCCTGCTGAGTGGAGTGGAGTGGAGAAAAAGCACACCAACGGGAGCTGTGGCAATCACAGGGAGAGGCTTTTTAAATTAAATTAAATTTAAATTTAAATTATTATTTCAATAAAAGTGAGACAGTTTTTTTACATTACACTTTCCGCAAAACTGTGTAGAACAGTTTGTTGGCAGGAATAGGCTCATTTTATCACATTACTGTTGTTTCACTTAGGTGCTATAAGTGTTAGACAAGTTACAAACATAGTTACTTAATACTACTTACTAAATTATTTTATTTTAATTACGTATTTAACTAGAGTTACTATCAGTTTCAAATTGCTTCAAAATAAACTTTTTTTAATTTTGATTTAAATACATTTTTGCTGGTGCTTTTTCTAATGCTTAATGGTATCCATACTAATATTATAAATGGGAAAGTGTGTGTGTCTGTTTGTTTGTCCGTCTTTCACGGCCAAACGGAGCGACGAATTGACGTGATTTTTTAAGTGGAGATAGTTGAAAGGATGGATACCATTAAGCATTAGGAAAAGGTATATAGGCTACCTTTTGTCTCTTTCTAACGCATGCGAAGCCGCGGGCAAAAGCTAGTATTGTTATAAATCTTAGGTACAAGATAAGATCTTGATCTTTTTCCATAATAATTAACTTTCCTGGGTACAATCAATGCTTCCTTAGCCAATTTTCTACGCAATAGTTTTGCCTAGCAGTGAGACACATAGACGGACTAAAAGAGAGGCGAAAGTTTTTAAAGCGATGGGAACTGGCTCTGGCTGCAGCTGCATTCCGGACGCATGTGCATACAATTATGCAGCCACTTTGCAATCAAAATGGATCCAAGTTGCAGCTAAGAACGGTTCTAAGGAACAGTCTTAGTAAGGAGGCTCTGTATGAGGGTAATACCGTTCTGTGCTTTGCAGTGGCCCGTTTCTCGAAAGGTACAAGCCTTGTATTACAAGTGTGTTGCCATGACAACCCATACGATTTGACAGTTCGCGCACTTGTAATACAAGGCTTGTACCTTTCGAGAAACGGGCCCCAGGTCTATGTGACTCGAGGTAGCTGATTTAAATTTACATGTAGTCGTATACTCCTCATTAATACTTATTAGGCCACTGTTTTTATGTTCATATTTATTAACCGCAGGCGAGCGCTGGTGGCCTAGCGGTAAGAGCGTGCGACTTTCAATCGGGTTCGAACCCCGGCTCGTAAGGAATGAGTTATTGGGAACTTATGTTCGAAATGTCATTTGATACTTTCCAGTCGCTTTTCGGTGAAGGAAAGAATCGTGAGGAAACCGGACTAATTCCAATAAGGCCTAGTTACCCTTCGAGTTGGAAGGTCAGATGGCAGACGCTTTTGTAAAACTAGTGCCTACGCCAAATCTTGGGATTAGTTGTCAAAGCGGACCCCAGGCTCCCATGAGCCGTGGCAAATACCGGGATAACGCAAGGAGGATGATGATGATTTATTAACCGCATTTTATACGATCCAGTTTTTGTATTTTTTTTAATGCGGAAATTGTTATAAAGTTCAAAAGCCTGTATACTTCAATTTTGCGTTTTCTAACCATGTGGCGAAGTTCTACCAGCTCCCAGAGCCACTAGTTTTTTTTTGAGTTTTGCAAGTGCATAAATTGGATAGATAATGCGATGGATAACCTTTGCATCAGGAAGGTCCCAAAGCCAGGGTCCTTAGTATACATACCTCTTACATCACAGAATCTTAAATTATGTTCCTTGATAACTCTTAAATTATATTCCTTGATATTCCTACACAACTCAACCTGAATTCAGGAGAAATACTTAAGAGATTTTCTGAATTGGGGACAGCGTACTAAAGTAGGGTAAATAAATAAAATGATTTTCATTTCAAACGTTGAGACAATCCCGAAGCCTTCGGACGAAGCGTCAAATATTTACCCATCGAACGGAATTAAATTTAGTATTAGGCCCTGTTTAGTAGAGAGAACGGTAGGCTTACGATCTGCTATAAAATTATAGCATATTTAATAAACTTTGGTTCTGAAAGATACCAAGTGGAAAATAGTGTTTGGTACTTTCTTTTACAAGGGAATAAATCAAGAATAAATAAATATTATAAGATGATATCCTTACACAGTTGACTGAGCCCCACGGTGAGCTCAAGAAGGATTGTGATGTGGGTACTCACTTATATACATACTTGTATACAAATACTTATATACATAGGAAACTTACATGACTCAGGAACAAATGTCTGTGCTCATCAAACAAACAAATGCCCTTACCGGGATTCGAACCAACCGGTCGTCGAAATCCGGCTCGCAACTATTTTGATACCTGAAGAAGCGCAATGCATCGATTCCAGAGTAATGTCGTGCATTTGACTTTATTAATAAGACTCCATCCAAAAATTGAATGCACCCTTAACGGTAAGTACCCTTAACGGGTTATCTGTAGCAATATTTTACAAGATCGGAAAATGATGAGATGGATTTCCAGCGTAAGCATCCCAAAACGTTGATAGTGGATGGAAAAGTAATACCTATATTCCACGACAGCCTGTGATCCGAGCTCTCATGATATCACGCTGATGCTGTATATCAGTGCCAGTGACATAATTTCTACCAAAACATCTATTTTGACATTCTAAAATCACTATCATATCGGTATAACATGCGAATTATAAGCATTGTTTGAAATAACCGCAAGAAAATGCGCCGAAAATCGGCATGTCAAGTATTTGTGGACTTAACTCAGAATAGGCTACTAGACTCTTATCGAGTTTGGCATAAGAAATTATTGTTTCTTATAGTATTTTACATAAGAAACCAATGTTTATAGATTTTGGGTATTAAAAGTGTATGGTGGGTATTTTCGATTAAAAATTCGTGTAATATTCTTTTTAACTTTGGCCACCGAAAACGCTGTCAGACTATGTAGTGACGTCCTAGAATCTAACTTTACTTTATGACGAGTCAATCACTGGCATAATGAACTTTATGCCTCATACTTTAATGTCAGAAAATTCCGTGTTCAATTCGATTTACGTCATGCACAGACAATAGACTTGGCTAATGTTGTTTTTGCCTGATTAAGTGAAAGTATATTTGAAAAATGTTTTTTTGCGGTTTTCAAGTCATAATAAAATATGGTAGTATTTTTTTCGGTTCATTGGACAATAATTAATAATATATAATTACTTTAAAAAAGGGTCAAGTAGCCTACTTGCACAAAGTCATTTTGACCACTGAATATTTAAAAAGCCATTTTCAAAATACTAAAGCACTTTTTATGAATGAAACAAGTTTTACAAGCTGCTGTGGTAAAGGTTCTCCTCTTTGTCAGAACCCTAGTAATTGCGATAGCGACACTATTTATTTGCGCCGAGTTTAATTCCGCCCTCCATTGTAACTCAAAGAGCCGTTTGTTGGCAAATCTAATTAAAATGTTTTTTGGAAACTGTTTAGAACGCGCCTTCATTTAACTGTGGAATGGAAATTTGTGGGCCCATTCGAATTCACTGACACAGGTTTGATATTTTAATGATTTTGTTGAGCTACCGTAAGTCTCATTAATAAGAAATCATATAGAGTTTGTGCGGCGGAAAGAGAAGTGTAAGGTACAGCGGGGCAAATCTCGACTGGGGGGCAATTGTAACTGATTCAATTTTTCCATTATTACGCTATGATGTTGAGTTCTACATGTATCCACTAAACACCCTACCATATAACAAGTGGACACTCTATTTAATAATGCAAACATTATAAAACATGGAAAAAATGGACCAGTTACATTTGTCCCCCAGTCGAGATTTGCCCCGATGTGTCTTATGTGCATGGGTAACGTCATATCTATTAGCATCAAGTCGCACTTTGTGTATGAATCGCTACTTAGCATGATCCTTCGTATATAAATTACCCTATACTTTACATGAGTTCTCTTTCCGAACAGACTATTTATGGACACAAGTAAAATCCACAATAAAAGGATAATTAATAATTCATTTATTGCTTTTATGGATTTTACAAACTTCAAACTGATTTAAGGATACCTACATCATGAAATAAAACTATGGAAACGGATTAAATCGCGTATAATGAATTTAGAATTCATCCCGACGTTTCGAACACTTTACAGCGTTCGTGGTCAACGGGTGACTGAGGAAAAATTACAATGTGCAAAAGCTACCCACATACAAGAAATATTAACGAACCATGACCATATGATAAATAATATACCTCTAGATTTCACACACTATAAATAAAGCTAGTTACTTATACAATATTCAAAAAAATTACCATTACTATGTTAAAAAACAATTAATCAATTAATCTACACAAAATTGACAAAAACAAACTGCAAATGTCCAACAACATACAGCACAAAGTCCATAGTTTCCATAGTTTCCGTTTCCATACTTTTATTTCATGAGTAACTATCGCGCCTGCCTGCCTGCCTGCCTGTGTGGTGACGGGTGGCCTGTGTGGTGACGGGTTAAGAATTTTACCACCCCCTTTCTTCCCGTGGGTGTCGTAGAAGGCGACTATGGGATATGGGTTAAATTGTGGCGTAGGCGAGAGGCTGGCAACCTGTCACTGCAATGTCACAGTTTCGTTTTCTTTCAACCCCTTATTTGCCAAGAGTGGCACTGAAGCTTTAGTAGTTTCATGTGTTCTGCCTACCCCTTTATGGGATACAGGCGTGATTGTATGTATGTATGTAGTAACTATCGCGGTAACCGAAGACAATATTAAGGATACATGTTTACCATATTTAGTTTCCAGTATTTTAATACTTACCCCGTCCACATCACAACCGCTTACGAATCATAAAGGAGCTAGCTTTTCTATTGGTACGACAGAGCATGACTACGTTTCGAATGTCACTCCGGCTAGGCTGGCTGATAACATCAGTTAGATGTAATTTCAAAATAAGTGTATCGAATCGGCCTGTTGGTTGTAAACAGTTGTTAAAAGGAATTGAGTTAGTATATTTAAAGGGACTAGAAGATTTTAGAGGTTTTTAAAATGTTACTTTTGAATTAGGGCCACTTAAAACATCAGTTGCAAAAAAAAGTAGTGAGCAAAATATGATCTGCGATCAGGGGGGTTACCATGACGTGCTGAAGCCGTTCAGCCGGCGTATCATGCTTCTAATTTTATCACTTATCCACGTGGATAAGACGTCTGTCACGCTTTAGCAAGTATGTCAGTGTGAGAGTGACAGATGTCTTATCCACGTGGATAAGTGATAAAATTGGAAGCATGGTAGGCCGGCTGTTTGGGTTGAGAGAGAGGGACGGAGCTATGTAACTGCTATAGCTGTGTCCCTTTCTCTCAACCTAAACTGAACGTCTTTAGTACGTCATGGTAACCCCCCAGCTCCTTCTCGGTTTGATGTACAGTCGGCATCATATACCGGTACGGCCAATATACAATTTATAAATATCTAAATAAACATCTAGTCAGTCTGCTCCGACACTAAGAAGACAATGCCGTCCTTGAAACGTCGGATGTTAGTTGTACGAGATAAGTCCCGCCGAATGAGCTATGGCTATAAATAAATAATTTAATTAGAATAAGTTTTTAAGTTTTTATTGTCTACGATAGATGGTGTAGGTAGGGGTTCAGGCAGACCAAAAAGGAGATGGTGCGACGACCTGGAAAAATTTTATCCCAACTGGTGGGGAAATTCGAGTGATAGGGTCGAGTGGAGGAAGAGAGGGGAGGCCTTTGCCCAGCAGTGGGACACAAACGCAGGCTAGAAAAAAAAAAGTTTAAAAAAAAATGTATTTGCTCACTGTATGGACTTTGGTCTGAAATAAAGATTTTTTTTTATGGGCCAAGATTACCACAAAGTGGCAGCCCAGGCTAAAACGGGGACCCGGCAGACCTCGTATGCGATGGCGGAACGAGCTAGACTCCTTTTTGGAAGAATGGCCGAGGGCTGCTCAACACAGGGAAGAGTGGAAGAACCGGGAGGAGGCCTTTGCCCAGCAGTGGGACATGACAGGCTCCCAAAAATAATAAGTCCCATTGGAAATTTTAAATCATAAACAATCATAATCATAATCATAATCATAAATCATAATCATAATCAGCGGATATCGTCTCGCTCGAATCTAGAGCAGAGCCCAACTGGGGAAGTACCTCCGCCTTACAGAAGACCGCAGCCAAATAGCACTAGACCCTACTCATAGTGTTGTGTTCCTGCCGGTGAGTAAGGCTGCCAGAGCTCAACGAGGGTACGGTGTGCTGATGACGGGAGGACTTACGGAACTAACTTGTTCCGTCTATTGTCCTTTGAGTCGTCGGCAACCCGAACCCTCCTTGGAACTTGTACACTCCTTTTTGCTGTGTACTTAACACAGCAAAAGGGAGTGTACAAGTTTCTAATGGGGTGGCAACGCGCATGTGACACTGTTTAAGTTGCAGGCGTCCATAGGTTACGGTGACCGCTTTACATCAGGCGGACCGTATACTTGTTTGCCACCGACGTAGTATAAAATAAAAAAATAAAGCCTGAATGATATGACTACTTGCCATGTCGCAGAACTTCAGTAGAAGTATTGTCTTCATAATATACTTACTGAACTGTCACCGCAATGCAATAGTCATGTATTTCTTGACAGGTTTTTTTTATAGGACATTCTTACACAGATTGACTGAGCCCCACGGTAAGCTCAAGATAGCTTGTGTTGCAGGTACTCAGACAACGATATACATAATACACAAATACTTATATACATAGAAAACATCCATGACTCAGGAACAAATGTGCTCATTACACAAATAAATGCCCTTACCGGGATTCGAACCCAGGACCGCGGCGTAGCAGGCAGGGTCACTACCCGCTAGGCCAGACCGATCGTCAAAAGGATTTAAAATGAATGTCATTTATTTGTCCGTAAAGTTAAATAGTAACGTGTTAAACACTTGTGTTAACCGCACCAACTTTGTGAGAACGATTTTAGCAATTCCGTTTTCAAGAGGTCAAAAGCTCAGAGGTCAACTAAAGTCGTAAGGGTCCGAAACGCCCAACACTTTCACCTAGAACCAAAACGTCTTATGCAGTATGGTACTAGTATAACTATACTACTATTTCGAATGAATTTTAAGCAATTTACACTGTTCGCACTTTTAGGTCCCTAATAGTGCTATAATTAAAACGATTTGGTTTCAATTGGATTTTGGGTTTGCTAATTTGGTATGTAATTGTGGAATGAAGTGACAGTTGACTTATTCGAATTATGTAGCTAAGAGATCACAGTGTTACGATATCGATCGGGCAGTATCAAGTAAGTAAGAGTAACCAAAAAGTAACACAAGTATTAGAAAGTATACAAAGCCTGAAATAGTACATTACGATACAAGTGCGTAAAAAAGGAAGTTCGAAACGAGTGGCGATAAATTAAAACACGACCGAAGGGAGTGTTTTAAATCGACACGAGTTACGAATTTCCTTTTCGCACGTGTATCGTACGACGACGTTTTTCAGTACAGATGAGCCTCCGAAGTTTCGACCTGGCATATAATGAACCAATTCTCGCACTAGTGTGTAAAAAAATACCATCTGTACTGAAAAGAAATATATGACTATTAAATAGTATGAGGGCGATCTCTGTTATTCTAATGTATGGGGTAACAGTTTAGTATAGTATGATGATAATTAGTTGTCATGAAATGGCGAGTAGTCATATACATATTTCTGGTCATTTTTTTAGTGTTTATGTATAAGACGATTTGATAAACTCTCTTTGAAATTTTCATAATTACTTTTTAGTTATTTTGGCTTGTTCTCAATTTACGTTGTACATTCTGCCATAAGTCGTGAGTTTCATAATATTAACTTTTCACTAATTACCTACTAAAGCACATATTTATACGGCTAATGACTTAACTTTGTCCATATATAATACAAATCCTTTGCCAAATTACCCCTAAAAAATACGCCGACATAAAACAAAATATGCTTTAAGAGCGCATTCAGACAACCATTTTTTCTGTGCATGTGTTTTGTCTATTTGCGTCTCAGTGTGATTATGATGATGATTGTTAAAACTAATTTATGTTATTTGGTGAGTCCTTAAACAATTACTAGTATATCATAATATGAATTGATCTCGTGGTTTAAGCATGAAAGGAGACTTGAAGAAGACAGTCACCCAAGAAGCTTTTTTTCGTATCTATTATGAAAATAAATATAAAAAAAATTGTGGAGATCAAATTAATTAAAAAAAAAATACCTTATCGGCAATTGCATAATATGTGACAGACAAGACAGTTCAACGAGCTTTAAGCAACTATTATGCGAAATGTACCTAAGTAGGTATCTACATAAATCATAAACGTGAACACCTAAGCCTTTATGTGCGGGTACTCTGTAAACGCCCTAAGACTTCCATATGAATTGTAGCCATAAATTATAAAAACGGCGTACTTTGAACACAGTACAGTGTGAATAAAGTCCTTAACAGTCGGAATTAATTCGGGTACATATAAAAAAAGAATAATGCGCGTTGACAAGTTTGCATTTTTATTGCGATGCGGCGCGGCGTAGCACCGTGTTTCTGTGGCTAGGGTATAGAAGTGTCTGGAAGTGGCTTGGATGAAAAACTGATCGGCAATCGGCCACAGTCATACCACAGAATATATAATAGTACAAGTACAGAAGGCCCACTGCTTTGATGTTCAAGAAATGCCGCCTTTTTAAATGCCTACAAAATTCTGACCTAGAAACGAGCCGCACGTGCGCAGCGTCGGACGATAGGGTTGCCTATGGATTAAAAAGGCCTTGGGTACTTTTTAGATACAGTATATACAGTATATACAGTATTTATATATTTTTGTTTGGGACCCAACATCACAAGCCTTGTTGAATTTTTCCGTGGGACTTAATCATTAGTAGATCTGTGTAAGATTGTCCTATTTTATCCATGATGTCTATTTAACTAAGCATTATTAGCCATTCCACATGCGGACATCGCATATGAACCTTAAAAAAACTCGCGACGTAAAGCAACAATAGAAAGTGTGAACGTGCGTTCCGTGAGAACTCGCGGCCGCCGGCATATCGTCACTACTTTAAAAAAAACTTGTATCTTCGTCTGTCAATGAAAAGAAAATTGTAGTAAGTATGTATGGAATGCATATAGACTTACTGCGTTTTAACTTTGAGGAACAGCGTGAGATACGAGATTTTTTAAAAGTAGTGACGATATACCTGTAGCGCGGCGATAGAATCGCGGAGTGAGCCGTCCCTGGTCATACTTGACAGAAAAGTGAGGACCTAAAATGGGGTTATCTTTATGCGAAGGTCACAGTCACGTCTTCTTGTTAGTTAATATATAGGTATTGTATAGTCACAGTTTGTTTTTCTTTTTTGCAGGAGGTCCACTTCGTATAGTATACCGGGTGGCTGTAACAAAAACAAAAAAAAAAAAAACTGTAAGCTGTACTCTTTGTACTGACTAACATTTGTTCAACGACTTTTAAAAGTAACTTTTATTTTGATTTTTATCACCCTTGAAAGTTTTTCCTAAGAGGTATTGCGAATTATGTTAAGTCTAAATTGAAGCAAATATTTTTTTGTATGAAAAAATAAAAAAATAAAGGCTTCATCATTTTTAAAAGTCGCTGTCGTCTACAGTGTCGTATAGCCTACAGTTTATTTTTTCCTTTTGTTACAGGCCCCACCGTGTATAGGTTTAAAAGGAAAAACCGGCCAAGAGCGTGTCGGGCCACGCTCAGTGTAGGGTTCCGTAGTTTTCCGTATTTTTCTCAAAAACTACTGAACCTATCAAGTTCAAAATAATTTTTCTAGAAAGTTTTTATAAAGTTCTACTTTTGTGATTTTTTTCATATTTTTTAAACATATGGTTCAAAAGTTAGAGGGGGGGGGGACGCACTTTTTTTCCTTTAGGAGTGATTATTTCCAAAAATATTAATATTATCAAAAAACGATCTTAGTAAACCCTTATTCATTTTTAAATCCAACAATATATCACACGTTGGGGTTGGAATGAAAAAAAATATCAGCCCCCACTTTACATGTAGGGGGAGGTACCCTAATAAAACATTTTTTTCCATTTTTTATTTTTGCACTTTGTTAGCGTGATTGATGTACATATTGGTGCCAAATTTCAGCTTTCTAGTGCTAACGGTTACTGAGATTATCCGCGGACGGACGGACGGACGGACGGACGGACGGACGGACAGACAGACATGGCGAAACTATAAGGGTTCGTAGTTGACTATGGAACCCTAAAAGTAGAAACAAGCCGAGGGATGTTTCTCCTCCTCCCCCCCCCCCTCCCCCACTTTTATATCCCTATTTTCAAATTATTTCTATTTTATGGAAACCGTGACAGCAACAGTCACAGTGTAAAAGGGTAATTGTATTTTTTTCAAATACTCAGCAAGAATATGTTACAATAAGTTATATTATGTTAGAGCTTTTGTATGCGGTTCGAAAAAAAATGTGTGATTTTCAGTACCTACCTACCAAATCCAAAATTCATACCTAACGATCTAAACACTTTCAAGGTTCAATTCAGTTTAACCAACAAAAATTGTAATTTAAATTAAAGCTTGCAATGAATATATCAAAATGTTATCTCTTCCAGACACACAGATACTTGTACAAAGTCATCAAGTGGAAATAATTAGGGCAGCCACAAAAATAATTTGTGACCCGTGACGGAAGCGCTCCCACCGCAGAATCCAACAATGAACGCTGTATCACTAGAAACAACTTTACCTTATAATTTAACTTACAGTGTAAAAGCTTAAATAAATGTATGTCAGTAAAAAAGATTTAAACACAAGTTTTTTTAGTAAGTACTTTCGTGGTGTGACATATCACATAACCTGCTCCAAAGGATTCTGTAAGTTACTAAAAATTTATAGAAATTACTATCAACCAAACAAATGGCTTAAATTTTATAATGTTTTTGTCAATCAATCAATTCTTTATTTTGTTAAAAATAGGTTACAGAAAAGGTGATAAATAGGTACATTAATTTCAGCGCTATTAATTTTATGTTTTACCCACTATACAGCTGCATAGTGGGTAATTTTGTACAGCTGTACAAAATTGTCTTGTGCGATTGCGATGTGCTTTTGTTTGTTCTGCATTTTGTTTTAATATTGTATTTTCCTTAATATGTTTATTGTTTTGTATAAATAAATTTTTAGGTGTTCCAGTATTTTATGCCATCGCCACAAAAATAATTTGTGGCCCGTGACGAATGCGCGAAGCGGTGCTACCGCGTATCGCTGCAGGATCCTACAATGAACGCTTTAGATTACACTATCCGATCCGATATCGGATGTCAGAAGGATTTCAAAGGCAAAAATCAAAGATTCGGCGGCTTCAATGTATGGGATATCGGTCCTACATCCGATATCGGATCGGATAACCCACCCACCGTAACTTTCCTCCCACCCACCATAGTTAGTTTTCCTATTTTTAATTTTAACCTTGATATATGTTTTGTAAGAATTTCGTTTGTTTAAAAAATCAATTAAACAAAAGAAACGCTAGTACATGAAAGATTCAAATTAGATTGCTACAAGGTATGTAGGGTGCATTGGGTTAATTTCGAAGCAGAGAAATGCTCGGGTAATTCCGAAAGGGGAATCTTGATATGATGGAAATAATGGTGATTTTTATGTAACTATCGAAATTACCCCAATCCATCCTGCATAGTTACATACATTGTAATGTAATTTAGGGATAATATTTTTTGCCGGTTTCATGTTTAACCGGACTTCTTTGTTTAAATTTAGTACAGTAAGTATTACTTTTGATTGTGATACAATAAAATTTAATGTCATTGCTTATCCGCAACGCACCTCCAAACCATTTTCGGGTGTTTCGGGTGTCCATGAGCGACGGTGATCACTAACCATCAGGCGACCTGTGTGCTCATTTGCTTCCTATATCATAAAAAAGTAGTTACTACACAGGATTAAGTAGTAAATAATAAACTTACCTACCTTCTACAATGTTCTAGAATTTTCTAGGAAATAACGCATAGGTTTACGCTATTTACGCTGTATATTGTATTTACCTCGCACGAACCAACTAATAGGAACCAACGAAAACTTCGGCTTTTAGGGATTTTGCTTATTTTGCACACGCCATACAATGCTTAACTACTTTAACTGTATTTCGTCTAAGTACGTACAACTGTGCATTTTCTATATGTCGTAGGCTCATAGTAGAGCCTCATTAAAGAAATATATATACCTGACAATTCAAATCTTTCTGATGGTTTCTCTCCGAATTCCCACTCACCAATCCATTTAACAGCCTGTCCGGGTCATATAAATAACAGACGCAGTATCGCAGTCAAACACACTCAAGCATAGATTATTTCCATACTTTACATTCCATTATACGCAGCCGTCATGCTGCGACATATACAAAATAATTATAATCACTTTATTACCAATAAAGTTAAACATCTTTGACCAATTTGGTTTCACCACCAACTTTCCGCCCGTGGATATCGTAGAAGTGGACTATGGGTTTAATTGTGTGCTTACTCGTGGCCACAGACTAGCCGAGGCAAATATATAGCCTACGTGGAGCTAACGCTGGTAGAATGGGGACGGTGTAAAAAGCTCGTGTACACTGAGCGAAAAAACAACCAGTTTTCATGTTCGTTCAACAAGTTTTTTGGTTAAAATAACGTTCAAAAACACGTTAGATTTTGTGAAGTGTAACTAGTACTTACATTCTACAAGTTACTCGTCATATGAATCAACAATATTTGAATCAACAAGTCGATTTTATAAAAGCAACATGACACATATTGTTTTAAACATATGTTTGGCTGATTAAATCAAATATCTTTTACCATGTTTGACCTAGTTGTTCAAATAAATTCGACTTGTATCGGCAGTATTGTGATATATTCCGTTTACTAAAATACTTTTGTCTCAAACGGATAAACCCGCAAGAAGTTGAACTTGTTAAATTCACAATGCTAATTTCTCTCAGTATACATAGCTCTTGAGCGCACACCTCAGAGTGTAACTTGTAAAACACCGAAAGACTCTTTTTTTTATTAATTGCAGGCAGTGGCACTGAATCTTGAACAGTTTTAGTGATCAATACAGTCGAGAAAGTCTATATATCTATGTGTTGAAACAAAATACACGATAAATACAAACCTACGTATAAAATTGAGTTTGCCTTCACTGAAACAAAGGAGGACCTTATCAGATCTTGGTAATATATCAACAAGTTTAAAAGCCCTTAAATATTTACTCCCTCAAAGGTCACTAAGGACACGGAGGCACATCCTATTTAGAAATCCCATTTAGGCTCGCATCAACAGTGAAAAGGGTCAACTCAATTTCCGGCACTTCTAACTGAGTTTTCTACTGGTTATCTTGCTCACACGTATGCATTTTATTGGGAAGAGAAAGGGATAGGATATGGAATGGGAGAGGGTAAATAGTGAGTCATTAGAATAGTTGCGGGTTTTATCATTTTGTGTGGTATATGTGCTTTTTGTTATATAACATATTTGGAAAATCAAAGTATCTATTAATAAAATCGCATTTGTGAGTTAATACATAGGTGATTATCAGATATTATTAAGATTATTATGCAAATCGTTACTAAGTCGCCTTCTATAACACATGGGATGAAAGGGGGTGGTGAAATTGTTAAGTTAGGTTACGGGAAGAGTAAATTTGTTTATTTACAATGCAATTATGAAAATTCCAATGGCTGCACAAAAGAAATAAACATACAAGAAAAAAGGTTTTTGTTTTATGATACAGCAAACGAGTCGTCTGATGACAAGCAGTCATCGCCGCCAATGGGCAAAAGCATCAGAGGAGCTACTTATGCGTTGCCGACCTTTGCGAACTCTAAATACCTGCTTCTTAAAGAAACTCATGTCAATAGCGCAAGGGAAACGCCTCAGAAGGTAGCTCATTCCACAACTTGCAGTTTTTGGTGTAGCTGTAAGTTCATATAACAAGTTAATATAAAAACTTAGTCTGCCAGTTGAGAATACTTCACAACACAGATTGTATCTGAATACAAACGCAGCTCCGCTCTGAGTGTTCATCTTACATTGTTTTTGGCTTCTCATGACTTCAGCCTTTCGTTAAGCACTGTCCGATCACTAAAATATGGCGCGACTATAATTTTTGTACTTTTAGGAATAAATAAACTTTATAAAATTATGTATTAATTTTCGAGTTAAATTATTTGTTGGATAACCAACTAAATACAAAACCAAACGGATCTGTTACTGAGCGATCTGTTTTTAACCTCCTTATTTGGTCATGTAATCTTTTCATTCACCTTCAAATGGTTTGAGGAACCTTTTGAGGGTAGATATTGTTTAAATTTATTGAATTACATATATATAGGTACTATAGAAAAGTAAAAATTACAAAACTCTCTCAATATGTAGAAATATTCAGAATGTTGTAGTTGGAATTTATCAAGAACACTAGCAGAATATGTAACTGTTCTGCCAATAAAACGTTTTTGATAAATAAATTGCAACAATAATCATTTTGAATTAAAAAACTTCTCTCTCTCTCATTTACGTTTATTTATTCGATACTTTAGATTGGTAGTCAAAAATCTAACATAGCTTTTTGTGTTAACTTTTAATGATATTCAAATGATTCCGTGGTATAACACTGCAAGTAGAGAAAGTTCGAACAACTGTATAGTTTTTAATTATTTATAAAGTCGATTAGAAAGGAATGGCAACTGGATGAAAATTACGTGGTCTCTCAATATATTTCATCATTTCGCACCTATATTCAGTGCATGTGCTGTAAGAGCTTGTGGTTGATTCGGCGCAGTCTTCCGTCTCCGCTAACGACTCGTTGTGTAAACACAGCCTTATGAGGTTGACGCGGGGTAGGTACGACTAGTTACACTACACTACACGTAGGTATATGTAGGTACTATCTTTACATTTAGGCGGCGTGGCGCGGACGTCCGTTCCGCACCTCAGGACATGCGTCTCTTAAGTGTGGCCGGTCCCTAAAGAAAGCATAACATGATGATCTACCGACCACATAACTTAAAAATACTGGTATAATACAAAACATGTTTTTCAAACTCGTCTTCCTATTGCTAGGTCGCGTATTGTTAAACTAGTTAATAATCGTTAATATCATTGTTTTCCTAAATCCTATCATTTTGGTCACAACACGGTTACCCTACCTATACTCTGTCAAACAAGTCTATCAGTAAATAAGAACAAAGAAAACTATAGGTATCCTTTTATCTAGCACCCTAAAGAAAAATTCTTTGTTCTTATTTACTGACAGACTTGTTTGACAGAGTATAGCTTGTTAAGAGAAAATAGTTAGAACATAGTTTTGTAGTATACTACAACTAACTATTTTCTCTTAACAAGCTATACTCTGTCAAACAAGTCTGTCAGTAAATAAGAACAAAGAATTTTTCTTTAGAACATTGTTTTGTAGTATACTACAAACTATGTTCTAACTATTTTCTCTTAACAAGCTATACTCTGTCAAACAAGTCTGTCAGTAAATAAGAACAAAGAATTTTTCTTTAGGGTGCTAGAGAAAAGGATACCTATAGTTTTCTTTGTTCTTATTTACTGACAGTAGAGTTTATAAACTCACCTTTTTGTTTATCTAGACTGACATTTTATTAATAAAATGCGTTCTGACATGTTACTTGTCACAATAATCAACACCTTGATAACTGATAAGACACCTACAACTGACGCAATAGCAAGACATGCCATGACGTCACAATGAGTGACCACGCTCCAGAAATTGGATTTATTTATTTTGTTAGAAAATCAGAATTATTTAATTACGTAGAATTTTCGGACCTGGATACGTGCATTATATTCTTCATCGTTAATAGAGCCGGAATCACTTACTTATTTTATATTACGTTCATTGAAACACGCTGTATATTATTAAGAGTAAATAGTAGTCGTTTGAACAAACAACGACACACCATGTTTTTAGTTTTGAGGGTAAATTCGTGTTAAGCTCACTAAAGTAAAATTTTCTAAATTGAATAAACTTAGGTACTTCTCAGACCCTAGAAGTTTACTCTTTGTGTCTAAATTTCTAAATTTGCAGCCTCTTCTTCTACTAACAAAGTAGGTGGCTCAGAGTATAAGTATTGTGGTATTGTTTTCCTGCAACCCCATTCAGAATTTGTTACTGGTTTAGAAGGGATTCAGATGTAACTTTGACTTACTTTTTAGTGACCTACTTCCTATTTTAGGGATGATTTTTAATGTCATTTCGCTCGCCACTTAGGTATAAATGTTGTTCTATAAAAATATTTCGTTCAAAAACAATAGAAATTGTAAACCTAAATTGGACTCCTATTATTTTCTTTACAGGAACTTCGCACGCGCTTCTAATCGTTCAGCATCAAAACAAAAGAACACTAGAAACTCGCCACAAATTACATTCGAATAGGAAACTCGGCACAATAAGTGGGACGTTTCCATTTTTTTGTTGGGAGCGCAAAGAGCGCAATATGCCTCTGAAGAGCTGTTCTCGGCTGCTCTTGCCTTTTTCATAGCTCGACTCGAGCCGGCTCGAGCTGGGCTCAGGCACGAGCTAAACAACTAAGGCCACTCGAGCAACTTATAAGCGTCGTGAACATTATATTTTTGCCCTGTTGAATGCTGTACAGTAGCTCTGATACCTACGTGGTTTGTGTCTTAATGGGCACTGAATTTGAAGTGTCTGTTTTCAGTTTAGAAGCATTCTGGTGATAAAAGGTTATAAATCTATCATTGTATTTGGTACTCACTCATTGGTATTGGAAACAAACACAAGACAGGATTTTAACTCACACGCTCTTACCGAAAGGACAGGCCCTGTAGCCGAATGGCATTTCTACGACGCGAAACGAAAACGAAACGCCGCGAAGGGTAGTACATATTGCTCTGTCGCGCCAATACGCAAGAGCGATGTAGATAGATACTCGTATCTACGAGCATTTCATTTCGTGAGCGTTTGTGCATTCGGCGCTTCGGAAAAAATATAAGAAAGAATCTCTTGCTACATTATCGATATGTCACCAAAAACCTCGTCCATTACCCCAATTGTAATCCTTTTTACTGAAACAGAACATTCCAAATTATATAAAGCCATTAAGAACGCATGAAGTCATTCCCATTCAGTTAATTCGGCGAACAGACTCCAGGGGGCGCGCATTGTGATTGCGATCCGTTTTATAGAGCTATGAATTGTAATTAGGAATTAGGGTGACCTCATATGCTTTTGTTTGGAAACTGTTAGTTTTATCGGGGTAGGCTGATTCTGTGTAGAAACTTCTTAGAGTTCCATCTTGTTTTGATACGACCTTAACGCCATAGCTTATGTGGACGTCGGTCGCGCGACCGTCGCCGTTACGTTGCGTCCGATTATCGATAGTTCATCGACGTCGCCCCAGATCGAAGGTTTGATTTGGTCACGCAGGACAATGAAAGTCGTGCTACACTCATGCATACTAGACACTATAGATAGCAGGCATCATCATTTAATACTTTAATATCGGATCCATGACCAGGCCCGGATGTTTTTCTTTTCTGAATACGCCAGTAAGATTGTTAATGTGGATTAGGACAATGAAAGTCGTGCTACGCTCATGCATACTAGACACTATACCTCTAGATAGCAGGTATCATTATTATTATTTATTTATAAATCACATGCAAATTTACAGTGCTGAACCAAAACACTTACACATTAATTATACAACATTATTAAACGTTAATTGTCAGTATTAATTCTAAACTAATTCTAATTTGAATGTCAATAAAAACATTAAGTAAAAGAAAAACAAAAGTCATCCAAGATATTAGGAACATAAAAATATAATTCTAACTATGTAGTGCAATTGTTGAGATGCAGCGCCACGTGCCTCATAAACGTCCCTAAACCGTCGGCAAAGACGTCGGCCTCCGGGAGGCGCTGGAGCAAGTCGTTAAGAAGCGCACACGCACGACGCGTCGGCGCGTGGTCTGTGCGTCGAGTGCGCGCCACGCTGCGCGCGAACAGCGCCGGCTGGCGGCGCGGTGCCACCGCCTGTCCCGAGCCGTCCTGAGCGCTTCGAGCCGGCACCGCCAATCCCATCCGCTCCAAGACCGCCGAACCACTAACTCTACTATTGAGCAGTTTGTAGTAGTGGATGATTGTCAACGTTTTCCTCCTGAGCTCGAGAGTATCGAGCCCGACCATCGCTGATACGAATGATGACGGATACATATATGGGTAGTAACCGTACTGGCGTTTATACAAAAACCTAGCGTATTTTCGCTGTATTTTTTCCACCAGAAGCGTGTACTTTGACTCGTGTGGATCCCAAATGATGGCTCCAAATTCTAGCCTAGTCCGAACCAACGTATTATACAGACTGGTTGCAACTCGGATATTGGAAAACTGGTATCCCACTCTCATTATAAAACCGAGCATTTTACTTGCGTTTTTGCATGTCGTAGTCACGTGCGACCTAAAGTCCAGTTGTCTGTCTAGTGTCAGTCCTAGGTCTCGAATCTCAGTTACCCTTTCCATACGATCACCTCCTAGCGTATAATGTGGCAAAAATCGGCGTCCGCGCTCTGGTAAAGGTAATAACTTTACATTTGGTGACGTTAAAACTTAGCATCATCATTTAATACTTTAATATCGGATCCATGACCAGGCCCGGATGTTTTTCTTTTCTGAATACGCCAGTAAGATTGCTAATGTGGATTAGGACAATGAAAGTCGTGCTACACTCATGCATACTAGAGGTAGATACTGCGGTAGCAGGCATCATCATTTAATACTTTAATATCGGATCAATAACCAGGCTCGGATGTTTTCTTTTTCTGAATACGCCAGTTAGTGTTTGGTATGCGTGAATATAGCACGAGTTTCATTATCCGAATCAGCACAAGAGTTTTTCGTATCGTATCAAAATAAGAACAAACCTTTAACGAATTTTCTTCATCAGAACCGAAAATTCTTCAGTATTAAAATAAGAATGAACCGCTAACGAATTTTCGGCATCAGAACTAACTTTCTGAGTATCTGTTTGCTCATAAGATTCATTAACTGCTCCTGATTTTTATATTTGGGTCAAACTGATCTTATGTTAAAAGTTGTTATTCCCATGGATGCAACTTAACAGTTTGTGTGAGTACACCTTTATGCTGATGCTGGTTCAATCAGCAAATTGGGACATACGCATTTACTGGACTTGTTCACAACTTTCCATTAAAGTAGATAAAGAAAATCTGGGAGAAACATGCAAAACTATTAACATTTCTCGTACTTAATAGGAAATAATATGTAGAAAAAATACCTAGTTTGTTGTAATCTATCATTTTACACTGTGATGTTGAAAAGTAATAAGTACCTAATACATCAAAATAATAGATATTTAGGTGTCCGTGCCTTCGCTTGAACCACTAATGAGATTAACACCTTCATAACTCGGCTAATTTTAAGCAAAAGAAAGAGAACATGGTTTAAATTTCGAATATTATTTACTTAAATCAACCTTTTAGTCTCTGTGGGTGATAAACCCTTTTTGCTCCAAGGTAAACACTGACCAAATGTCGCAGAAAGGTCAACATTTCTTGTTTGCAATGAAGCCCCTTTCAGATTGGCAAAACTTGTTACTGTCTTGACTTTATTCAGAAACGATCGGGAAAATTATCATTCACGCTGATGGATAGTATTGAAAGTTGACATTATACTCGTAACAAACATCGGAGTTGTAGCAAAAACCTGGGTACTTTGGTAGCGTAGTCATCTTTCTACCAGTTTTCCAAATTAGTGCGATACAGACGATTGTGTTTCGTTGCGAAGCGTCATTTATTGTCATGTTTGTAACACCTTCAGTTCAGATCTATAAAAATCAACTTTATTTGAACTTCTGAAAAGTTGCAACTTGAATACTTAGTATCTCTTGTCTACAAAGACAAGGCATAATGCAAGGTGCACCGCTAGTTCTTTCAAATCCATATTAGATCTACTTATAGAATATGAAATGTCTTCTACGGGTCATACGAAAATACTCGTAAATACCTTTGTAGCTTTCATAACAGGCTTAGAGACAGACAATGGTTGGTTTTGCTCCAACAGTAAGTTTAAGATATTAATTCTAGGGACACTTAAGTCTGGTTAAGACTGACTCCCCTGCTGAATGACTGGACTTAGTTTTTCAAACACCTAATTTTACTTAAATTTCAATTCTTTTCTGATTTTTAAAAAAACAAACTCCTTGTAGAACTCATCCTACCTAATACAATAATAAATCAGTTTCTTAAATTATGTAAGTACTTATTTAGATATAGTTACTCCCTTCTTAATAATGGTATCGACGACATGAATTAGAGGCTCGGGTACCAAAAGTACGTTCCAATTCGTGAGCAAAATTTCACACGAGTAATCATATTGAGAGCTCTTACTCAACATAAGTAATTCCAAACTTATGTTTATAACTTATATTAAATCTCCAACCAAACCAAAATCAACCTGAACGAGTGAAAACAGGATTAACAAACAAATTGACACTCGTGTAAATATGATCAAAGCAATCCTATTAGAACCGAGGCCACCGAAGTCACAGAATCCCGTTAAGAATTCACACCAATCAAAACTTTACAAACTCATTTTTGGAAGTTTATTGAAAATTTATTCAAAAGACAGAGGTCCAAAAAGTTCCGCATAACTTGTCTCTGAGAACTTTGTCAAACTAAATTACAGTCGTTATGTTGATCATTCGATAGCCCCGTTTTATTAGTCTTTTAGAACGAGTTGGAAACCAGACTGGGATTTTACGGATGAATGGCGAAGGAAAAATATTTTATCTGGAGATTCGAGCGCATGATATGGAAAACTAAACAAGTTTGCTGCTATGCATACTGATACTCGTATGTCTTGAGATTTATCTCTTGCATGTAGGTAGGTATCACGAAGGAAATAAAATATAGATCATGAATCTTCTTTAAGTTTCCTTTTACACATTTTTAAGCATTTGGCAATTTTTTTAGTCTTGACTGCAGATGCCTCACGTTGGGTGCCAATTCTTGTAGTTATTTAAACTGGCGCCCAACGTGGGACGCCTGTGAAATTCCAGTTAATAGTGTTACAAGACTTACAAGGACGTATGAGATACCTATATGATTTATAACGTTTTTGTAGGATTTTTGAGTGTATTTATTGTTTTTGATATAATAATGTAATATATTCAATTATTGAAATATATATTATTTACTATAGGCTTACACTAAACTACATTCTGTATCTGGTAATGTTTTATGCAAAAATAAATTTTATATCTTTATCTTTATACGGTATTTTGAGTGAATGTTTGGCTGGCAGTTTTTGTAAATGATTGTATCTAATTCACGTTAAAATTAATTTTAAATAACGACAAAATACCTTCAAATCGTTCATAAAACTCAAAAACCTTGATTAAATCCTAATTAAGCCGGAGACAAAACCGATACTGTAACCCAAAACAATCAAAGAAGCGTCGAACAGTCGCTTCAATAACGAGCACAACATTCCCAATTAACGGACCGATGGCAGCCCTCGAGAAAAATCGGGGGAACGAATACCTGATTTGTGCTGCAATTCAGACGATAGGGTTGTCCTTTTGGTATCCAATTAGTTTTATTTTTAGGAATTATAAATGAAAATTCCGTCTAATCGAGGATCTGTAATGGTTCTTATCGCCTATTTATATAGATAATACATTTTTAACTATAAAACTCCCGTGAGACTCATACATATTTAAAAAAATATTTTAAGCGGGTTACTCACGTATTAAGTCGATATAGCGTTCGACATGTTTGTTTTTTTTTTTTTTTTTTTTTTTAATAGATAATACATATTTACTATTTGTTTATTTAATTTTTATTGAAAAAATAAACACAATGCAAACTTGTTGCCATATGGAATATTCTACCATTAAACCTTTGGGCGCAACAGAAAAGTTTTAAACGGTGCAAAATTGTGGTACTGTTTTAGCCGACGAGTTATTTTAAAAACTATAACTATCCAAGTTTTTCAATAATTACAATGTAATCAATGACAATAATATAGGTAATCTACATAGATTATTAACTAGATTTAGGGTTACTTGCATCAACCACAGTTAACAGGCACATCAACGGCATGCAGCAGTTGAAAATTCCCATACAAAAAAAAATGCAAACGCTAAATTCGGAGACAGACGGTTTGGTGCAACCGACCCTTAAGACAGGTAAAATATGTTTACCACAATCCGCGAATTATTTTATCAGCTCATCATTAAAAAAGCTAGTCGATATGACAAGATCATTGTAGGTGTGACGACGAGCGAAGCGAGGAAGAGTGTGTTTGATTAACTTAAAGTAAACAGCGTGTAAACATGAGCGTGCGAAGTAGGGTCTCCTGTTTCATTTATACTAAAATGTCTCATAGAATTATTTAGACTGAAAATCTCTTCCGGTAATAAAATAACTAAGTCAGAAACCAATCTTCGTTCAGGAACTAGTCCCCGTCCCTAGTTATTGAATCGTTTAAGTGCAGCCAGACGATTGTCCCGCGATCGCCAATAGCCAGTGTTTGGACAAGCCCCGCTGCTGGAAATTAAAACGCTCCGGCACACGCTCGCTTTGTGGCTCGAGTTTGCACAATCTTAGAATAGTGTTTTTATACGGATTGAACATTTCGTAGCTGTTTATCACATTAAAATTAATCAATTGTCCAATAAACATACTATTAATATATGTATGAGCTAAGTTCTTACCAAGTGGTAGTGGACTGTTGGCCATAGGTACAGTAAAAACCAGTAATAACTCTCTTAACAAACGTACGTCGCGCAACACATGCAAGCAGATTTGGATAAACGTGGATAAAAATAATATGCATAATTATATTTTTCGTGTTTTCTGACTTATATTATACTAATACTTTTAGTTAATAGTATTAAATATCAACATCTTACTTTGGCCGATGTCGAGTAAAATTTATAGTAATTTTGTTCAACCACGTGCTTTCGAACGCAGTAGGTACCTTCCGCGTCGCCGCTGCCGGACACTCGTGCATACGCGACTCACTTTTTTTGCTAGTTGTTCTCATGTTGTTGCTATGCTAAGGATTTTATTTTTGATCGCTGGCTCCAGTTTTTTTATACAATACATTTTTTAAACAAACAAACGTTCCGCCTGATGGTAAGCAGTCACAAATATGTACAACTTGTCACCCTTGTAAAGCAGTAACTATTTAACCATTGAAAATTCTGTAACTGTAAACGCGAGATGATTTAGCCAGATAAAACAAAAACATCAAATACATTGTATTCAGACAACTTGCAGGTATTTTCTATTTCAACTGGAAACGAGAGTTTGAGCTTTGCGAAACAGTGGAAAGTTACTAACGGAGTTAAACCACATTTGTGGGCTCCATTAGTTAACGGCGGAGTAACTTGCTTTATTATGTTATGTGCTAAACCTTCATACATTCTGCATTGAGAAATAGAAACTCGACACTTCAATAGAGTGCACCAAGGAAGTTGGGAGCAATTTTGACGGTCTTACTGGTGCTAATGTTATTTTAAACGCCAAACAAATATTACACGTCAAATAGATTACATTTTGGTATTTTCTTTCTTTTTTGGTAATATTTTTATCGCTTAAACACAGACAGTTTTTACAGTTAAGCTTTTTGTCTTGATTTGATCAGCGCCACTTTTCCCTCCCTCTGACTTTGCCCTTGCCAATACGTAAATAATCTTTGCTTGTTTTACGAATTTATTATTTATTAAAGCCTGATCAGAAATATATGACTACGCGCCATGCGCCATGTTGCGGAATTTTATTAGAACTATTTTCTTCATACTATACTGAACTGTCACCCCATACATCAAAATAACAGCTCCCTCCTGACAATAATCATATATGGCTTTATGAGCCTTTTGTGTCCCACTGATGGGCAAAGGCCTCCCCGTTCTTTTTCCATTTTTCTCGATCTTGAGCTATAAGTGGCCAGTCTGTCAAAAAGGAGTCCAAGTTATCCCGCAATCGCCAGCGAGATCTGTTTTATCTTTCACGAATAATTTTATTTATTGAAAACTATTTTGAAAATTACTTATTGATTTACTTATTGAAAAAAAAAATGAAAAAATGGATCGTTTAGGTAATCAGAGTTTAGGTCATAGGAGATCAGGGATGGCAACCTAGCTTAAACTGTGATGAGGCACCGACAGGGCGAGGCTTAAAACTTATCCTACGAATAGCCACTTCGCCCAAGGTTGCCACAGGGACGGGAAAAAATATTTTAATAACCTAACATAATTCTTAAACAAGGTGTTGCTAACTATACTATTTATTTATGGAACTTGTTTTCTGAAAATTATTTTTATTTATTTATTATTGACAAGCTGTGAGAGAAACCTTTAATTTGTTCCTTACAATTTGAATCGTTAGTTATACCACATTGCCTTGTGTTTTTGTCCGAAATTAAATAATGAACTTAATGAAAACGGATTTTCTTATTTTTCGACATTTCTTGTTTATGTAAATCTGATACCGGACCATAATAATATTAACTTTCGTCTACAAATTATCAATAAAATTCTACGAAATGTTGTTACTCGTACAATAACCTAATACATACAAACAACGAAAAGTCTGAAAGTGTCAATTTTAATCTTGTCTTATTGATTTTGTTATTTATTCGACCAGGATAAAACTCTACAACCCTATGAAACTTTGTTACTACTTATCTCCAAATTTCACATTCTTTGCTTAGCGTCAATTTGAAAAGTGGAGCGGACTACATTGTGGAATATCTACTGGAAGTTTGTATCAAAATTAATTTGAAATTAAATTATTATCCGGTAAAATTAACTTGATGATAATCCCGCAAAACTGAGTGCCGGCAACCAGAAATATATTAAATAATTTTCTAAAAAATATAACAAAAACCAGATACAAATTTTATTTTTTTGGGGTTTTGCAGAATATATATTACAAAACCCTAGCAGTAAAGAAATTTTCAGAATTAAAAATGTTCAGCAGAAGTTATGTTCAAAATCCTTAATTCGCAAACGAACACAGGCATTTAAAATAACAAAGCTAGATGCTGCGAATTTCGATATTGCTGGGTATATAGCTTTGAATTTTAAACCCTACCTGGCTTGAAGGGGAGGGGGGGGGGCAACTACTCTATCTATCTCTCTAAAGACGCAAAAGGTGTAAGAACACCCTACAATCACAAATACAGTAATTAATACTTCTCTCAAATACAAACTAATCAAAATGTTTCCCTACAAAATCTAGCCTAATAAACCATTAAAGAATCTCTGTTTGTGGAACCCGTCCAGCGCCGATTACCGTAAAAGTCGAGCGCTCGTCAAAATTTCTCTGCGGATGAGAGTCGCACTGTCGCAGTTCCATTTCCATCGGACAGACTTGTTCCTTTTGCAGATCGTGAGCGAGAGATAGCTCAAGGCTAAACCAACGAGATGAGACCAATTAGAGACATACCAACCAAACTACGTTGCGATTTTGACGGTCGATGCAAAATGTTATTTAAAATTTCAGACTTCAACGAAAATATGACGTCTGCACAGTCGTTTCGTTGATGTTAACTCTTGCGCAGGAGGGTATATGAAGATCGTTGCCAATGCCAACATAGCTTGGTCGACTCTAGTTTCCTCAATCAGTAAATGTACATTCTGACAGATCATAATATCGATTTAAAGAGATTGGGCGATTAGCTTTATAGTTCATATTCATATCATTTATAGTTATCATCTGTCACCGTATTTCAGAAATATGATAATTGATAATCGAGATCTAAATTCGTAAAGAAATGATGTACAGTACCTAACCTACATACTAAATCACAAACAAATTGTCAGAATACGCATACACATTGTGTAACGATTTATGATTTTTGATACAATAATATTTTAACCTTGTATATCGATTTTCCGTGTCCGTAACGTGATCTTTGCTATTAATTTCAGGATTTCCATAATTGTCCAAATATCAATATCAGCCATCAACTTATTTTTACGCAGGTAAATCGGAGTCCAACTCTCGCTAAGAAATCAGAATCCACGGACAGTTGGCTTAACTGGGCTCTATCTTGCAGCGCGGGCGTGACATCCTTGCAAATTTTATTATCGGATTTCTATGAAAATTCTACTTTTTTCACTCCTGTGGGTAGTGGGTCCTTTTACCTATGGTATAACTAAAAATATAGGTATTTAAATGCTGCAACATTTGTGGTTTTCATATAGCACAATTTGCTATCGTTAGTGAAAGAGTGATGTCATGTCATATACGTTGCAGCAAAATTACGTACAATGACTCTAATAGTTATTTGTTATACAAGGGGGCAAAGTCGTATTTTAATGCCGAGTGTGGAATTGAAAAACGAGCAAGTGAAAGGATTCTATAGTTGAACCACGAGCGAAGCGAGTGGTTCGAGAATAGAATCCTGAACTTGCGAGTTTTTTAACACACGAGAAGTAAAATACATTTGCACCCGAGTGTAACACAAAACTTTTCCCCTCACTATAGCGAGGAAACTACAACGCAAAAAATGCGTTTTCACCACACCAACTGGTAAAGGCTTTCTTTGCTATTCGAAAACAGATAGCAAAATTGCATTTTATCCACAAGGGGGCAAAGTAATTTCATACAAATTTTAACTCGATGTCTTAATTTGGCTGCTAGATTTTACCTATAAATGATGATTTTGAATCATAAATATTGAATAAATTTATGGATTTCATTTATTTTGATGTTTTATAGTCAGTATTTTGTTTGTGTTGGTGTGGTGAAAAATTTTGTGTTTCACTCGGTGGCAAAGTTTGTTTAACCTTCGCGCCTTGATACCCTCGCAACGCTCAAGATTCCACTTTTTGAACCACTCGCTACGCTCGCGGTTCAATATTGGAATCTTTCGCTTGCTCTGGTATCAATATTGGCACGTGCGGTTAAACAACTACTTTGCCCCCTTGTAAAACAAATAACTATTATCACTGCTTCCAGTAGTTCCACAGGTGGTAAATCATCTTTATTACTAGATTCACCTATTTTTATCAATTTTAAAGCAGTTAATTTGACTTTATTCAAGGTCAAATTACTTTACCCACTAGTGGATAAAATGCGTTTTTACCCGCTGGTATTAAAGGACAAAACACGTGTTTCTGAGCTAGTGAGGGGAAAAATATTTTATCTACTTATATAGGTACGTTCAAACAAGGTAAGTCCATCAAAGTTTCTCAACCATGGATTCTCTATATAAGTGTGTTAGGTTTGCCCCAGTATTTATATCATCCTTTTTTATTGTAATGCACAAAAGCCGCAGCAGTACTGCCGCAACAGTAATCCAGCAGCAATATAAATACAACTTTAAGGCACTGGTCCCACCGCGAGCTAGTAAGCTACGAGTATGAGCTATCGGCTATAAAAATAAACAAAAGATAAGCACTCCGTGCAAATAAAAGAGACACGGCGATATTAATAGCTCACCGCTGGGCGAGTAACTATAAACATCGCCGTGTCTATTTTATTTACACGGGAGTGTTTATCTTTTGTTCGTTTTTATAGCCGATAGCTCATAGCTTACTTAACTAGCTCGCGGTGGGACCAGTGCCAAAAGCTAGGAACAAATTATGGAACGCGTCACGCGGACGTGACTGATAACCGCGACTGATAAGTGTGCACAGTCTTAAAACATCCAGCGCGCCAGATTTCGTCCGGATGTCCGAACACTCAAGGCCACGTCCCCTAGTTTACACAATTCAGTGTATATTCATTATCTAGATCGCGGCAGAGGACAGCGTCCGCTGTAGGCTTGTGTAGGACATGTACTAATAGTACAAAAGACACGATTCCATGCACTGTACTAGACCGAATTACTCCCAAATGATTCTGCTCCCTAGGAGCGAAAGGAACGAAGAGCCGAGAACTAACAATGACAGCAAAGCGATCCGTGTGATCCGACAGCAACCGAACTAGAACCGACGGACTCGGACCGAGAATGCGCGAAAATGGCCGATCAGCTCTCGGCTAGTACGAGCGAGCGTTACTGTACGTCATATGCACAATTTGTCTTTCGCTCTCTCGGTGTACTACTGTCCTAAATGTCCTAAAAGAACGAACTAGTACACTTCGGAGATCGTACTAGTTGGGAGCGATCTTTTCAGTGAACGAGCAGGCACAACTCTAGTTGAAGCTGAAGCCCAGAAGCTGTTGTTCCTAGCACTTTACGCGGCTGCATGGAACAGGTGGGCAGGTTACCAAAGAAATATTAACACAGGTTTTATACATATAATAATCTTTGTATGTATGCCTTTATTGTTCTGTTGCTTATAGTTGCACGAAGATTCATACTGCGCACTTAGTTTTTTATATCAACCTGCCAGTATTCAATAGATAATTAATGACACTTCAACCCGCGATATACAATTGAGAAGTATTATGTGCAATATAAATAAATAATAATAAAAACAGACCTATGCTTGTCACTGTCTGTATCCATACTGACATTGGTCTTAGTAACTTACTTTCTATAGTTACATCCCGCTCACTTACATATATTTATGTATTAAATATGTACAACCGTATAGCCTATTAAATAAGAGTAGGCATATAAAAGTGGCAACATCGTAGTGTCCCTTTCAAATCAATGTTCGCAAGAAAAAGGGACAGCAACATGATATTGCCACTTTTTAATTTCTACTCTTATGTCCATCGAGTCTATATGTATGTACCTATAAGCGAGATGCTTAAAAATAAAACTCCAAACACGTGAGCGAACACGTTAGTGGCAAACTCACCGTAAGACCACTTATTACATCCTCAATCAAAGTGTTACTTATAAGTCTTATCAATCTACATCAATTTTCCAGATTACTTCAAGCAATTATATAAGTAGCGTCCACTTGTTTTCCGCATTAGTGCACCATGCAAATAAAACACATTTGTGTGCTGTTTGTTGTGTTCAGTGTGTGTATTGTGTGTAAGTGCAAACTGTTCACACGATGCAAGTTGGCAGCTGAGCTGATGAAGCAGAAAAGGATTGAAAAAACTTTTCTTGGAAATTGTGAGTTAATGGATAGCATGGAAGGAGGCTTACCAATGGCTTACTTGTGTAGACAAGATTTCAGTCTTTAACGCCCCTGTCCTGTTTTATGTCGCACTAATAAAGAAGAGCGAGAGAGAGAGAGAGAGAGGGAGAGAAAAAAAACGGTACGGTACGAAATGTGAACGATGGGAATTTTGTCTACTGGTCCGCGATCGCGTCCTCACAAACATGATCCTATGCCATCCTTCAAATTATAAATCATATTTGCTTATTTGGAAAGTTTTATAGCATCTGACTTTTAAGACGTAATAATATTATCATCATAAGAGGGTACCTACGGTTTTTAAGAGAGAAATCATTGTTTAAAAATAAATATATAACGTTTTTGGGATATTTTAATTTGTTTTTGAGGTTATAGTAGAGTGAAATTTGCACCAAAATCATAACGTTTCTTAGAAAACTATTAACTGGTACGTTTATTTTAAAGCGCTTCAATTCTGTATTTTCATTACCTTTATCACAAGTAGGTTAATCTACTTGTTTAGTTCGGGAAACATAATTTGAACGTTTACTATTTACGTTCACTGTATAGTAAACGTTCAAATTATATTTCCCGGAGTATACGAGTAGGTATAATAGCTGGGTATTCTCTCTCACTGTGATAATTATCACAATTCCAGTTTCTTTAAAATAATAATTGATAAGAGTAACCCTGAGACTTGAGCAGTTTCATGTGAACCGCCTACCCTATGTATTCATTAATTAAAATTTAATTGATTTCAATTAAAACCACGTTCTGTATTATGTCTATAGAAATGCCAAAGGTGTTCAAAACGGTCGCTACACTACTGACAATATTATTGCTAATCTTAGTTCGTATAACTGCCATAAGAGGCATTGAACCATATATTCGATTGTGTGCCTTATTGCCGTGGAATTAATTCCAAATCGAAATATTTTTTAATGGCGGTTACAGCTGTTATGAATGGAGAAGTAGTAATCTAAGGTAACGGTATCTTAATGACTTAGCAGTGATAATATTAAGTGTGGCTATAAATAGCAAAATTATATGTACTTAAATAATTATGTTGTTATGGTTTTTTGATAAGAAGCAAATACACATGTATATTTATTTATTATTTATTTATTTATTTAATCAAAAAGTAACACAGCATTACAGTTTACACCAAGGCACTGTGAAACTACAAAAATACAAAACAAGACTTACAAAAAAAATAATACAAAAGACATACAAAAAATAAACAAATTAAACATATGGCTAGTTACCTATTTATTTAGGTACTAACTTTTGTCCGCGGCTTTGCTCGCGTTAAGTTCAAAAATTGCGGAATGCTCCATACATTCAACCCCCCCCCCCATTTTAGGATGGGGGGGTTAGAAAGAGACAAAAAGTAGCCTATGTCACTCTCCGTCCCTTCAACTATTTCCACTTAAAAATCACGTTAATTCGTTGCTCCGTTTTGTTGTGAAAGACGGACAAAAAACAGACACACATTTTCCCATTTATAATATTGGTAAGGATGGTAAAGTGGGTGAAGATTGTCTGGATTTTCATGGGGGATAAGACCGTCTGTAGTGATTTGTTATACCTACGCAACATTTTTCATCTTACCCCTCAAGAAAGACCCTTTAGGTTTAAATCTTCTCCCATATTAAATTACAGAAGTAAAGACCATGCGAGTTGGTATGGTACACAAAAACACCCGTTACATTTTTAAAACGAATGATATCATTATAAGACTATTGTAAACCAAGTATACCGCGAATAACAAATTTATAATACCTACGTAAATCTAAATATTGCATATAAATTTACAGAACCCAAAACTCACATTGAATTAATGTAAAATAAAATTCAAGATAAAAAAATAAGATTACAGTACTTATATAGGAAAAGGTAGTGTATACTAAACTCAACTGGATCAGACCTAATGAACATATTAATTTAATATATTTAAATACTGATAAATAGTAAGTACCTACTTAAACCTATGTACGAAGCCCATACCGGTCCCACAATGGAGTCGGCGTTCCGTACCTAATTATTATACAACGCATGACATTGACATTTAAACTTCGAACGCGTAACGGCCCTAGACAAAGAAAAAAAAACATTTAAATATAAAGTTTTAAGCAGGATCTAAATAACTCGTGTCATCTTTTTCACTCTTATGAAGCATACCATAATATGGAAAGAGACAGATATAACTCGCACCTTTAGAACGAAACCGACCCAACTTAATAGCGAGTTGTTATAGCGTTAGTTTAGTTCTAAACGTGCATGCAGCTATCCTATCGAAGCTTCAATCAGTATCGCATTTTCTTTCCAAAAACTAAATATTTTAATGAAAACTAGGTATTTTGCATTTTCATTACAAAAACTTAATATTTTTAAGAAAACTATACGAATGTTTACCTATATTATGATTATTGTGCTTGTCATCAGTCATATATATTAGTATCGGAAAACTGTTGCCATTTATGACGTCACATACCATGCATCTAGGTGTTTCTGCAATCTATGGTAACGACTGCAAAAAAGTTTGTCTCTATTTACTATCTGTTTCGTTTCATTTTCAACCATATTATAAACTGAACGCAGTCTTTTATCGTTTGTGTTTGTTTTATCAATCTGATACTTCGATTCACATCTGTATTTGTTTATGCCAGTATCAATTGGAACCATGAGGATATCACTCGTATTACCTATATGTTTAATAGTGTTGTTTTGTGGCAGTGCGCGGGCAAAAAGGTTTGATACGAGATGCAAACTTGTCCGTGAGTTGGGCAGAGTGGGAATCCCGAACGATCATTTGCTTGGACAATGTGAGTTGTTTTATGAGGAAAGAATGAAATTTGTGGAGGAAAATAGGTTTAAAGAAACAGGTATTGAGTGAGCATTTTATTTTTTTTTGCCACTTTTATGAAGTGTGATAATTTTGAAAAAAAAAAATGCTATTTCTCCTCAGAATCACTAGCTTTTTCAATCCTAGTAGTTAAAAAAATTGTCCCATTCGATTTTTCCTTATTTTGTTACCATTTTCCGTACATGTTGTATGGGGTAACATAAGAGGAAAGTAACAAAAATTTATGGAAATTCTGGGACACTTTTTGTCTCCCAGTGAGATTGAAAGTACTCGTGATTCTGAGTACAATTGACCTAAAATTCCCTAAAACAATCAATTTTTTTTATTGGAAAAAAAAAAGAAATGCTCGAGTGCGAGATGTAAAGTATGTAAAAGTGAAGAAACTTGTTGAAGATTGAAGTAACTGTTCGGTGTCATTGTCATCATCATTCGTCTGGCAATATCCCAGTGATTAGAATTAGAATAGAATAGAATAGAATAGAATAGAATAGAATAGAATAGAATAGAATAGAATAGAATAGAATAGAATAGAATAGAATAGAATAGAATAGAATAGAATTCATTTATTTAACGTCACAACATAGTACACACAAAAAGAAGAAGGCATGCAAACAAAACAACAACACGCATTGGGTTGGCGCAACATGTCTTCCGCTCCCATACCTCTACATCGTCTGTTATCACTTGTTTTCGATTCATATTAATATCATCTTTCATACAGTCCACCCATCTTTATACACCCTGTTTTTATTGAATTCCGTTCTTAGGAAAGGTTTTTTTGTTCAGATACAATCAATTTCTTAACTCTTACGGTTATCGAATTATACAAAAAAAAAAAATGAACACGTGTGTGGCATCCTAAGGGATGCGAAGGGATAAGGGAAGTGGTAAGCCACTTCCTAAATATTTGTTTTGACATGCGCCGTCAAATACTTGACAATGACTTTAATGTTATGATTAAGGTCCTCTCACACTAATTAATCCATTTATTATGTATGAAAAGGAAAAAAAAGTTGTTTTTCGAATTTAACAAAAAGCGATATACAGGCTGGTTCCTGATGGTGAACCCAATTGCGTGTCGAATTTAACGGAAAACAAAAAAAACACTGTGTATACTGGACATAATAAGAAATTCGCAGTTTTCAAAGGCAGTGTGTTAGGGTGTTATTACAAGTGTAATGTTGTAGACAGTGAAAGTTGCGGAAAATTGAAGATAAATTCTATGAACGATCGGAAATTATTGGCAAAAACTCTTTTTGAGTTTTATTTTAGCAATGGAATTGTAAAAAAGAAGAGGGTCGGAATTTAGGTCCTTACATGATGTTTGAATCGTAAAATATTGATAAATATTCAAATTGATAACAATAAGCAGTTACATTCCAAACCCTTTTATTTTTGATTTGCAAAAGGTTAAATCATGGATTCTTTCCATGTGCATATGAATAAAATAGTTCTGGTATCCCTTTGATTAAGTTTTCTATAGGTACAAGAAAACATTGGTAACAAATATAATTTACGTACACATCAGGATGCAGTAAGTGGCTTGTTATTTTCCTGTCATGTTTTTATACGAAGGTACCTAATCTCTGCGTATTTTTTGTGGTTAAAATACTAGTATTAAATGTCCCAAAAATAGTAACTATCTTTATATTCTATATATATAGGCACCGACAAAATATAAATATACCGGACTCTTAGACGCACGGCCGGTTTCCATCCTTACTTGGTAGATATTCCGCGAATTCGCACGAAGCGCTTTGCTTCTTCTTTTCTTATGCGCACTGACAAGGAGTGGAATTCCTTGCCGGCGGCTATATTTCCGAGCTCATATAACCCGGCAACCTTCAAATGAAGAGTGAACAGGCATCTTCTGGGCGATCTCACTCCATCGTAGGCCACGTCTTTGCCTTTGGCTAGTCTGTGGGCAAGAGTAAGCCCATTTATAATTAAAAAAAAAAAAAAAAAATCTATTGTACACCCTTTAAATACTCAGCAACAATCAGTTTTTGCTTATCATGATCCACGAAATGCGGCCACAACACACGAGGCGACATCACGCATGTATACGCTGCGTTGCGTTGTTATCTACTATAGTATCTTTATTTGAAAGCAGGTTTTCTAGCGCATTTTTTATTTAATTTATTTAACAAGAAAATAATTATTATTGAGAATTATATGCTATTATATAACAATAACGACGATGACGCGGAGTTTCGTCATAATGTTCCTTTGATAAGGAAAGGATCCTAAGGCATTGGACTTGAAATAATTATGTATAATTATTTATATGTAAATTTTTGAGTCACATACGAAAGTTTGACATTGTGAATCAGATCACGTCATACACACGGTTTACACACTGTTTACCACAGTGAGTGAAATATATGAATCAATTTTTTTATCGCAGTTTCTCAGTGCGCGCTGGTATACAGACCCGTGTGTTGGCCTATCTTTAACAATGGATTTTCCTTGAATTTATAACACGGATCTTCCCACGGATCTAATCGTACTGTAGTGTGATAATTATTGACAAAACCTATTTGTACAAAGTACTAGTATATGTAATATTTATTTTATCTGAATTGCAACTATTTGTAGGACATTGATTGAGCAAAATGTACCCACAAAACAATATGGGGTGGAAAACATAATTACTTTCACCACCACCGCATTAAAAACTCTCCAAATTGTAAATATTTTAATATGAGTTTAAAACCCCGGACCACATTTAGAGACTATAATGTCATTATGACGACCGGTCTGGCGCAGTCGGTAGTGACCCTGCCTGCTGAGCCGCGGTCCTGGGTTCGAATCCCGGTGTTGTGGATTGGAGAAGGACCAGGCAGAATAAAAAAATGTTAAAAATATAAAAATCCTCTATTCTGCCACAAAATACAAAATAGGAAAATAGTATATCGGTTGCTCGATACGAGTTCAAAAAAACGAAAGGTCACGAAGATGGCCAATGCGCAAATTAGAGCGCATATTTTAAGGCAGAGGTCGCTCCCGTCGTCGTAGTGATGGTTGAAACTTTGCGTTTAGTTCCAACATGCCCGCCCACGTTGAAAGCTTGGTCTTTCAACCGAGGAATTACTTGTCGACTGGTAGTGGACATATCTTGCTGAACGCACGACGGATGATCCCGGATGACGTCCTGATGTCGGCCACGCGACTGATGCCATCGGATCCAGGAATGACGTTGACGATTCTGCCGAGCTTCCATTTCAATGGAGGCAGGTTGTCGTCCTTAATAACGACCATGGTGTCGACTGCAAGTTGACCCTTGGCTTGCCTCCATTTAGTGCGCTCCTGAAGTTCAGAAACGTATTCCTTGTACCAGCGGACCCAGTAGTGTTGTCTTAATTGCTCAATCCTCTGGTACCGTGTTAGCCTCAAAGGAGGAATCTCTGTTAGACAGGGAGTCGGAAGAGCTGTAAGTGGTCGTCCGATCAAAAAGTGACCTGGAGTGAGTGGTAACAGGTCAGAAGGATCGCTGGTTAAAGGGGTAAGAGGTCTAGAATTTAAGATTGCCTCTATTTGACACAGTGTCGTATATATCTCTTGGTATGTTGAGTGACAGTTACCTAAAACTCTAACTAAATGGTGTTTGCAGGATTTCACCCCCGCTTCCCACAACCCACCGAAGTGCGCTGAATATGGTGGAATAAAGTGAAACCTAATACCGTCATTTGCTGCAGACTCAGATAACGTCTTTGCATTCGTGCTAAGGAGTCTTTTTAAATCGTTATATGCCCCGACAAATTGGGTTCCATTGTCGGAGTAGATGTCAGAAGGCAGTCCGCGGCGGCTAACAAATCGCTTCAACGACGCCATATAACCTTCTGCAGATAAGTCGCTGTATAATTCGAGGTGCACGCATTTAGTTTTAAAACACACGAAAATCACAATGTAGACTTTCATTGTTTGACTACCACGACCTTTACGAGACGCGGCCAGTATTGGACCGGCATAATCTACGCCTACAACCTCGAACGGAAAGCCTGGTGTTACTCGCGGGGAGAGCAAGTTGCCCATGAGTGGCGCTATAGTCGCACCGCGCATGCGAGTGCATAGGACGCATGTGTAATACGTTGACCTAGCTTGGATACGACCACCGATTGGCCAATACGTAGATTTGATATATACTAGCATGGCTTGAGGTCCCGCGTGTAACAAGATTATATGAACAGAGTTAAAATATGTCACAGTTATAAAATGCCCTTTGGGCAAGATAGCTGGGTGCTTTTTGTCAAAGTTAAAAGGCCCATTTCTAAGTCTACCGCCTACACGCATAAGTCCTTCAGAATCCACGAAGGGATCCAGTTTTGTAAGCGGGTAAGCCAAAGGCTTTGAGCATAGTCTTATTTTTAACATCGTCATATGAGTGAAATGATTCTATTTGTGCTAATTTTACTAATGTGTTCATAGCCGTCTGTAGCTCTGTAGTGCTAAGGAACCCTGAACGTTTAACACTACCTGGTCGTGAGTTGTTCACGAACCGTAAAACGTAAGCGGTGACACGTTTAAGTTTAGTAAAATTAGAAAACTTCGTAAGTTTCAATTCTGATAAAGGTGATAGTGTGACATCGACCGCTACATGAGCCGTGATTACCTCAGCCTTAACCTCATCACTATCATTGCTCACGTGGTGATTTTTGGGCCAGTCCTCTTCGTCGTTACATAGGAATGCTGGACCATTCCACCAAATATCGGCAGCAGCAATAGACCCCGCGTCAAGTCCGCGTGAGACCAGATCGGCTGGATTGTCGTTAGTAGGTACGTGTCGCCAAGGCCAACCACCGGTGATTTCGAGTATATCAGCTACGCGATTTCGTACGAATACCTTAAGTTGGTTTGGTAGCATCCTAAGCCATCCCAAGACGATCATGGAGTCGGTCCAAAATGTGCAGCTGTCTGCTTTCATGCGAAGTGATGTTAGCGCTTTCTGGTAAAGCTGCGCTCCGATCAAAGCTCCGCATAATTCCGCACGGGGAATAGTTATCGGCCGGAGTGGCGCTACTCTACTTTTTGACATGAGTAACCGAGTAACTACTCCTGAACTAGTGATTGTGCGTACGTACAAACAAGCCCCGTACGCTGATTGAGACGCATCCGTAAAAATGTGGAATTCCACCCGCGATGCGTGAATTCCTATGACCCTACGCGGAATGCGTAAGTGGTTTAACTCTGGTAGAGACGTGGTAATATTATGCCACTTGTTATAAATCTCTTGAGGCACTTCATCATCCCAAGAGAGCTTTGAAAGCCATAAAAGCTGAAGCAGGATTTTGCCCTGTATTACAACTGGTGATAGAAGACCTAGAGGGTCGAATATCTTTGCTATCGTGGAAAGGATGTACCGCTTTGTTAACTTATCTGGGGTTTTCCCTAAATCGATGGTAAAGTACAAATCGTCAGTTCCACTTGTCCAACCTAGCCCTAACGTCTTACTCTCATCCAAGTTACCCAGATTAAGGTTTGTAGAGTCATCACTATGCTCATTTATGAGTCTAGGTTGATTTGAACGCCATTTGCGTAAATGCATACCGGCACTCTTAAGTACTGCGCTAACCTGAGCTATAATACTGGCAGCCTGTAGCTCAGTATCAGACCCTGACAAAAAATCATCCATGTAAAAATCATGGGCAATGATTTCAGCTAGCTGAGGGTCTGAGCATTCCAGTGCTAACTGTTTAAGACACCTAACAGCTAAGAACGGAGCACTAGCCGTACCGTAAGTGACCGTATTTAATTGATATGTGCACAAAGGATCTGCAAATGCCTGTCGTCAGGGTGCACGACTATCCTTCTATACATTTTCTCTACGTCAGCCGTGTACACGAAGCGATATTGTCTAAAACGCAACAAGATAGCTATGAGATCATCCTGAATCGTGGGTCCCACGTGCTGAATATCGTTCAGCGTTACTCCGGTTGATGTACGCGCACTAGCGTTGAACACGACACGACACTTTGTCGTGAGGCTAGATAGCCGTAACACGCAGTGTTGAGGTAGAAAGTTTCCTACGTTTTCATCGGAAGTAACCTTGGACATGTCTCCCAATGGGTGGTTGGTTCATCAAGGGTCGCTAACGCACGTATATTTTTACATATCGTATCTATAAGATGCCTAATAGCTGTCGGCGACTCCTTGGTAATTGGGGTTAAATTAAATATGGCCTTAATATGATTATTCACCAATAATCGCTTGTTATTGTACCTATCGCATAATAACTGCCAGGCTATTTTATAGTTACTACTAGATAAGGCTAAGGATTGTACAATTATCGCGGCACTTCCTACTAATGAAGCCCGCAGATAATGAAACTTATTTACATCATCAATGGAGTCGTCATTATTAATTAAACTATCGAATGTGTCACGAAACTCAAGCCATGTATCATACGAGCCTCCAAACTTCGGTAAAGAAATGGTAGGTAACTTACATTTTACATGTGGATGGCGCCGCGTATTGTTGTCGGAACCCCCATCGCTAGGCGCGACCTTGGAATGCATGGTTACCAATTCCTTAGCCGCCGCGTAGGGTGTTTCATATTTGTATGGGAAAAATAAAATTGTGATATTTTTTCTGATTTCGCTCGGCTTTCGGTTCTAGCTTATCTTAAACGCCTATATACCAAATTTCAAGTGATTTGGACGTTGTTTAGAGGTCGCACACATGAACAGTTTGAAAAAAAGTCGCTAAAAAGTAATGTTACTCAATTTTCTTTTCAAATAAAACAATAGAGTAGTTGTAACTTATTTTAAAGTAAAAGTAAACTTAAAATACAACAGTTGTAACATCCATTCTTCATAAAATAAGTCATCATCATCATTTAGCTTACATGTGTAAGCCGCAACCTTATCTTTTGTTCGCAAGTAGTAACGCATTTTCTGTGATGTTCGACGACTTTCAGCGAGAACCGTTTTGCTCTTCATCTTTGACTGGAGCGTTAATTTTTATTATTAAATATATAGGTATACTTACTCTTCTTTGCGGTATGATAGACTATTGTTAGACTATCGACTAAGTCTGGTGTTAGGGCTACAATAATCGCTAACATCCTGAACATTAAATAGTTCTAAGACAAAAATCAAAAATGTAAGTAGGGTCTATATCCCGGTCAATATACTTAAGTCAAAGAACGATCTTGTTTTCTTCTTTGTCGTCACACTCTTGGCAGAGTGGTCGTGGTCGTCACATCAGGGGTGGTAGCAAGCTTAACAATGCATCGACATTCCTTACGCATTCGTAGAGTGGGCCACTAAGTGCAGCCTTGACTTGGCTGGTCCATCGTATCTGAACCTTCTGCAGGATACTCTTAGCTTTCTTCTGCAGCACCACATTTCTAGGAAATCTATCTTCTTTTCCCTTGAAGTCCACGTCTCAGCACCGTAAAGAAATTTGGGAAAATTGGGAGATACTAATGCCCTGACAAGTCGCATTTTAGTGGCATTTGTGATGAAGATTCTCCATATTTTGCCGAGCCGGTCCATGGCGGACCTGGTGATAGACAATGTACCGCTTGATATCATCCACCTATCCTGTTATCAGTGCCCCGAGAGGGCCGAGAGACCACTGCTTCATGCCAAAAACAGGACAAAAAACCAAAAAAACTTGTTCCTTAGAAGGAAGTCGAGCGTCCAAAAAAATACCATAAGAAACCTTGCCTAGAAACTAAATGCCACGTCAACTAGTAATTTTTTTAAAAGAACTTGCTTCAATATAAAAACTTTTCATTAAAATCACTTTTATACCACCTACTACAAAAAGTTACATAAATTTTGTTTCTAGCCTTTCCTGCGCCCATACTAACTTCTTCAGACAAAAGTTGCCACAGTGTGCGACCTCTAAATATTGTCCGATTTCCCTGATTTTTGGTATATGGGCTCTGTATAGGTGTAGAAACAAGAAGAAAAGCGAAGTCAAAGATAAATCAAAATTTTGGAAAAATGAAACACCCTACCGCCGCGACTGACGAGTAGTATAAATCCTCGAACTCAGACCTCTCGTCTAACTGGGCCTCGTCATCCTCTGCCATGTACTCCAACTTGGTTTGAATTTCATCATACGTGTTGTAAACACATTCCAATTTAGCAATCCGAAGTTGTAGTTCCGTCACCTGAGCCGCACACAACACTTTTTCGGCTAACTCGCGTATATAACCTGAAAATTTAGTTAATCGCGACTTAATATGACCCCTTTTTTTAATTAACTCTTTCATCACGGCTTCTGACATCTTTAATTGTACTTAATATTTACCTTCTTAGCACTTAAACACTTTATTTCACCATAAACACCAGCACAATAAACCAGGAATGTAAACTTAACCACTTTCTTATGAATTTAATCCTAATTATTCCAATGTTGTTTACTTAATGCAAGCCGGCTGAGTTATGGCGATAAATACCTATGGCGGCCGGGCGTCCCGTTAGATATAGCAAAAAACGTTATCAGCGCTCGGCCGATTTACCTATGCAATTTTAAAACTGAAGATTTATTTGAGTTTTAGGTATGATTTATTTGTATAGAAATCGTAAATAGGTAACTGTTATTGATTTAATGTATGTTTAAAATAGGTATTGGGTTTTAAAGGATAGGTGATTAATTGATTATCTTAATACGCTGTGTCAAATAGAAGAATGTTTTAGAAAATAGGTATTTGTAGAATTTAGGATGGTAATTAAGGAACGGACTCACTTTTAGCTCTTCTTAACCTGTTCACTCCTTATGGACGTCGTCGAATACGGAATAATGATATGGGTCGTCGTATCCGGAATATAGGTAGAACAGTTGAGCACTTCGTAGCTGGAGGAAGATATAGCCGCCTCGGGATACTTCTAGCTGCACTCCTCACTGGAAAGCCGGTATGTTGGATGGGCAGGAAATATTCCACACGATGCGTTTCTCCTTTGTCTCAGCCGTAATGGAGGCCCTTGGTCCTTAATAGCTCGTAGCTCGCTGATTCCAAATTATCTGGCATCGAAGACCATGTTGTGGATTGGAGAAGGACCAGGCAGAATAAAAAAATGTTAAAAATATAAAAATCCTCTATTCTGCCACAAAATACAAAATAGGAAAATAGGATATCGGTTGCTCGATACGAGTTCAAAAAAACGAAAGGTCACGAAGATGGCCAATGCGCAAATTAGAGCGCATATTTTAAGGCAGAGGTCGCTCCCGTCGTCGTAGTGATGGTTGAAACTTTGCGTTTAGTTCCAACACCCGGTAAGGGCATTTATTTGTGTGATGAGCACAGATATTTGTTCCTGAGTCATGGATGTTTTCTATGTATATAAGTATGTATTTATCTATTTAAGTATGTATATCGTCGCTTAGCACCCATAGTACAAGCTTTGCTTAGTTTGGGGCTAAGTTGATCTGTGTAAGGTATCCCCAATATTTATTTATTAATTTATTTAATATCTGGATTTGGCTTAAATTCAGAGGGTATTTAGGTACATATTTCTCTAAACTGTTTTTATTCATAACTCGGGCAAAAACGGATTTTTGACTAAAGTTTACACCATTATGTATCCTAGCCTTGCCATAATAATTGACAGATATAAAAAAAATGAAAAAACTGTCACTCAAAAACAAAAATATTTATTTGCTCATGAGTTATTAAAAGTATTTAAAATACAAAAAGGAATCTCCAAAAATTACAAAACATCAAAAATGCGTGGTTAAAATCCTTCGGGTCATTCAGGCCCACGGTGTATAAATGGTCTGTATATTAATGGTGGTGTTTGATTGACAGGGGTGTGCCTAATTGAGAAAGTGAGCAACAGGGACACACGAGCCTTCGTCGTCACGCCCAGCGGGAAGAAATATTATGGACTTTATCAGGTAACTTAATCAATCAAAAAAAATTAATCTACATACATTGGGACTGAATTGATCTGTGTAAGGTGTCTCCTAATTTAGGCCGTTTTCACATTATCCGATCCGATATCGGATGTAGGAAGGATGTAAAATGTAAGATTTATGCGCGTCCAGGTCTTCATTTATGTATTTAATAGATCATTATTACTAAAAACCGGCCAAGAGCGTGTCGGGCCACGCTCACTGTAGGGTTCCGTAGTTTTCCGTATTTTTCTCAAAAACTACTAGACCTATCAAGTTCAAAACAATTTTCCTAGAAAGTCTTTATAAAGTTCTACTTTTATGATTTTTTTCATATTTTTTAAACATATGGTTCAAAAGTTAGAGGGGGGGGACGCACTTTTTTTTCCTTTAGGAGCGATTATTTCCGAAAATATTAATATTATCAAAAAACGATTTCAGTAAACCCTTATTCATTTTTAAATACCTATCCAACAATATATCACACGTTGGGGTCGGAATGAAAAAAAATATCAGCCCCCACTTTACATGTAGGGGGGCACCCTAATAAAACATATTTTTTCCATTTTTTATTTTTGTACTTTGTTGGCGTGATTGATATACATATTGGTACCAAATTTCAGCTTTCTAGTACTAACGGTTACTGAGATTATCCGCGGACGGACGGACGGACGGACGGACGGACGGACGGACGGACGGACGGACGGACGGACAGACAGACATGGCGAAACTATAAGGGTTCCTAGTTGACTACGGAACCCTAAAAACGATATAAAACGCAAAAATTGCGGATTTAATGCCGATGGCACTCTCCTACAACAGTTTTTGTCCGAGGCACCATGGAACTGCCGATATCGGCAGGACGCTTCCGACATTTTTTGGCATGCCGGACCCCCCGTCAGGTTGTCGGCCGATAATATTTGTTTGTGTGCGTATATAATGTATGTATACGTTTGTAGTAGTGTGCGTGACAAAAATGGCGTCTATTAAACAGCTAATGATCGAAATTCAAATTAGTTGACAATTTCCATTGAAAAAAAAAAGGTTGTAATGCATCGGTCCGAATTGCGGATACTAGTTTTTTCAACTTTTTGTAGATATAATTGAATGTAAAATTATTTATTTTGCCTGACACCCTGAGTATTTTTTATGCTCGTTATTTTAATTTTACAATATAATATTTAGGATATATAGTGCTTATAATTATTAAATATAAAACATTTTTTAAATATTTTTTGACACAAAATCATACTTCATTGATTTGGAACAATGCATTTTATCGGACCGACATCCGACACTATCGGAAGCGTTTATCGGATGTAGGATGTCGGTCCGACATCCGATATCGGATCGGATAATGTGAAAACGGCCTAATGTTTATTTATTTTATAATTATTTTTATTTATGTTCGTGTAAATAATTTTTTTTAATATATTTTATTTATTTATAATAAATAATAATAAATAAATAAATATTATAGGACATTCTTACATAGACTGACTGAGCCCCACGGTAAGCTCAAGGAGGCTTGTGTTGTGGGTACTCAGACAACGATATATATAATATACAAATACTTATATACATAGAAAACATCCATGACTCAGGAACAAATATCTGTGCTCATCACACAAATAAATGCCCTTACCGGGATTCTAACCCGGGACCGCGGCTTAGCAGTCAGGGTCACTACCCGCTAGGCCAGACCGGTCGTCAGAATTTACATATCGGCAACGCATAAGTGGGTGATGTTGCTTATGTCCATGAGCGGCGATGACTGCTTCCCATCAGGCGGCTCGTCTGCTCGTTTGCTGCCTATATCATAAAAACCGGCCAAGAGCGTGTCGGGCCACGCTCAGTGTAGGGTTCCGTAGTTTTCCGTATTTTTCTCAAAAACTACTGAACCTATCAAGTTCAAAACAATTTTCCTAGAAAGTCTTTATAAAGTTCTACTTTTGTGATTTTTTTCATATTTTTTAAACTTACGGTTCAAAAGTTAGAGGGGGGGACGCACTTTTTTTTCCTTTAGGAGCGATTATTTCCGAAAATATTATTATTATCAAAAACCGGCCAAGAGCGTGTCGGGCCACGCTCAGTGTAGGGTTCCGTAGTTTTTCGTATATTTCTCAAAAACTACTGAACCTATCAAGTTCAAAACAATTTTCCTAGAAAGTCTTTATAAAGTTCTACTTTTGTGATTTTTTTCATATTTTTTTAACATATGGTTCAAAAGTTAGAGGGGGGGGGACGCACTTTTTTTACCTTTAGGAGCGATTATTTCCGAAAATATTAATATTATCAAAAAACGATCTTAGTAAACCCTTATTCATTTTTAAATACCTATACAACAATATATCACATGTTGGGGTTGGAATGAAAAAAAAAAAATATCAGCCCCCACTTTACATGTAGGGGGGGTACCCTAATAAAACATTTTTTTCATTTTTTATTTTTGCACTTTGTTGGCGTGATTGATATACATATTGGTGCCAAATTTCAGCATTCTAGTGCTAACGGTTACTGAGATTATCCGCGGACGGACGGACGGACGGACGGACGGACGGACGGACGGACAGACAGACAGACATGGCGAAACTATAAGGGTTCCTAGTTGACTACAGAACCCTAAAAAAGATGAAATTAATACAATTTAAATATATGTTATTGAACCATAGAATGCCGTTCGCTAGTTTGCAGGTGGTACAGCGACATCTAACGAAAAATGTGGACATCAAAAAATACTTATGTAAGGGGATGAAAATCCGTAGAGGGGTGGGGCGTGCGCGAGAGCGTAGTGAAAGGCGGCGTGTAGCAGACTTAGGCTTTTATTTCCAGTCGGCACTATGCTAAGTACAATAAACTAGGTATCAAAGGCCGTACAGCGTCCTTGAGGACAGCAGTCGAGCGCTAAGGGAGCGATGATAGATTTAGCCAAATGGTCCACCAAAGTCCCGATACGGTACATAAGGTGTGCACGAATTGACTCCTAACTATTTCTCAAATAAAACATTGTTCAGTACATGAGGTCATTATCCCAGGAAAAATCTTAATAGCGTCAACTAGCTTTGGGATGCGCCACAGCACAGCGACACCTATTGAGTTTTGTGTGTAACAGATAAGTTGATCTTAGCACTAACATTGTTGTTTGTTTTTTACATGTTTGACTACTTATTTACAATCTTTACATTTACTAGTTACTTCAGTAAAATATACAAGTTACGGGAACGGCGTTCCATGGCTTAAATATTTAAACAACGAAGCTCAATATCACAATATTGATACCCCTTGCGCCATCCGTTGACGGGCGGCCAAACTAACAATTTGACGAATTTTGTCTTAGAGTTACATATTGACATGGTTACTATAAAATTCTAGGCACCCGTTAACACATGTTGCACTAGGTTTTAGAATTTTAAGTCTACGGAAACACTTAAATACTTGCTAAGTTCACTCGGAAAACCAGTACCGGTGGCGCCATCTAGTAGCGGCCGGTTAAACTAAGCTTGTTTGCACTGAGTTTATACGTTTTGGTAAATGTTCGCGTTACACTTATACATTTTACGAAAACAAGTCATTGCCCAGTTTGCGGGGGTAACAGTGACATCTAGCGAACGACAGCGAACAACTCTATCGTTGAGTTTCCTAAACATATCCTAAGTACATTGGGTTTCTCAACAATAAATAAATAAATACAATTTACTTTTTCTTTTGACTGAAAACACCGTGTTGATAACCTCTCTCTCCCTCCCTTTCTTCCCTTGGCTTCTGGCTGGCTTCCTAAACTTTGACGAGCCATAACATAATATTAAAAATGTAGGGGCTAAGTTTTGATTCCCATAGAAAAATTGAATTACGCGCCATTTCCAGTGCCAAGTTTCGATTGATCGTCATAGTTGACAGACGTCAAAAATACAACGTTACCTCTTTAGTTTTCTAACAGATGGCGTTAGTTATACAAAATAGTAAACGATGTTTTCTTACTCCTTAGAGTCCTAACAGATGGCGTTAGTAGTACAATATTGAACACAAAACTGAGATTTGATTTTTTTTTAAATGACAATAAAATAATATTTTTTTACAGATATGAAATCTAGATATGAATATAAATTACTATGTTTAAGCACTACTATGTTTAAGCACAACTTCATAGGCGTGATAGTTTTTTCAAAAAATGTACCACAAGGTTCGGAACTTTGTCGACTATAGGAGGGCTTCGCTACCGCTCGCCCTGATAAGTAGGATACTGAAATCTTCTTTCTTCGTTGAGCCATCACAGCTAACTTTAACTTACAAACGGTCTTAAGCACCTACACTTCTGAAGGCGCTTAAGTCATTTTTGCTAATAAAAAAAAACCACAACGTTCTATGAACATTGGTCAAGTGCGAGTCGGTTTTCGACTTTTCCATACAAAGAACTCATGAGCGCCTGAACGACTATGATGGCAAAGTTAACGTTTCGAACTTTCAAGACTTTACGTATATATCTCGGAAACGATAAGAGATAGAGCAAAATGGACTTCAGATTTGGGCTTTCGGTGGCACAAATTCTATGTTTTCGTCAACAGACACCTTTTTTTGGACCGATTTGAATAAAATTTTGCTCAGTCAATTTATAAACGGTCTTAAGCGCCTCCTTTTTAGTAGGAACTTAAGTCATTTTGTACAAATGAAAAAAAAATTGAACAAGTTCTAAAAAGAAAAAGACAAAAATGAATTTCTTTATACCTGTCCAACTCGATTACACAATTTTAAGACGTTTAGTAACTACTTGCAGCGGCAGTGAGTGAAATTCGTAATCTGAGTTTTTTCTCTTAAGTCCGACTTACGCTTGACTGTAGATTTCTAATAGGTTTTCCTGTAATCTACATGGAGAGGGCTATCTCGTGTATTTTTTTGAAAATTTTACGCTAAGTAGTTTCGGAGATAAGGGGGGAATGGTCATTTTTTGCTTATTTTCTTAAATTACTTCTAAATTACCAAAACCAAAAATATAAAAAAAATATATTTCAGATGCTGATAAAATGCTCTTTCATTTGATATGTAACACAATATAGTTTTAATAACTTTGATTTTTAATTTTCAATTTTTCCCCCCAAAAGTGACCCCTGTAATTAAATTTCATTTAATTAAATTACATGTCCGTCTTTGGGCCACAGGTTTACATAAGTGTGCCAAATTTCAAGTAAATCGGTCCAGTAGTTTCGGAGAAATCGGCTGTGACAGAGGGACAGACAGACACGCGAGTGATCCTATAAGGGTTCCGTTTTTCCTCTTTGAGGTACGGAACCCTAAAAACCATCTTAGTAAACCCTTATTCATTTTTAAATACCTATCCAACAATATATCACACGTTGGGGTTGGAATGAAAAAAAAAATCAGCCCCCACTTTACATGTAGGGGGAGTACCCTAATAAAACATTTTTTTCCATTTTTTATGTTTGCACTTTGTTGGCGTGATTGATATACATATTGGTACCAAATTTCAGCTTTCTAGTGCGAACGGTTACTGAGATTATCCGCGGACGGACGGACGGACGGACGGACGGACGGACGGACGGACGGACGGACGGACGGACGGACGGACGGACGGACGGACGGACGGACGGACGGACGGACGGACGGACGGACGGACGGACGGACGGACGGACGGACAGACAGACATGGCGAAACTATAAGGGTTCCTAGTTGACTACGGAACCCTAAAAACTACATATTGTATAAAATCGCGCATGTATAATTGTATATTCCTAAAAGGGGTGTGCTCTGAGCACATGAAACCGCTCAAGCTCCATTGCCAGTTTTACCCATCAAGGGGCTGAAAGTTAAAGACATTGTGATTTTGCAGTGACAGGTTGCTAGGCCATTGCCCACAATACAATTGAACCCATACCTATCCCACAAGGCTCTAGAAGTTATTTTTTTTTAACTAGCCTGTGGGTTATTTCAACATAGTAACATTTTCTGGTAGCCTAGCGGTAAGTTTCGTTCCGGAGGTCGCGGGTTCGTACCCCGGCTCGCACCAAATGAGTTTTTCGGAACTTATGTGCGAAATGTCGTTTGATATTTGCCAGTCGCTTTTCGGTGAAGGAAAACATCGTGAGGAAACCGGACTAATTCTAATAAGGTCTAGTTACCCTTCGGGTTGGACGGTCAGATGGCAGTCGCTTTCGTTAAACTAGTGCCTATGCCAAATCTTGGGATTAGTTGTCAAAGCGGACCCCAGGCTCCCATGAGCCGTGGCAAATGACGGGATAACGCTAGGAAGACGATGACGAGTGACATTGATACTTGACACTGACATTTTTTTGTATACAACCTGTTTTTATTGCATTCCGTTAACTTTAAGGGAAGGTTCTTTAGATCAAATACAATTAATTTCTCTAAGAAATTATCGTCTTAAGTCTTACGGTTATCGAGTTATTAAAAAAATAAAGATAATTACTGAACACGTGTGTGACAACCTTTACCAATTCCTAATGTTATTTGTTTTGACATGTACCGTCAACCACTTGACACTAACTTGAATGTTATTCTTAAGGGTCTCTCACACTAATAAATTCATTTATTATGTATGAAAATGATGAAAAAAATTTTTTTACGAATTTAACTAAAAGTGGTATACAGGTTGGTTCCTGATAATGAACCTAGCTACGTGTTGAATTTAACGGAAAACAAAAAAAACACGGTGTATTTCTGGTGTGTTAAGTAACATTGTCACTCAGCGTCAATATTTCTTTGAACAGGCAATGAACGGCGCAATGTCACTGTTGGGTGATAAGTGTCACTGTTGTGAAATCGGACACTGGTGTCCCACTGCTGGGCAAAGGCCTTCCCTTCCAATCAACCCTGTCACTTGTGTAAATGTGTAATCATGACAACGTGTATAGAATGCGTCCATGTCATTTGCCATCTCTTTTACAATGTGGTTGTAAATATTCAGTACCTACCTACCTACCAGGGGCCCATTTCTCGAAAGGTACAAGTATGTGTTGTATTACAAGTGTGTTTCCATGACAACCCATACTATTTGACAGTTCGCGCACTTGTAATACAAGGCTTCGCCTTTCGAGAAATGGACCCAGGGGCCCAGGGAAGCTACAAGTTACAATTTACAAGCGGTTATCATAGTCTAATATAACAAGTTAGAAAGAGATTTCCGCTTGTAACTTTCAGTCCCTACTTTGTAATTTTTCTGGATACAGAGTGAAATGATAATGTAGCTCACTAATGTGATTGCGTTTCAGATCCCCAGCCGCTGGTGCCGATCGGGCAAGAAAGGAGGCGAGTGTAACATCGCATGCGAGTGTAAGGATCTATTTTATTTATTAATACGATACGGTAGGGGTCAATTCTCCATACAAACGCTCTCGACTATTTTCTCCCTGGTTTTTGAAGATAGAGCAATGATTTTTTCAACACAGATTGTTATTATTTTTATCTGTGTCGGACCGTTTTGATTTTTTAAATAATCTGCTTTTTAAAGACTAGAGCCAATCAAAAATTTCCAAAAACGGCCTTTTTCATTGTGGCGCAAAAAAAGGTGTGATACTCAAGATTGGTAACAATTAACAAAAAAAGCTAAACGGTCCGACATAGATTATTTTATTGTTATTCAGATTCTCAAATTTCATTCCGATTGATTAAGTTTTGAAGGAGGAAAGAGTCGAGAGCGGAACCTCGATTTTAAAGATTTTTTTGAAATATCTTTTGACTGAGTTGTTCTTAATTGACAATTTTTTTTCGATAAATCTAGTTAATAACACTTGTATATTTAACTAAAATTCCCAAGTTGAAAGGGGGGCTCCTTTCCATTTTAGCATTTTCGCTACCGTATCCTCTTAAGAGAAATATATTATAGAATTAAGATCGAAGAAGAATCTAAGAACAAATCAAATTATTCTCATTTGAAAATATTTTAATTTGTATTTTTAAGTAGTAACACTACTATTATACTATAGACATTAAATAAATGTCATATACAAAGAAAAAGTGACCAAGGCCTCCAAGTGTTAACGGAGTAGGGTACGCTGGTTCGATTCTAGCTCGGAACACTTGGAGGCCTTGGTCACTTTTTTTCTTTGTATATGACATTTATTTAATATTTGTCGAAGGAGAAGCGCAAAGAGTTTCATCGTGTGAAGTGTCAATTTACCCAGCCGGCGTATTATACTTCCAATTTTATCACTCATCTAAGTGGATAAAGTATCCGTCACGCTTTGGCAAGTATGTCGGTGTGAGAGTGAGAGATGTCTTATCCACGAGGATAAGTGATAACATTGGAAGCTTAATACGCCGGCAGGGCAGGTTCATTTACACGTAGGTGTTAAACATACCTAACCAAACAGCTTGTTTCGAAAGTACGCTTTTAATCAAAAAGTTCATTAAAAGGATCATAAAACATTAAAAGACGACTATTTAAAAGATACCAATACGGCGATAGTAGATGACCGCTGCTTTAAAACTCCATAAAAACACATGGTTTACTTTCCACCGTTCATTTGGAGTTTCAAAAAATGGATAAAAATCTTTCGTATGTAAGCGTGTTCTGAAGTGGTGACCACGTTTGCCCCAGGGTAGCCCGCCCTTTGGCCAGCAGGCCTATGATGCTTTCAATTTTATCACTTATCTATATGGATAAAGCATCCGTCACGCTCTGACCAGTATGTCATTGTAAAAGTGATATACGTCTTATCCTAGACGTTAAACTTTCGTGAGACGTGTATTTGGCCCGAAACATGTCGCACCAGTATCAGTAGCGATATAATTACGAGAGTACAACCGTAGATGTCCGTGCCTGTTGATGGCGGGATGACTTACGTAAGAGAGCCGGCAGCGACTGTATTACAGAAAGCAGAAGACCGGGTTCTATGGCGTGCCTTGGGAGAGGCTTATGTCCAGCAATGGACTGCAACAGGCTGATGATGATAATATATTTAATCTTGGTTCTCATTTCTCACCTAACACCTTATAGTACTCACGACTCAGGGATTGATAGCTTTTCTTATGCCTGCACCGCACGGCACTTTAAGAATCGGTCAAGTGATCCGCCATTCGTAACAAGCGGCGACAAGCAGGCACACAAACAAACGATCCGTCTCCGGTTTACGAGCCGGTTTACGTCCGGTGCACGGATGAGTCGTAAAATTACGACGGGTTTAAAATGCGAGCTTTAGAGAGGGATTGCTGGAGTACTTTTGTCAGTCTTTAAATTTTAAAATACTTGAGAGTATTTTTTCTGCTGATAAATACGTCAACGGAAAATTTACCGAAATTTCAAAATTTTCATCATTAAAAGTTCTGAACCTTCCCTTAATTTTGTATGGAGATTGAAACTTCCGATTTCAAAAATCGAAATTTCCTATATTTAAAAAAATATATATTATTCAAAATAGCGGACATTGAGGGTTTGAGAAATGCAAAATGCATTTTCGTGGTAAACATTATTTATGTTGTATTTTTTATAACCATTTGTTTGTATTTTTATGTCTGTTTATCATGAATAGATGCTTTGTATTGTATTGTATTGTATAGCAAAAAAAGAGAAAATAAAAAGCAATGTCCGTCTTGGCTCGGCCCCTTGTAAAGAAGGTTTTTTGCAAAATTAACCGACATGACAAAAATCAGGCAACAGTACAATATTAAAAATATGACAAATGACAAGTATAAAATACTTATGATATTTTTACCTGTTACTTTTACGCCCAGAATTTTGGAACCCCAGTTCCCGTATAACGATTGCACATTTTTAGTATCTGAGCATTCTAGAACTCAATCTGTACTTGGACTTAAACATTTGGGATTATGCGATCAGGAGTCAGTCGGTCTGTTTAATTAAAAGGATACTGTAGTGGTAGTAGGTAATCTGATTTTCATACAATGTTTAGTTTATTTATTTACAAAGATGTTCTTAAAAATGCATTATTAACCCCCGACGCAAAAACGACGGGGTGTTATAAGTTTGACATGTCTGTCTGTCTGTATGTTTGTGTGTGTGTCTGTCTGTGGCATCGTAGCACCCGAACGGATGAACCGATTTAGATTTAGTTTTTTTTTTATTGAAAGCTGAATTAGTCGGGAGTGTTCTTAGCCATGTTTCATGAAAATCGGTCCACTGTGTCGCGGACGGGGGTTCTTTAAAAAATTTATTTATGTGGTTAGGTTATGAACACTAATTGATTTGATACAAAATGGAAGTAGTAAAAAAACAGTTTTCGTTTCAAGAGTTACTTTAGCAACATAATATTTGATAACAACTTGTTTGTTAAGTTAATTAAGTAGGAATTTCGTGACAAGCAAGTAGTTCAAAAAAATATATCTGTAAAGTGTCGTACGCTAAAATGAACAAAGTTAAATTTTCTATAGACGTATAAAAATAAGCCGTGTACACATTTTTTGCTTCTTTTTTTTACCTTAATATACATACATATATCATTTGCAGCTGCTTTCATTGGTATTGCTTGGTATATTGTACTTATTTTTGAGGACCAATACAGCCAGACCCGTTAGCCAGGCGCGTGCGGTCCGTTTGTTAATGTAGGTAAGAATTTAGAATGGCGGCGTTTTATGAACATCAAAGGAGTGAGCCTTCTGTACTTGTACTATTATATATTCTGTGGCCAGACTTAAATCTAACTGCAACTTATATGACATGACATGACATGTAAACTGCAGGCTGACGTTACTTACGATGACAGCTGACGTACAGTCAGCATGCATTCCATGCAGTGAGTTAGGTTGCAGTCCACCTACTTACCTACATATATCGGCTTTATGTTAGTTCAATAAAATTTGAACTATTTAAACCATTACTAGATTCTCTTTGGAAAGAGTGGAATATACTGGACCACATACATCTCACGACTGTTCCGAACAGACTCTAGAATGTATTTCTCACGCGAAAAAATGACACATCGATTGTAAATCCGATTGAACCTCTCCGTCTGCCATCACTTTCTAGACTGACGTACCAGGGCGCCAGAAACCGCCAGTATTAAACCGTATTCTTAAATTAAACGCGATCGCGACTCGTAAAATGTCGGTTAAAGTTAGCTGAACTGAATCTTTACCATGAGTTTTTAACGTTTTAGAATAGTTAACGTTAAAGTTTTCTTGATAGCATAAACGTCGCTGAAAATTACATTAATTGTATGGAAAAAGTGAACAGAGCCTCCAACGATTACTAAGACCAAAAACTGCATGCATTCTCCGTGAGGTTTTGCTTTCAAGTAATCTAGAGAAGATGTATGGTCAAATTGATGGCAAGCGTGCTCAGGATAGGCCACCCATGAGGTGGTCAGATGCTGATAAGAGGGCATCTGGTGGCGGCATGAAGCGCGCAACAAACGTTGAATTCATGGTCACGATCCTTAAACGAGCCATAAGGCAATAACGGACCGAGGGAAAAGAAGAATTCTAAAACTTCTATATTGGCATAATGTTAATTCAAGAAAATTTGAACAAAAACAATTGAATTGAAATGAAAACTCATGGTAGTGGCTATGGCGTCTGAGTTAGTTTCTCGCCATTTCTATTGTTATTTAAGTGGTTGAGACGACTCATCTTACTTTATGTTGGTTTGGTGATAGTTCTTTTTATTTCCTAATAGTTTATAAATGAACGATGTTGATAGTTCAATAAGTAAATTCAGTGAACTAGAAGAACTATGAAATTGTACCTGAAGCTCAAAAATTACTTTGAGTTTTGGTGCCAACTGGTATGTAGGACGTAGGTTCAAAAAAATCAAATCTTAAATCCTTTTTGCGTATCGATGTTTGAAAAGTATGCATCAAAAATCTCAAATTTTAACTTAAAATTTAAAATACTTTCGGCTAAATTAAAAGTCGTAGCTTTCATACTGTAGCAATCTGACAACGTCGAATATTTTGACGTATACATTTTTATATTACTCACAAATTTTAAAACAAAGTGTGTAGAAAAGCTATTTTTTATGCCTAAAATTGCAACTTGCTTCCAGCCCTACTGGACGATGACATTTCGGACGACACGGCGTGCGCCGTCGACATCTTCCACAAAGAAGGCTTCAAGTACTGGAACCAATGGACCGTGCGGTGCAAGAACGATGACACTATCACAAAGGAGATATACAAGTAAGTTAGGTATTTCTTTAAACAAACGAAGGGAAGCCTCTCACCGTGTCACCCTTAAATCTGTGCGTGTGGTAAGTTACAAAGAGAGAAAGATGGCATGAAACAATAAAAAGGCAGCACAACTACGTAGGTACCCAATGAACACGATTACTCTGACTATGAAGAAAAAAAATCCAACTACGTTTTTTTTTCGATCACGGGAATCATGAAACAATATTTTAGTAATCCATGGGCCATGCCTGGTTTACGAGTATGAGTATATTATGTACTCGTATTTTTTTTGGTGATATGTGAAGAAAAATCTCATTAATATCAGGACCTGTGATAATAAATTCTTCAACCGTTATTTTAGAAAAGCTTCGGCTGCCAATATGTGATAACTACGAAGAAAGTCTTTCAATTTCTATTATTTTATCTCGCAAAGTTTGTGTGTTTCCACCAAACCATCTGTCTCCGCTAAAGTGTTAGTTAACTCTTAGTATATGAAGATAGATAGATATATGAAAAGTGTCATCGGCACTTTACTGCTTTGTGACGTTAATCAGTCTGTTAAAATATGTTTGGTGCAACTAACGCTAAGAAAACTTGTGTTAGGATTAGAATTGTCTTAATGAGTATTAGTAGCCTATTAGACAAAAACATAAAGCAAAAGAAAAGCACATTTAGCTATAAAAGCTATAGGTAACTAAAATATTTTTATTTTTATTTTTATTTTTAGATGTCCAGACTTGAACTCACCGCGATCGAGTCCCGAGCGAGAACTATACGCAGACAGGCTCAGGAAAAGGAGGCGGCTAGTTAGAAGCAAGGCACAATACATCAGACAAGTCTATGGAGTACATGCTTGAAGTAATTGTTGTTTTATTTCTATCCAATTTTCGTTTAAATAAACTTATTAACCCCCGACGCAAAAACGACGGGATGTTATAAGTTTGACGTGCCTGTCTGTCTGTCTGTCTGTCTGCTTGTCTGTCTGTCTGTCTGTCTGTGTGTGTCTGTCTGTGGCATCGTAGCTCCCGAACGGATGAACCGATAAAGTTTTTTTTTGTTTGCTGAAAGCTGAGTTAGTCGGGAGTGTTCTTAGCCATGTTTCATGAAATTTGGTCCACTATGTCGCGGTCGGGGGTTTTTCAAAATTTTAATTTTGTGGTTATGACTACGATCAACAACGCAATATGTGTTCTATTTTAAATAAACCACGCAAGGAGGTAAGGTAAAATGCAATAAGCGAGCAAAATGGCGAAATTGCGGCGAATTAATTTCCCGCAGTGGCTCTTGAGATGCGCTTACCTTTCTAGAAATTCTTTACGTACCGCCGGCAAATATATCGAAGCTGCCAAAACTTTCACAAATATCTAAACACATCTCTGGCCCCGTAGCCGAATGGCATTTCTACGACGCGAAACGAAAACGAAACGCCGTGAAAGGTAGTCTGGCTCTGTCACGTCAATAGAGCGTTTGTGCCATTCGGCTACGTACCCTGTTGTGAAGACGTTAGTGTGTGGGTCTATATTTTTGAGAGCTTTGCCAGCTCTGATATCTCTGATGGCGACTGATGTGCGGATTATTAGTTAAGTTTCATAACCTGCTGTGAAAGACGGTTGGAAAACTTTATAATTTACTTACTGAAATAAAATCCTAGTCTCACTATTGCATGACCGCACTATAAAACCTACTTAAGTACTAAATAATATTTGAAATAAATTGAGGCAGCACATTTTCCAACAATTATGTTAATTCTGCAAACAAAGAAAAACTATTTTAACATAAACGAATTCAGTTGACACAGATTCCGTTTAAGAGTGTAAAGGAGAAAACTACAATAGAGGTCCTATTCTTTCTTTTTTTTTTTCGGTAAGTAAATAAAAAAAATCTTCCAAATCGCACTTCGTGACCCAAATTCCAGCTTGTACAAGTTCCTTGTTGATACAAGTTCCTAGGAAGAAGGGTCTTGACAGACACGGACGGACGGACGGACAACAAAGTGGTCGTATAGGTAAGGGTTCCGTTTTTTCCTTCCCAGGTACGGGTCCCTAAAAAGAGATCAACATTTCCAAAATTAGGTGGAATACATCAATTTTGTTGACTTCCAGATTTTCAGTCTTTACTGATACTTATTATTTTTCTGTTTAATGGAGACGGGAAGCGGTAACTTTTGAAATAAAACTATGAAAACAGATTAAATCGCGTATAATGAATTTACAATTTTCATCCCGACGTTTCGAACACTTTCCAGCGTTCGTGGTCAACGGGTGACTGAGGAAAAATTACAATGTGCAAAAGCTACCCACATACAAGAAATACATATTAACGAACCATGACCATAAATAATATAGATTTCTAAGGCTGGTTCATACGCTACAAATAAAGCTAGTTATACAATATTCAAATAATTTACCATTACTATGTTAAAAAACAATTAATATACTCCAAATAGGCAAAAAAAAACTGCAAATGTCCAACACCATACAACACAAATGCCTCACAGTCTTCGTCGTGCTTGTTCCATTATCAGATGTACTACTGGATCCCAAGCCGGTGATAAAGTAAAGCCATCTTCTCTATTAAAGTTTGGATATTTCTTGATCTCAATGGCCTCGCGCGACATTCTGGGTATATACCGCTTCTCCTTAGCAAGAACCAGAGGCTTAACAAACTTTATAGCATGATTGACTTTAACCATGACATGTTCTTGTTCAGAGACTTTTGCCGACGGTGCTTGACATCCGCTATGTGTTCCTTCACCCGTGTGGAAATACTTCGTTTCGTCTGCCCCACATATGACAGGCCGCACTTACAGTCTAGCCTGTTACACTCCCGCATTTTGTAGAGGAGTTTGACATTTCACCGACCTCAGGAATTGTGACATCTTCTATGCGCGATTTAGTTTGGCGAAAAGAAAATGTAATATAGTCATAAGTTTTTTTGGAAAAAAAAATCCGTTTCCATAGTTTTATTTCAAGAGTAACTATCGCGGTAACCGAAGACAAAATATTAAGCGGTAACTTTGTTTAGGGCAGCGGCTTGAAATCTAACGCTTTTCCTATATAATATTATATTTCTTTGTAACGGTATCCTACTGTTTTCCTATGTTCTTTGAATTGAAGGTAACTTGCGCCAGCTGACGCCTACTCGAGTTTCCGTCTTAAGAATACTTTATTGACTATGTGTTTATTTTTCTTTATCTACTTATTATTCCACTCTTTACATCTGTATTCTAGCTTGTGGTAATAAATTATTAAGATATATGTACCTACAAGGCATAGGCAAACTTTTTTCTTTTTACATTTAATTTTTTGTACAACGATCTGTTAGTGACCTGGGTTCTAGCAGAATTATCAGTTGCTTCGTCCGAAAAAGTGGAGCATATTACTGAGCTAGGACCCTTTTGTTTTTGCTGCAACGCACACAGCAAACCCACCCACATTTTAATGTATGCTATTGTTGTTTTTTCTGTAGTGTTAGTACTTATCATTGTTTATTTTTGTTTTAACTGTGTAGTTAGTTAGTTAGTTTTATTGGGCATTTTCCGCAAGTCGCCAACTACTTATTGTGCCTATTTTGCGTAAATTTGACGGGGTAGCACTACTCTAGCCAACCCATTAATTGTGTAATTTTGGTGTGTATTGTAGCAAACAAATAAATGATTATCTTACTCGTATTTCATCTTATCTTACAATTGATATACATAAACACCAAGCGTTCTTCACAGTTGATTACCAGGGTTTATAACTCTCATTTCGTCGATGACATTGACAGTTGCAGCAACAATACAGCTGTAGGCAAATAAATAAAATGAAATAAATATTATAGGACATTCTTACACAGCTTGACTGTCCCACGGTACGCTCAAGATGGCTTGTGTTGTGGGTACTCAGACAACGATATATATATAATATACAAATACTTATATACATAGAAAACATCCATGACTCAAGAACAAATATCTGTGCTCATCCCACAAATAAATGCCCTTACCGGGATTCGAGCCCGGGACCGCGGCTTAGCAGGCAGGGTTAATACCCGCTAGGCCAGACCGGTCGTCACAAATTACCATACATCGGGGTTTTGGGAGCGGGAATGATTTTCACTAGCCCAAAAATGGTGAAAACGATGAACAACAGTCATTACTATAACATTTCTAGGTACATTTGGAGCCAGATACTTAGTTTAATCTATATTTCAGTAATTCAAGTTACTATAAACAGAGTTATAAATACACGAATTCATTTCCGCTCCCAAAACCCCGATGTATGCAAATTACACATAGTGATACATAGTTACCTATTTAAAATATTTAAGGAAAAGAAACAGACGCGAATTCGCGTCACGATACATGTTAATTGTAATGCGTTTGCGGACGTTGGCAATGAATGGGTTAAGTTGCGCCCAAGTAAAAATATTATTTTTCTAATAATTGACAACGTTTCAAAATTTTCAATGTCCCTAAATCGAAAACCATTTCGAGATATACGCCTGTAGATCACAAAAATATATTTTTTAATATTTTTTTCCTTATTTTTAATTATAGTAAAAAAATATTAAAGATAGTTTAAAGGGGAAGTGACGTTACATAGTTGAGTCCGACGATTCAGAGCTGCCACTATAACCAAAAAAATCTTCCGGTTGGAATGTCACTTGAGTTTTACTGTGACACTTATCATCGCTAGTGGTATGGAGATTAGAGGTAAGGAGCGAAAGCTTTAAGTTCAAGGTGACGCTGCAATTGTAGGTACCTACATAAGGGTTTGACACGTCATTTTCGACTGTTCTACTTTGACAGATTTCTCTCCTTATACTTCTACATTCCATAACTCGTAGTTATTCAATATTTGTTGACAGTGACACCTGACAGTCAAACATCTCGGACTGTTTAAGCTGACTGTTAAAACTTTTTTTTTAATGTTTTTGTCGTTTTCTTAGGTGTATGAAACAACACATGTGACGTCATAAAGCTGTGTCTTGACGTTTGTAACTTACACTCTTTCTGTTCTAAGTAGTAATATAAAGGGATTTTCGCATTAAAATAGCAGTTTTTGGGAAAAATAAAAAAATACAAATGTATCTTTAATTGAGTTCTTTCAAACCAAACAATAAAAAGTAGTAGTCGAAAATATGAAATGTTGTCAATTGAGAATGTGTGCGCTAGTGCTATTTCCTGCATGCAAATAATTTACCAATTTCAAAGACAGTCCCTCGACTGTTCCAAAATTCGACTCCTTTTACTCGGCACGAAATCAGAAGCAAGCAGGAAAGAGTGCTCCTCGCCATCTGACGCTTCAACTCGAGAATTTATGCTGTTTTTATCAAAACACGAAATAGCAATGCCCGTTGTGATTCATAATTCATTTTCTTGGTGTGTTTTTTTCTATTTCTGTTGGGGAATAGATATTTGAAATGCAGGTTTTGGTTTATAAGTCTATGTGAGCGAAATTGGCAAGCTTTAAGATTGTTTTCAATGTCGTGAAGAAAAATAATGTTAAGTATTGTTATAACTTCAATTATCAAATTTTGCAATAATAATATTTTCTATTGACTCCTAAGTCCTATGGTAAGCTCAATAAGGGTAGGCTTGCATTACGGGTACTTAGACAATGATTATATAATTTGTTTGCAAATAGATAGAAAACACACGACTCAGCATATAAATATTTCACGTCATCGCACGTGAATTTATTTAATAAATCCCCTTTCCGTAATTTTAACCCAAAAACATCGGCTTAACAAGGAGGGTTACTATCCGCTAGGCCACATTGGTCTGCCAAATAATTTGAGAACAAACCTGAAGAAAAATTCAACCAAAAACACGATACATGCGTAGGAGCGTCGCTAGATTGCGATAACTGCTTATAAAATAAGGGACTTGTGTAAAAAATGTTAAGTTCGCGTTGGAAAGAAAAGCGGTCTTGAATAGCCTATACCCCAGCTGCTGAACAAAAATTTCGGTAGGCAATAACCGTAAAAGCGAAACCTAGCGCCTTTAGTTTCAGAGCACACTGTTAGAGCCATAGTGATGTCCCTCGGTTGAACAATAATATTGAATAGGTATTGTTTGCTTATGAACAACGTTCGATATGTATTCACCTAGTTTAGGTTAGGTTTTAATAATTCTTTTAATACTACAGTACAAATCATTTATACGTAGGCAAAGTGCTTAACACCACAAACACAGTCATTTAATAATTATATAATACAGTACCTATATAATAGTTCCCATAATAGTCGCTCCTCAGCATAATGATAACCATAGAATTATCGCTGATCTTCCGATGCGTTCATTCATTTTGTGGGCTGTGGACGCAATAGTGTAAACGCGTCATTTGTCGCTGGCAGCAATCAGCGCCATCTTTTCGCCAGCTTTTTATTTCAAGTAATAAGTAGTTCCAAGTAGTTCGGCAATAATTTTATTTATTATACATAGTTTTTGACTGTCTCAAATATCACTTAGGGCCCCTTCACATCTAGCGTCTCGCGAGCGTAGCATCGGGCCAACTGTATGAAAAAAAGTCGCCGCGCCGGCGCGGCTTCGCCATACAGAGTTGTCCCGACGCTATGCTCCCGAAACGCTAGATGTAGGGAGGCCCTTACAGATATATTTTTAAGAATTGTATTAAGCAGTGATTATTAAGTGCAAGATGTTAACAAAATTGTTAAAAGATCACGTGTACGTAATACCAACTAAGAACCTTGCGCAGCACCATTAAAATAAGCTTTAAAATAATCCTGTGCAGCTCCCAACGACACGCTGCAATGTGAACGCTCGAATTTACATTGCATATGTGCCGTGCTAGCTTGCAAGAAGTAAATGGTAAAGAAAATCGGATTTTGATAATGGTATGGTCAATGTGGCTTTATTCGTCTATGGCAAATGGAGGCCAAGTACGCGTACATAATTATGTATTTCAGCTAATTTAGAGTGTGTTTAATCAAGAACGAAAATAGATATAGGCAAGTTGTCTGACGGTGGTAGCAAAACGCACCCAATTGGATTTATTTTCAGCATTTAATAAAAATAGGAATGATACCAAAGTAATCAATAAGGACAGTTTAATTATAGAAAATAATAATAATAATATTATATTATTACCCCTTAAGTAATAATATTATGTGTACCAAAAGTGTTAAGTTATTGTTAATGTTGTAAGTTATTAGTACTTAATTGAGTGTGCGCTCACCGCTTAAAAGATAAGTATTGCATGAAAAATAAGAAATTCTCATGTAAGTGAATATTATGTATTCTTATGGGAAATAAAGATCTTTAAACCTAAAGGTTTTTTTTTGCGTAATCAAACTATTATTGACAGATGTTAAAAAGTGACTCTTGTAAAAATTGACAAAAACTCGTATAAGATGTTTTATTCTTTTGAACCCAAAAATGCGTGGTTAAAACCAATCGGATTTGTCATATTACACCGCGTATAATTGTGTAGTGCACACCGCGTATGTTTTTCTTATTATTCTTTAAAAATAGTCATTACCTATAAAAATATTTCTCGCAGACGGATTTGGCTGCATTGACGTAACCGTGTATTCAATAAAAATATTATCTCATTTTATTAAGTGAAATCATACATATTTATATACCTTTATGCAGACTGACTAAATCAATTGAACATTCACCTGAAATAAAATAATATTTTGCATAAAGAAACACACTTGAAATATCTTACACAGTTTTATTAGTAGGGGCACAAGAGCGTGTCATATATTTTTGCGCGCTCCGTCGTGCAAGATATATTATAATTGCAGGTTACTGTACTGTAGAGAGACCCCACTTTATGTAGATGCTACATATTCTACAGTTTTCGTTTTAAAATGATAAAAATATCAGTTATTTTATATTTTGAACTCACTTTCGGGCGCATGTACCTAAACTCAAATATTTATAAAACATATAACGTTCGACATGTTTCGATCCATTTACGAAGATCTTTCGCAAGTTTAGCGACCCCGCCTTTACGTGTCGAGAGCGCTTAAAATATTTCTATGTATGTTTGAGTCTCACGGGAGTTTTATAGTTCAAATAGGTATTTATAATAAATATTTCACATCGTTTTGTATTTTTTTACCGTTTATCTATAAAGTTGAAGTCGGAAAATAGTTATTGTTTTATTGTATCTATAATTACAGCGATTATTGAATATAAACACAAATCGTGTTAAAAGAAATCATATCTTGCAAAATTAATTTAATATTTAATTCTCAAAAGTAATTAAAAACCCAAAAAAAACTAAAGATTTTTATGCACCCAGTAAAATCGATTCTTGCGTTAAAAACACAAACGGTTGCGTTTCAGTTTTAGAATATTGCTAATATTATTTTCACAATTCTTATTAAGTATAATATGCTCTTAAACTCCTAAATCAACTTCAAAAACTTGACAATTTATTAACAAACCAGTCTTGGCACATTATTTAGTTGCCGTGTCTCATTTCATCCGAAATTCCCTCTCCGATGTGTCGGCGCTAAATTAAACGTATAGTAACTGAGTTATCAGATGTACAGACTCGGGGGAGCGTTGACGGTGTCACACCTGCGACCTATCACAGTCTACAGAAAATAAAAGTAAGTGTTTTTTTTCTATTATAAGAAAGGAAGAGTTCGAAAGTAGGGTAAACTCAGGCGAGTTTAGTAAAGGTAAATTAGGCGTGTCACCGAATGAGGCCATTCGGTGACACGCCTAATTCGTTGATAAAAGCTTTGAAGCACTATTACGAAAGACGATTTTTGGTTGTTTCACCGAATTAGGCGTGTCACCGAATGAGGCGAGTTTACCCTAGTACCCGTACCACACGGCAGGAGAGAATGAATACTCCTAAACATGAAAATGCAGCATACAGACGCTGCGGTCGAAGGGCCATCGCACGCTTCGACAAGTCAGACAGTTCACGTTCCTTGAAGAAATAAATGTTAAACTAGTAGTATTTAACTGCACACAAACATGACATTTGGATGTAAACTGCAGTCACATTACAGTCGCTGCATCATATTTATATAATAATCTCGACAGCTATACGGTGACGTACTTACGTCATTAGATTTGACTATTACATAGACAGCGGACACAGTGGTGACAGGAACCTATGCAATACTAGTTAGCAAAGAAGCTAACTTGTTTTCTAAGTAATATTTAATAACGATTTAATGAATCAACGGTTTTATTCACGTTATTACATCGCTTACGTAAGTACAACAGTTGATTCAATCAATATTTGAATGTGACTCACAAAAGTTTAAAGTATACATACATACATACAATCACGCCTGTGTCCCATGAAGGGGTAGGCAGAGCACATGAAACTACTCAGGTTTCAGTGCCACTCTTGGCAAACAAGGGGTTGAAAGAAAACGAAACTGTGACATTGCAGTGACAGGTTGCCAGCCTTGCCTACGCCACAATTTAACCCATATCCCATAGTCGCCTTCTACTACACCCACGGGAAGAAAGGGGGTGGTGAAATTCTTAACCCGTCACCACACGGGCAAGTTTAAAGTATATATTTGATAAATGGTTAATTCAATTAATTATTTTGCCTTACTCTTTCAATTCTGTATGCTGTCCTAGTGACGTACAGGAGTTGTTTGAATAAGAGAATAGTGTACACGATAAAAATAACTCTACCAGTTAGGAAAATACGTAAAATGTATAAGTGGCAGACCGTTTAGTATCATGATCATCATCATAATATCAGCCCTTTATCGCCCACTGCTGCGCATAGGCCTCTCCTCCAGTATGCCACTTTTGCCGGTCCTGGGCTAGTCTCATCCAGTTGACCCGTAACTTTCATTACGGGCATGTATCATAATTTACTCGGTACCTTTGTACCTATTCTGGTACAGAGGTTGTGCCAATCATACTACAAGAACTCCTTTGCGGAAGCGCAGACGGCATTCTTTAACGATGTTTTACTAGATTTTTTTACCAGCTATATTCTGTTTTATACGGTTATACACTGAGAGAAATTTGCATTGTGAATTTAACAAGTTCGACTTGTTGCGGTTTATCCGTTTGAATCAGCCAAATGTATGTTTAAAACAATATGTGTCAGGTTGTTTTTATAAAATCGACTTGTTGATTCAAATGACAAGTAGCTTGTTGTTTGAACCAAAGAGCACGTAGGCGCTATTTTAACCAAAAAACTTGTTGAACGAACATGAAAACTGGTTGCATTTTTTCTCAGTGTATCAATGGTTATATTTATATTAGATAATATCACAGATAATATTAAAGTAAAACGACAAAATTTTAGGCCGCTGCATTAAACGAAATTACGGTTCTCTGTCTCCGTTGAACAGAAAAATAGTATACACAGATTAGCCACTACATCAATAAGAAAGCCTTAAGATCACATGTTTGTTGGTTGACCTCTGTTTCGCCTCAGCCGACAATCAAAATTGAAATTAGGTACATAGTACCATTATAGTACATTACGATACAAGTGCGTAAAAAAGGAAGTTCGAAACGAGTGGCGATAAATTAAAACACGACCGAAGGGAGTGTTTTAAATCGACATGAGTTACGAATTTTTTTTTTGCACGTGTATCGTACGACGTTTTTCAGTACAGATGAGCCTCCGAAGTTTCGACTTGGCATATATTGAACCACTTCTCGAACTAGTGCGTAAAAAAACGACCATCTGTACTGAAAAAGTAATAAATGACTCAAATCACATTAAATGTCTTTCTTTCTCACTTTAATGGTACTTCAGTCCCCTCTCAGTTGGAGGGGGGATCCACTATGGGACCGGCAAGAAACTCGTGGAAACTACTTGTGGTGTGGACGATGATCTATTTAGCAACCTGCTACTACAATATCACGATTTACGATTTTGTTTTGTTTCAACTATGTACTTTATGCCTGAAAATGAGACTGAAACTCGGTTACGTAATAGACCGATTTTCATGAAACATGGCTAAGAACACTCCCAAATAACTCAGCTTTCAGACAAAAAAACCTAATTTAAATCGGTTCATCCGTTCGGGAGCTACGATGCCACAGACAGACACACACACAGACAGACAGACAAACAGACAGACAGACAGACACGTCAAACTTAAGTATAACACCCTGTCGTTTTTGCGTAGGGGATTAAAAATGGATTAGTTACAATTGTCCCCCCAATCTGTCAGTATCTGCGAACGTATCAAGAGCTATCTATATTCAATATCTACATTACATCCAATAGCGTCTTCAGAAAGCGAACTACGTACTTGACTCGAGCTATCTCTTCAAAGAAATTCCACGATCCTATAGTAGCTCTATAACGCTCGGTTGAGCAGCTAAGATAAAACGTGGCCAGAAGTCGCGGAAGCACAGATGGCGCCACTCGCTAGCTGGAACTTTATTCTGAGCTACCTATGCTCTTTCTGAGAAAACTTGTATAGAGATAACATGAGGAAAATAAGATTTTATTCATAGTTATTTTGAAGTACAGGGAAGAAAGGGGTTGGTGAAATAGGCTACTTGACCCTTTTTTAAAGTCTGTCTTATATGGTTAAGTACTGTCCAATTAACCGAAATAAAATATTACCATATTTTATTATGACTTAAAAACGGCAAAAAATATTTTTAAAGTATACTTTTACGTAAACAGGCGAAAACAACACAGTCATGTTAATCTATAGATTATCTGTGCATCAGGTCATTCTACTCAACAACAATATTTTCTGACTTTTTAAGTATGAAGGCATAAAGTTCAATATGTCAGTGATTGTTTTGACATGCAGTAAGGTTCGAATTCGATGACGTCACTACATCGCTAAAAGCGTTTTCGGTGGCCAAAATGAATAAAAAAATTACACACATTTTTAATCGAAAATACGTAGTCATCATACACTTTTAATACCCAAAATCTATAAATATTGTTTATTTATGTTAAATACTACAGAAGACAATAGTTTATTGTACCAGATTCGACATGAGTCTAGTAGCCTATTCCTAACCCGTCACCACATGGGGCTAAAATTACTTAATGAAATTATTATTTAATTTTAAACTTGCTATGGTTTAATATACCTACTGACGTGATACGTTCGCTTGCGTTGAATAGTGGATGAGTGAGATGTATATTGACTACTTGAGTCATATTTTTATTACTTAAGAAATTATTTCTTACCTAAGTAGATTGTCCCTGAAATATTCCATTAGCTAAACATTTATAAAGTTTTATAAGCATTTAGGTAGTTTGGCTTTGTTTAGACAATTGTAATAAAATTATACGGCTACGAACCCTGTTCGCCTATTTGGCACGACTTACCGTTGACATTATTTCAGTAGTAGGTTCCCCCTCGAAAGTCAGTTTTTGTCGTGTAAGACCCCTTACTCCTTAGAGCGCTCATCAATTTCACGAAACGGCCATCGATAGATGGCGTTGGCGCTCGGTACGCGAGCACTGGCAACTCAACGCGCGTTTCAACGCAGACACGAATAATCTTGATAGTTTTGAATTAAATTGCTAATAACGTCGTGTAAAAAAACTGCAACACAAACAAAAGGCAATGGCAGGTCACGTCGCGAGGATGCCAGATGACAAATGGGCAAAGCGACTTACCATCTGGAAAGGCCCGTTTGGCAAACTTGTATCAGGGCGGCCCCCCGCGCTCACTGGGCAGAAGATATCGAGGCAGTGTCGAGCAACTGGCTCACAGAGGCACAAGACCCAGAACGGTGGAAGAGGCTGGAGGAGGCCTATACCCGGAAAGGGTCCTAACCACTAATATACTTATATTTAAATTTAGTTTATAAGGAAAATTTTGTAAAGTGTTTATAGAATAAAAAGGCTTTTTATTAGGGTTCCGTAGTCAACTAGGAACCCTTATAGTTTCGCCATGTCTGTCTGTCCGTCCGTCCGTCCGTCCGTCCGTCCGTCCGTCCGTCCGCGGATAATCTCAGTAACCGTTAGCACTAGAAAGCTGAAATTTGGTACCAATATTTATATTAATCACGCCAACAAAGTGCAAAAATAAAAAATTGAAAAAAATGTTTTATTAGGGTACCCCCCCTACATGTAAAGTGGGGGCTGAGATTTTTTTTTATTCCAACCCCAACATGTGATATATTGTTGGATAGGTATTTAAAAATGAATAAGGGTTTACTAAGATCGTTTTTTGATAATATTAATATTTTCGGAAATAATCGCTCCTAAAGGAAAAAAAAGTGCGTCCCCCCCCCTCTAACTTTTGAACCATATGTTTAAAAAATATGAAAAAAATCACAAAAGTAGAACTTTATAAAGACTTTCTAGGAAAATTGTTTTGAACTTGATAGATTCAGTAGTTTTTGAGAAAAATACGGAAAACTACGGAACCCTACACTGAGCGTGGCCCGACACGCTCTTGGCCGGTTTTTCTTTATTTTATTTTATTTACTTTATAATAGTTTATAAGAATAAATGATTGACCTGTGGTTGGTCGTTCCATAATGCCTCCTTTCAAGTTCCGAACGGAACCATAAAAAGGCAGGCACGTGTAAACTTTTTTCCTCCAGCTTTTACAACGTACAACTTTCAACCCCCCATTCAGCATGTCATCCTTCAAATCCCAGTTTACCTTAATTAATTGTCATCGAACATAAAAGGTTTCAAAAGCCGAACCGAAAGCTGCTGTCCGTGACATTTCAATAAATTACCATCACTGTCAATAGCGGCCATATTTCATAAAACAAGTGAACGAAGTTTGTTCATAATGCGGAGTATCATTGGGGCTTGTCCTATCGATCAATGTCGCGGGGATGAAAGTTGCCCTAATGAAGTTATCCTGAAACTGTACTTAGCGGGGAATTTGAAAACAGGCTTCTCTCACCTTGGTTAACGAATAATGATGCAGCAAATAATTATTATCTGCTATTTACTCCATAGAAGAATCCACGTTTTGTGTAGATTTAGGCCCAAAAGAGTGCATGAACCTAAGGATATAATTATATGTGTTAGGATATATATGGGTTATATAGTTTGCCATAAGTTCTTGCACAAGTTTGACGACCGGTCTGGCTCAGTCGGTAGTGACTTTGCCTGCTGAGCCGCGGTCCCAGGTTCGAATCCCGGTAAGGGCATTTATTTGTGTGATGAGCACAGATATATTTTGTTCCTGAGTCATGGATGTTTTCTATGTATATAAGTATGTATTTATCTATTTAAGTATGTATATCGTCGCTTAGCACCCACAGTACAAGCTTTGCTTAGTTTGGGGCTAAGTTGATCTGTGTAAGGTGTCCCCCAATATTTATTTATTTAAGTACAAATTATTTTCGAGTTTCGATCTCTTATACAACTAAAAAAAAGTTCCCAATTCAAAATCGGAGTAGGTAAGTAGGCTGCAATTTTTGAGATTGTGATGTTAAAATAAAATATTATTTTTGGGCAAAAACTTACTCAAAATATAGATTAAATATAAGAAGATCATACCATCCCATACATTAAAATGAGACCGACTAAGAACACGCATACACTGCACTACACATAGATGGCGCCTGTAATGGTATTGGGGGACCTAAAATACCATGCTGAAGGCTTTAGAGAATTAAATAAATTAGATTGATTAAGGTGTAGATGAATCTAATGAGTCTGAGCTACTATATGGGGTAGTTGTAAGGAAAGGCACATGGCGATTTATAAAATTGAAATATATTATCGCAAATTTATTAAGGTATAGGGCGTTCCTATCAAAGAAATCTATAAGGCATTCGTTATATAAAATGAAATCAAAAATCTATGAATGCGAACTTGAATACACTACAGAAATACGTACTTGAGGAAAACAGTTTAGGCCTTTATCACTTGAAATATTTATATAAATTATAAGACAAAAGTGTATACAATACAAGTCAAGCCCATACCTTTGCGGGGACAATATATTAAATCAATGGCTCATGAAGTAAGGGAAAACCCGCTAAAACCCTTACTTCGCCTTATTAATGTAACGTCTACATACAATGTCTACATAACGTCTATAATTATGCTCTATTTAATACAACAATACAATAATTCATTAGGAATTGTAAGAACAGAATTTCCAAGACAGTTTACTCTAAACACAGTTTGAGTTATAATAAATGCACATGTTGTTTAATCTGTAGGATATAACAATATAATATCGGTCGTCTCGTTTCAATCCTTTACGAAATGTATTTAGGTAAATTAGATATCTCAGGAACTCGAATCCTGGTTTCAACAAATATATATGGAATATATTTAACATAGTGGCGAGGCTCGAACTCGCACTAATATTCATCAATAAAATGTCATACAAGATATGTAACACAAAGCTGAAGAAACATTATACAGTTACTTTAAAATACTAATTAACCATTACGAGGTTATAGAATTTGTCCCAACAATAAATCCAAATTATAACGCAAGAATTGAACTTGCCTTGCACTTGAACAAAGATAATTAAAATATGTTGTGTTACTTAAAATACAACTTGAGACGCTGTTTTGATAAAAGAGGTACTTAGCTCGTTTATCGCCGGATCCGGAACCACTGGCTTTATCTATTTTCTACTATAAAGAAGTACTAAATTAATCTTTAACAATTATTACAATTATACATGATCAGGGAACAAATTGAAACAAAGCTGGAAAGACTTGGGTCTTTCTTGGAGTCTAAAATCAGAGTGTCCTCAACTCCCGGCCTTCATCCTAACTGGAGTCCCTGCAACCCCAACTTATTTCTAGTTACGCTAATATCAACTTTATTAACAATGATATAAGGATTTCGTCGCTACAATTATCCAATTGCGCCCACGCTTTCTCTATGGGATCTTATCCCTTCCAAGGCTCTGATTTGTGCGCTGTCTCGCTCTCTCTTACTGCAGCGGTGCACGTTGTCTCGTTCGGCGTGGTCGGGTCTTCATAGGAACCCCCCGCTGTCACTTTTGCAACGAAGGGTACGGTCATGGTCAAATGCCTCGACACATGGGCTCCAGATGTCCTGGAAACAGTTTACCAAGGAGAGTAGACTTTGTATGGAATAATATACCATATTAGAGTATAATTACGTTATAGGTTTGGCGTACTGTGCATTGTGCGATAGCGGTTTTTCTGTTGTTCCAGTAAACTCATAAATAAATCTTATAATGGGTTTTGTTTTTAAAATTCTATAGAATATCTTTTAACTAAAATATTGGGTAATCCGAGAATGGGAAACTGCCTGCTTTCTATTTTTATTGCCGCCCTTTTTTTTTCGGCTAGCCATTTTAGATTTATTACTTTTAACCGATGGCAATTTTAATCACCTATTTATAACTACTTAGTAAAGCACGTATTCACGTATGTGGAATACGGGTTGCCATCTCACGCCCCTCTCTGGTTAGTCGAACAAAATTACCCTGTCTTCCACGTAACCTATATAACATGAATACGAGAACTTGGAAAAAATGTAAACTCCTTTTATTTATATCTTAATAATTATCGATGGAATCTGGCGTTACTTTGTGCACGTCCACGATGCTCAAATCTAGAAAACTACTTTATTAATCCGCGAAAAGGTAGCGCGCTTGTCAATCAATGCTATCCTGCTACTCATGTCTTTGTCCCAATGGTTACAAAACGAAAGGTAGCTTTAAACAAGTTAATTATGCTTCTTTCTTCTCTAACAAAACCACACTATGAGACTTGTAATGGGCAATAAACCAATAACAATAATATCTTAGCGCCGGCGCCTATACTTCTGAAGGAACTACCTGACGTTTGGGCACGGATAATAAAATAATAATGAATTTAATATTTTAAAATATAACAATTTTTATAGTATCTTATTGTTTGCATTTAGACCGTTACAATTACTGCCTCTAACGATTAACCATATGTCTCTTTGCACAAACGACATCCTATCTTAGAGCGTTATTTGGTAGTGCTAATGAAATTTAATTAATTTTGTATCTTGTATTTCAAGCTTTATGCGTTTTCATGAAATTATCTATAGTTCACGTTAACCGAGTAGACTTCAGTTTGTGTTAACAAGATCTCTTGACTCATACATCACCATACAATCTTCGAAATTCACACATCGTCACCTTCTCAAGACACTAAGTTACAATCACATATCTCCTTTCATAACCACGCATTACCCTGGCCAGGGATTTTCCACACAAAGTTCACACATAAGACCTCTAGTTTATTGATTACAATTTACAATCAACTTTCAATAATACTTGATAGCTTGTAGTAGATTATTACATATGTAAATAACACCTATGTTGTCGTCAAGAGATCTCGCATCTCAAATTACACTGATCAAAATAATTTTGTGTCATATAATTTATATTGTGGCATAATAAATGTCTATTTTCTATTTAGGGACATTTATTTACATCATTAAATTTGTTGAGTATAGCTGTCATAAAATAAAACCCTTTGTCATCTCTGTTCTTTAGGGTATTTAGATAGTATTATGATAGTGATGCCAGCTAAATGAAAATTCACTTTAACTTTTGTTATGAAATAATGATTTGAACAGACAATGGCCTGACCATACGTCATGCAATGGTATTATGGCTCTATTTAGTAAAGTTTGGACAGACAAATACCTCAGCCACACACCTCAGAGTCACTTCCTCACGGACAGGGCCTGATCTACTATAAAACGCGTTCGTCTGAGACGAGAGAATTAATTCTCGGGTCACACTGCGTCCAGCGTGAGCGGAGGCGTAGAAACAGTCCTTCCTAAGCGTAAGTGAGATGTACTACTCAGGGCAGCCCTGGGTGCCAAAGCTTCTAAAACTGACCCCGTCTGTAATACTTACGAGGACTGAAGTACTCAAAACGTGAGGCTACGTATCAAAGTATCGTAGGGGGGTTAGCGAATGCGCAAGCGCATGGTAGGGCATTCATTTGTAATGATTTGGTGTCAGATGTTAAACGGTATACCTTTGACACTACTTGTGAGTGATCACTGCGGCTAACCCCGGCGCCTCAGTTCAAGTGAAGTCAGGTTATTCCACGCAAGCCGTATAACCTCGATGTGTTTTGGCAATTAATCGATTCCCTATGCCCGTTTGACGAATGAACGTCGTTAACCCAAAGGTAATCTAATTACAGTTATTTATAATTGATAATGGCGTTCCTGTTCTAAGCATATCGCTATGAACAACCCAGTGATAGCGTACTTACAAGTTCACCCCAGTCAGGTAGATCCCTTACAAGTTCGCGTCAAAACTGCCAATACACATCGAAGCTTTGGTGCCGTGGCATCAGCTCTAGTCGCCTATTAAAGCCAGGTACGTAGGGTATGCCAGGTATTAACTTTTAATTAAATACCCTGTTGTCTGTCCAATTTAGGTATACTGCTTGCTTTTCATCATGTCAATAAGGCAATTAATATTTAGGAGTCTAAGATGCAAAACATTAATATTATTAGTGTTGTTATTAAACACACATTGATTTATTAAATTAGACATAATCATGTAGGTAGTTATAGGAATTGTCCTCCTTATTATCAAAACGCATTCGGCCAGAAATACAACAAAACTTGACACAAATTACCTATTGCGTAATAACGTTTTAGTCTTCTACTTCAACCGCGGATCCATGTATGTATTAATCGCAAATTTAATTTATACTTCCGTTACTTGAGCTGTGTGATAAACCGTTATGCTGGGGTTATATGTATGATTCATATGTATAGGTAAACAACTGAAACGTCACGTGCTTCTACATTTATTACTGTAAATACATTTTAGTTATTTATGTATAATAGCACAAATAGTTTAAGGATAATAATAGTGAATGTAACAACAACAACATAAAATTATAAAATACTAGGGTAAGTAATAGAGAATTATAAGGTTTAAGGCTTCTATTATTAGATCGGTCACGTAAGTTCCTTTATGATAACAATAATAACCGAAAATCGAGTAGTAGCTTTAACTTTCAAACTAAGGTATGCAATATGGAATTCAAACACATGTTCTTTTTTCATTCTTGTTTTATCTATTGTGATAAATTATTGTTTGGTTATATAATATTCTACCTGCTTCGTAAGATGCTTCACTTCAACGTTAACTAGTATCGACAAACTATATCAGTGACTGGTGATTTAAGCAGATTAATAACGTGTATTCGACTCACAAAATATTTAGACATACATACATACTACATCCTTTATGTCTGAAATAACTTCATATTTATATATCCATGCGAAACACATTTATACCTACTACATTTTACATCGCTGGGATCCATACTAATATTATAAATGGGAAAGTGTGTCTGTTTGTTTGTCCGTCCTTCACAGCAAAACGGAGTGACTAATTGTCGTATTTTTTTTAAGTGGAGATAGTTGAAGTGAAGGGATGGAAAATGACATAGGATACTTTTTGTCTCTTTTTAACGCGAGCGAAGCCGCGGGCAAAACCTAGTAATTTATAGACTGCAACTGAAATTATAAATCATCAAACCTAGATTCGTAACCGAATATATTTAGTTTCTCCCAACTTTAATAAAAGCAACAACATTTGAATGTTACTATGACGTCTATATATTATCATAATCATCATCATCATTGGCGTTAACGTCTATTGCAGACGATTTATGGTATAATATTCGAGGAGCACCCCTTCTGATATATATTAAATGTACTAGAAATCTACTTTGGTAATTATCTGTGTATCATCACAAAATCATTTGACATTCTCTTTACCGCAAGCCTTCACAATATCATCAAATTTTCCTTTAACTGAACTACAAGTACAATACAATACAATACAATACAATACAATACTCTTTATTGCACACCTTCATAAAATACAACAATACAAAACAACGTACGATACGTTTATCTGCTAATCTCTAATGCATCTATCTGCTTATGTAGCTTATTCGATTGAACTAACTGCAAGCTATTTTTATTTTAATATTAATCGTCAATGTTAAATCGTAATCCGTATTACTAAGAGTGAAAATAATATACCACGCCAGTATAGTCAAAAATACGATAATATTATTGTATTCTGCCATGTGGTCAATATTTCTAATTTTCTACAACAAAACGCTTTGTTCTACGGTAAGCTGCTATTAAATTTCGAATTGCCCAGGTCACACTCTATTCCGATTATTGACCATCATTTATATTTTGTACAACACGGTTCTAAAACTGATACTACAACACTGATTTTAAGTTACATAAATCGCGGGAACAATACGTTTATGTTACAACTGACTATTGCTATTTAAATATCAGCACAAAACACGCCATTGCACACAAAACACACGCAATAAAATTCAATAGAATAAAAGTAGGTACACTGTCTTGGAATTTCTGATAATAGTTAAAATATTACAGCAAACTGCATACACAAATATTGTTAACAATGCAAATTATTATAGCACTTTATAGAGCAACCTAACACCCCTCTCAGACTCTTCATAGGTATGTATAAGTAATCGAAGTGATCGTCATATTAAGTTTATAAAATTTAAGGTTTCCTACGTTGTGTTTAATTTTTAAAAGTTAGAAGTTCTTTTTCTAGTTGTGTCTTTTTGTAAATGATTTTAGACACAAGCACTAGATCCTGCGTCACTAGCGCCACGTGTAATGGTATTGGGGGACCTAAAATACCATGCTGAAGGCTTTAGAGAATTAAATAAATTAGATTGATTAAGGTGTAGATGAATCTAATGAGTCTGAGCTACTATATGGGGTAGTTGTAAGGAAAGGCACATGGCGATTTATAAAATTGAAATATATTATCGCAAATTTATTAAGGTATAGGGCGTTCCTATCAAAGAAATCTATAAGGCATTCGTTATATAAAATGAAATCAAAAATCTATGAATGCGAACTTGAATACACTACAGAAATACGTACTTGAGGAAAACAGTTTAGGCCTTTATCACTTGAAATATTTATATAAATTATAAGACAAAAGTGTATACAATACAAGTCAAGCCCATACCTTTGCGGGGACAATATATTAAATCAATGGCTCATGAAGTAAGGGAAAACCCGCTAAAACCCTTACTTCGCCTTATTAATGTAACGTCTACATACAATGTCTACATAACGTCTATAATTATGCTCTATTTAATACAACAATACAATAATTCATTAGGAATTGTAAGAACAGAATTTCCAAGACAGTTTACTCTAAACACAGTTTGAGTTATAATAAATGCACATGTTGTTTAATCTGTAGGATATAACAATATAATATCGGTCGTCTCGTTTCAATCCTTTACGAAATGTATTTAGGTAAATTAGATATCTCAGGAACTCGAATCCTGGTTTCAACAAATATATATGGAATATATTTAACATAGTGGCGAGGCTCGAACTCGCACTAATATTCATCAATAAAATGTCATACAAGATATGTAACACAAAGCTGAAGAAACATTATACAGTTACTTTAAAATACTAATTAACCATTACGAGGTTATAGAATTTGTCCCAACAATAAATCCAAATTATAACGCAAGAATTGAACTTGCCTTGCACTTGAACAAAGATAATTAAAATATGTTGTGTTACTTAAAATACAACTTGAGACGCTGTTTTGATAAAAGAGGTACTTAGCTCGTTTATCGCCGGATCCGGAACCACTGGCTTTATCTATTTTCTACTATAAAGAAGTACTAAATTAATCTTTAACAATTATTACAATTATACATGATCAGGGAACAAATTGAAACAAAGCTGGAAAGACTTGGGTCTTTCTTGGAGTCTAAAATCAGAGTGTCCTCAACTCCCGGCCTTCATCCTAACTGGAGTCCCTGCAACCCCAACTTATTTCTAGTTACGCTAATATCAACTTTATTAACAATGATATAAGGATTTCGTCGCTACAATTATCCAATTGCGCCCACGCTTTCTCTATGGGATCTTATCCCTTCCAAGGCTCTGATTTGTGCGCTGTCTCGCTCTCTCTTACTGCAGCGGTGCACGTTGTCTCGTTCGGCGTGGTCGGGTCTTCATAGGAACCCCCCGCTGTCACTTTTGCAACGAAGGGTACGGTCATGGTCAAATGCCTCGACACATGGGCTCCAGATGTCCTGGAAACAGTTTACCAAGGAGAGTAGACTTTGTATGGAATAATATACCATATTAGAGTATAATTACGTTATAGGTTTGGCGTACTGTGCATTGTGCGATAGCGGTTTTTCTGTTGTTCCAGTAAACTCATAAATAAATCTTATAATGGGTTTTGTTTTTAAAATTCTATAGAATATCTTTTAACTAAAATATTGGGTAATCCGAGAATGGGAAACTGCCTGCTTTCTATTTTTATTGCCGCCCTTTTTTTTTCGGCTAGCCATTTTAGATTTATTACTTTTAACCGATGACAATTTTAATCACCTATTTATAACTACTTAGTAAAGCACGTATTCACGTATGTGGAATACGGGTTGCCATCTCACGCCAAAAAAAAATGTCTTGTAGCTTTCGATTATACTTGTAGATGGCGTTAAGTGTCATTTTTGACATAGATTTATGGCTCGAAAGTGATACTTAACGGCAATCTACAAATAATCTATGGCAACAAGGCATGTTTTGTGGCGCCATATAATTATGCGTTCTTAGGCGGTCGCATTTTAGTTTATGGGATAGTTTTATCTTCTTATTTTTATCTATGCCCAAAACCAATGTTCGCTAGCATTTACCTAAGTTTGACATTCCAAAAGAAAAATGAAGACTCATGCACGTTGTCAAATAATTATGTTCATGCCCTAAAATATTGCAATGTTTATTTACCTGATACCTAGCTCTTCTTCTTCTAACTTAAGAGCTGTGCTCTTGTCGGTGGAGCAATCTCCAACTCGTCCGGTCTTCTGCCAACTCCTTCACCTTCTGGTACGACACGCCCTGAACCTTTTCTTTAATTTGGGTGAAATAGTTTCTCCTAGGTCTTCCTCTTCCCCTCTTTCCTTCTACTTTTCCTTCTACGATGTTTTTGAGGAACAGGTCGTGTCGTAGCAGATGTCCAACTAGTACGCCTCTTCTGTTTTCTATCGTCTTTAATATGTTTCTTTTTTCTTTAATCCTATCTAGATCTCTAACATGTGATATTTTTTCTGTCCAACTAATCCCTTCCATTCTCCGCTAGCACCACATCTCGAAGCTTTCCAATCTCTCTCTATCTCTTTTCGTCATTGTCCACGTTTCACAGGCGTATAAGGCGATGCTCCAGATATAGGATTTAATAAAAAGTTTTTTTTTGTGGTAGTACACATTTTCGATTTGAAAATGTGTTTCTTATTGTTGAAGGCTTGTTTAGCTATTACGATTCTAGTACTGATATCTTGGCTACATTTTGATTTGTTATTAATTATACTTCCGAGATATTTAAAATTATTGACTTCTTGACTTGCTACCTAGCAGGTAACTAATAATCGCTCTGAATAAGGCTTCATCAGAATTATGTCTAACAAAATGCCTTACACATTAAAATATAGCTTTACGTGTCAAGTATATCGATTACAGATTAAGCTCTCAATGGCGGGTGGTGGCGGGTTGTTCCATTGTAACGCGTCAATCAATCAAATAGCTGTTCGATTGTCTACGCCATTTAATTTATCTTGTGTCTGCTTACACTTGGAGATTTGGGATGGGGATGGTGTGAGCGTAGTACGAGAGACGTCTTCACGTACATACATACAATCACGCCTGTATACCATAAAGAAGTAGGCAGAGCTCTTGAAAGTAGTCAAGTTTCAGTGCCACTTTTGGCAAATAAGGGGTTGAAAGAAAACGAAATTGTGACATTGCAGTGACAGGTTGCCAGCCTCTCGCCTACGTCACAATTTAACCACAGTCAACTTCTACAACACGGGAAGAACGGACGGGGTGGTGAAATTCTGAACCCGTCATGCTTGCAACTCCACTTGTTATATGCGCCCCCTTCTAACTTCGCACCCTAGTTGGGCTTTGGCATCCTTACTTACCGTGAAGAACATCATGTTTAGAAATGGGCCGAATACGGACTTTGCCGAATACGAATATTCGGCCCAACATTCGGTTCAACTGTTACCGAACCGAACATTCGGCCGAATATTCGGTTGAGCCATATTTTAAATCCTGGCTTAGAGTTAAAAACGTTTCAATGATTGGTAATGGGTACACATTTGAGACTCTACTTAAATGTTCCTGTAATTTATTGCATAAAAAAGTGGTGGTTTTTGTTTCTTAAGATAAGTTTTTTTTACTTTTTTACAAAATATTGTACCTATTTTATATTTTAACGCATTTTTAACTCCTTTTGGTAGTTCCTTAGAATGCTGAAATAGGATGTCATTATCTGATGATTTAGATGAATTACGAAACAACTTACGCTATATATTTACTTACTTTGTTTATTTGGTAAATATTCGGCAACGTAACCGAACTATTCGGCCGAATAGAAACTTGCCGAATTTGTCGAACACCGAATATTTACCGAATATTCAGCCCATCTCTAATCATGTTATTTGGCTGCGGTATTCAGCAAAAATCCATCTTCAGTTTTAAAAAAAATATCTTATAATTAAAAACTCCAATAAAAGTCGTAGAAAAATCTCAAGCGCCGTCGATACGCTCCGTACAAATTACATTCCGAGTTAATTTGCTTTAGGCCGTTTGCGCTTGCAATTCACAATTAGTCGAGTTTTTATCATCGTTAATAATCCAATTCTCGAGAATTTCCATTAGCACCTGTGATATTTACATATTTAATGAGATGAAATCTCCTAATGGCCCGCCCTTCCTGTGGGTTTAAGAAGGTGAATAGAAGTTATTTTAATCTTATCATATTTTTAGGGTTCCGTACCATAAAGGTACAAAAGGAACTCTTATGGTGCCGCTCTGTCCATCTGTGTGCCTGTTTGGCACATTACTAAATATCTAGAGAACTACTTATGCTATCGTTTTATTATAAATGGGCTTACACAGACTAGCAGAGGCAAAGACGTGGCTTACGATGGAGCGAGCTCGCCAAAAGGTGCCTATTCACCATTCAGTACATACAAAGTACATATTTAATGACATTGAGATTTATATTATCTTTTTCTTGTGTGACAATTTGATATGTTTTCTCTTAAGAAGAACGACGTTTTATTAAGCCATAATATCATTTATTGAAATTAATTTCCATAGAGTACCTACCTAGTCTGTTAACATTTTTTTGATGAATACTTTTGCATGTTAAATTGTATCTTGTTATTTAATGCATGTTAATTATAAGATCTAATGTTTTGAAAAGAAGTGGCCCGCCGAGTTTCTTGCCGGTCCCATAGTGGATACCCCCGTCCCAACTGAGGGGGGACTGAAATCTTCTCGAGGCTGAGGCGTAGGGTTAGAGCCGGCGTAGCTTTATTTGACGTTCATATGCGCATTGTAATATGCCTACTTGAAAAATAAATATTTCATTTTCATTTTCATTGATTTTAAGGTTGCTGGGTTCCGTGAGCTGGGAGCGGCCAGAAAGGAGTGGCAGTGAGTACACGGAAAGAAGTTGTTATATGAGTTGTTTAGGATTTTTACCACGGAACTAGCCATGCTTGGCTATCTATCTGAAGACTTTTCTTGGGCGCTATTAAAAGCCAAGACCAACTTTCTTTCTAAATCAGAGATTATACTGCATCTTATTGGAATTAATCTGGTTTCTTCACCTACGATTTCTTAACAGCTAACTGAAATACAAACTGCCAAATATTAAACTATGTTTCTTACACATGTTACGGAAAACTCATTGACGACCCAGGGTTTGAACCCGCGACCTCTGGGATGAAAGTAACAATGTTCTTATATGTAGGCTACCGGTGTTTTATTTTTTTGGTGCAAGTATTAGTACATACATACATACAATCATGCCTGGCAAATAAGGGGTTGAAAGAAAACGAAACTATGACATTGCAGTGACAGGTTGCCAGCCTCTCGCCTACGCCACAATTTAACCCATATCCCATAGTCGCCTTCTACGACACCCACGGGAAGAAAGGGGGTGCTGAAATTCTTAACCCGTCACCACACAGGCAAGTATTAGTAAATTAGATAAAACGTACTTACTTATTAAGCCAAGTCAGTGTGCATAGCCGAATGGCAAAAACGCTCACGAAACGCTTGTAGATATATCTCTATCGCTCTTGCGTATTAGCGCGATAGAGCCAGACTACCTTTCGCGGCGTTTCGTTTTCGTTTCGCGTCGCAGAAATGCCATTCGGCTAATACGGCACCGGTTCTTTATTACTAAATTCAAACGGGACTTAATCGCGTAAGATTAATATTTAACCTGACGTTTCGGACGTGACATTACGTACGTGGTCACGGGTAGACCTGGACGGGGAGTTTTATCAACATCTTCTAGCTCTACAAGTTTTTGGACAGCTTTTACGCTTTTTTTAAGTAAAAGCAGGGGCGGCTCACTCCGCGATTCTATCGCCGCGCTACAAGTACATGCAGGTGGCCGCGAGTTCGCGGCCTAATCAGGGGTGGCGCGCGTTCTCATGGGACGCATATGCGATGTCTGCGTGTGGAATGGCTAATAATGCTTACTTAAGTAGTCAAATAGACATCATGCATAAAATAAATACCATAGGACATTTTTAAACAGATCTACTAATGATTAAGTCCCCCGAAAAGATTCAATAAGGCTTGTGATGTTGGAACTTAAACAAAAATATATACCTACTTAAATACTATATATAAACCTAGAAAATACCTACCCAAGTAACATTTTATCTGAATAATAATTCGTTTTAATCCATAGGCAACCCTATCGCCGGGCGCCGCGCTCGTGCGGCTCGTTTCTTTGTAGGCATTTAAAAAGGCGGCATGTCTTGAACATCAAAGGAGTGGGCCTTCTGTACTTGTGCTATTATTATATTCTGTGGTAAAAGTAAAAAGATTAAGTCCCGTTTTAATATAATATTGGGTTGGTAAGAAAGTAATGAGCGATCGATTGAATTCCACATAAAATTTTTGAGAGAGTTTCTAGAATCTTCTATGGTCGAAAGTATATAAAGGGCGAGTCGCACAGTTTCTCGTCAGTCATTCACTAGCTGTCGCCGAGTTAATATAAGGAAGAAAATGGACGAATTAAAAGTGCATGTAAGGCATTGCTTACTATATGAATTTCAGTCTGGCCATTCAGCCGCCGAAGCAGTGCGTAATATATGTCAGCGTGTTGCTCCTGAAGTTGTGTCTGAGGCCACGGCGAAACGATGGTTCCAGCGGTTTCGTAGTGGCGACTTTTCATTACCAGATCAACCTAAGTCTGGTCGACCGGTGAAGATTGATGTAGCCAAATTAAAAACCTTAATTGAAGGAGCTCCGAGGCTAACGAGTCGTACTCATGCTACCGAGTTAGGCTGCTCTCATGTCACCATAGAAACACATTTACACGAGTTGGGAAAAAACTACAAATACAGTGTTTGGATACCGCACGAACTTGATAGAGATCAACTAAACCGCCGTGCCGATATCTGTATACAACTTCTGTCTTTTCGCCGCACATTCAACTGGTTGGACCATCTTATCACTGGAGATGAAAAATGGGTCTTATATATAAATCACACACGCAAACGTCAGTGGCTAGCTCCAAACGAAAAAGGAATAGAGGCACCAAAAACAGAGCCTCACCCGAAAAAAGTTACGCTGTCCGTTTGGTGGGATATTCATGGTATTATTCACTGGGAACTCCTACCAAGTGGAATGACTGTTACCGCATCAGTATACTGTAATCAGCTTGAAAATTTAAACCAAAAAATCTGTCAGAATCGTCCACAGCATGCTAAAGTTTTTTTCTTACACGACAATGCTCGCCCACACATTGCAAAAGTGACTCGGCTAAAGCTATTGGAGCTAGGTTGGAAAGTGATACCTCATCCACCGTACTCTCCAGACTTGGCACCTACGGATTACGCATTGTTCAGATCGCTAAGCAATGCCTTGAATGAAAAAAAGTTCGATGATCAAGCCCATCTACGACAGTACATAGCTGAGTTTTTTGAGTCTAAACCTAAGAACTTCTTCGCCGATGCTATTCATTCTTTACCAGAACGATGGAGACAAGTAGTAGATAACGAAGGCCGTTATATTTTTGATAAATGATTAAAATAATAAATTAAATAAAAATTACAATATTGGTTATGATTCGCTCATTACTTTCTTACCAACCCAATAATATGAGTGAAGTTCGTGTTAGTTTAAATTACGTCAGTTCTGTTCATTCCCAGGTGCACTTCGCGCCCTACTTTGCCCTTTCCGCGACTCAGAAGTCTTGTCGGAGCATAATTAGATACAATGGACTGAGTTATTCTTTTAAATTCATAACAGCGGGCATACAGGGTGTCCCACGGGTATTATACATGGAGGGAAAGTACCTACCTAAAATATCATAGATAGGACCACCATCAATCAATCAATCAATCAATCAAAATATTTATTCGTAATAAACTTAAAACTACACAATATGCAAAAAATCATCCTCATCACCATCATTCTCCTTAAGTTATCCCGGAATTTGCCACGGCTCATGGGAGCCTGGGGTCCGCTTTGACAACTAATCCCAAGATTTGGCGTAGGCACTAGTTTTTGCGAAAGCGACTGCCATCTGACCTTCCAACCCGAAGGGTAAACTAGACCTTATTGGAATTAGTCCGGTTTCCTCACGATGTTTTCCTTCACCGAAAAGCGACTGGTAAATGTCCAATGATATTTCGCACATAAATTCCGAAAAACTCATTGGTGCGAGCCGGGGTTCGAACCCGCGACCTCCGGAACGAAAATCGCACGTACTTACCGCCGCTAGGCGCAGCGCATCATAGATTGGATATTTTGCTGGAAGAAGACTTTATTTTTAAAACTTAGTAAAACTGATTTAAACTTTCACGATTCTTACACATAATTATTTTTAAACGCCGTCCCTGAAACGTTGGATGTCAGTTTAATATGTAGTGATACGCGATTAAGTCCCGATTTGAAAATAATTATTAGTGAAACTGCCTCAAGGCATTAAGTCCCGATTTGAAAATAATTATTAGTGAAATGCCTCAAGGCATTAAGTCCGCCATTTGTACTTTTTTTTCCAATTGTGCAATAAAGTTTAAATAAATAAATAAACTGCATTCTAAGATTTTTTATTTAATTTATGGACGTAATTTGCACGCCTACGAGTATTCCAAGTAAAATGCCCTCTTGAGCTTACTATGGGCCTCAGTCAATCTGTGTAAGAATGTCCTATGTCCTATAATATTTAATATATATTTAATATAATGTTAAAATTCAAGGCCTTCCTTTTATTTCCGACATAAAGATATTTAGAAACAAATTATCATTATGATAAAGCCTATTTTTATCTCGTGTAGCTTTGCCTGTGTGGTGAGGGGTTAAGAATTTCACCACCCCCTTTCTTCCCGTGGGTGTCGTAGAAGGCGACTATGGGATATGGGTTAAATTGTGGCGTAGGCGAGAGGCTGGCAACCTGTCACTGCAGTGTCACAGTTTCGTTTTCTTTCAACCCCTTATTTGCCAAGAGTGGCACTGAAGCTTTAGTAGTTTCATGTGTTCTGCCTACCCCTTTATGGGATACAGGCGTGATTGTATGTATGTATGTAGCTTTAAAAATAAGACAGTCTTCTTTTAGAAAAATACCTTATCCATGATATTTAAGATACTTACCTTTCATGCGGCATAGCCGCGGGACACCCTGTACTTGCACGTCTTGGCTTTCACACTAATTAGATTCAGTGGTTTTGACTACTTGCTTTTTCCATTTACCTCAGCTGTGTCTTGGAGGTAAACTTCTACTTTTGGTTGTTTACTAACGGTGAACTTTCTTGTGGAAATGTGAGATGCTCTTGAGTTTTTGGATGTTTTAGAAGATGATCATGTAAACTTCAAGAAAAACGTATGCAATGTTTGGCTCTCGTAAATAACTGTTTGGAAGCGCTATTCACTTGCTCTACACATGCAAAAAGAAAATTCGTAATTCGTGTCGATTAATTCATCGCACGGCACTGACGGCACTCGTTTCGAACTTCCTTTTTTCCGTACTTGTACCTATAGTAATGTATTTGACGTTTACGCTCCCGAGTAACATATTTAAAACTCATAGTAGCCCCACCGAGCCCGTATTATAGGTTACGCGTTCGTTTTCCGGACGCGTCCGTTGAAACTAGTTTACGAGTTAGTTTAGTTAAAGCCTAGAAACTCGGCCGGAGCTCATATGACCTATAGAACTAAGGGCCGGCACAAACGGATAGCGTTTGAAGTGTAGCTGCAAAATGGCTGATCGAGTGCAGAGGACCTTTTTGACGTTGGGCAAATGCACTCTACGGTCACCATCGAAAGTAATGTGAAAGTCGAAGTTCCAAATATAAATATATGATCATCATCCTCCTTGCGTTACCCCGGCATTTGCCGCGGCTCATGGGAGCCTGGGGTCCGCTGTGACAACTAATCCCAAGATTTGGCATAGGCACTAGTTTCACGAAAGCGACTGCCATCCTGACCTTCCAACCCAAAGGGTAACTAGGCCTTATTGGAATTAGTCCGGTTTCCTCACGATGTTTTCCTTCACCGAACAGCGACTGGCAAATATAAAATGACATTTCGCACATAAATTCTGAAAAACTCATTGGTGCGAGCCGGGGTTCGAACCCGCGACCTCCGGATTGAAAGTCGCACGCTCTTACTGCTAGGCCACCAGCGCTTCTAATAATATAATATATAAATGGTAAAAAAAGGCATGCTTAAGTTGGTGCTTTAGCTGTTACAGTATATTTTATGCCGACTGTGCGGGGTCCGGGGATATCAGGGGCGACAGCAGATTAACAGTGAAGGACTACTGTCTAAAACCAGCAACGAATGCAAACATTGACTTAGATAGAGTGCCAAAGGATCACTCTAAGCATCTAACCGCGTGAGAGTGCGGAAGGCCTACCGCAAATATCGAAATTCACAAATTTTCAGTTGTTTTATTCAATTGGTCACTTTTTACTAGTCGTATGAAAATTGACACTACAAGACCTCACTCCAAAGGTTCACTTTAAAACCTATAACAAAACTATTAGATCATTATAAACTGAAATCTTTTTACTGACTTTTTATTGGTCAATAGTCCTTCCCAAATTGACACTACAAGACCTCACTCCAAGGGCTCACTTTAAAACCTATAACAAAACTATTAGATCATTATGAACTGAAATCTTTTTACTGATTTTTTATTGGTCAATAGTCCTTCCCAAAACCTGCTTAACAGATTATAAACTGAAATAGATACCATACACTAAAGAAAAAGCGATCAAGCCCACTGATGGCGAAGCCGGGAAGCGAACCCGGATCTCCAGCTAACGCGGCTGACGGCGGCGGCCGTTACACTGCTGCGTTAATTGCTTAACAGACGTTAACAGTATTATCTGTCGCCTGCAGAGTTCCTGGAGCGATACGAACATAAAACCTTCAAGAAAGAAGCATACTCCCTTCTTTATCTTAATACATTCCAAAGGCTTACAAATGCTCTGGTGAGGGGGGCGGTGGTAGTCAGTTACCTTCAGGCGATCGATCAATTTATTTCCTTCCTATATCATAAAACCAGTCGTCTACTTTAAGTTGAATGTCAGCTGCAACAGTGCATAGCGAATTTATCAATGAATTTATTCATATTTTCTCCATTCACTTTTGCAGCTGATAGTACCGGTCCGGTCGACCGTTTGATAATCCTCAAACACACAGATACCCAAGTAGATTAAACCACGTTAATAATAGAGTAACAGAACATTTAAGCCGTCGTGTGGAGTGTTAGTCTAATCCCAGTAGGTGAGTGCCAAACTAGACGCGGTTTGTAAATACAAACATACGTTCTTGTAGTGTTAAGCTCTATACAAATGTACCTCTAGAACCTGAAGATAGATACGATCGTTTCAATTTTGTGACAAGCAGAAACGTCTACAATTTATGCCAATAGGCTTAGAATAAATTCAAAAGAGGGGAAAAGGTGCGATATTGATTGGGAGTAATTTTCAAAAGTTTTTGAAACGCATAAAGTAATTTTCGACAACAGTCAATTCTGACTTATTGATATTGTATAGACAGTAGAATTTGAATACCTATGTGACGATAGCGAATTATAGAACCAGGTAATTTCCATTACTACAATATATGACTATGACTGATAGCCAGATTCATCACAAATGCCATCATAAAAAAATTCGTATAATTAAAAAAAAAATGGGGAGAGAAAGCTATAGTGGCAGTCATATCTTATATCTTTTGGATATCGTTGCGCCGGCGTATCATGCTTCCAATTTTATGACTTATCTATGTGGATAAAGCATCCGTCACGCTTTGGCAAGTACGTCAGTGTGAGAGTGATAGATGTCTTATCCATGTGGATACGTATGTAATAAAATTTGAAGCATAATACGTAGGCAGTAAGCCTTTTGAAGGACCGGCTGATGTCGGTGTTGTACGTGTGAATTAGTCCGCTATCCAAGGCATTAAAGGTGTAAGAAGTAAGAACATATTTTTGGGTCTACGCTGTAGCAGAGCGCCCGTAGCAAACATTCTGCTTACAATAAAAAAACCAAGGAGGATATAATGCCGATCTAATTTTAATAAGGATCACTGTGCATGAAAAATTCCCATTCTGACAATGCTTAGGTATTGTATGAAATTTTATTTGGATATAACAATGATCACGATATCACCAATTCGAGAAAAACGTCGCTGAAAGATCATTGTCATATCTGTAAAACATATTACTAAAGTAGTGTTCGAATGGGGAAGGTACCTGACGTACATTGTTAATTACATAGAAATAAAGTTACCGTTTGCGGTAATATATTAATATGCCTCAAAAGGCAAAAACGTTCTTAGGTAAGAGCGCGTCACAGTTATTAATATTTTTATATCAAATTTAACTATATTACATATAAAACTGTTTCATACATGAATGCCTCTTTAAATTGAATAATCTAGGTTTCCTACAAAATAATCCCATACCTAAATAGTTACAACATAACATACAATTCCATTAAACATCAACCCTTCGAACGCAATTGTACCAAAAGACAAATGCAGCATTTGTCCCCCGTCCCTCGCCCGTCATCTCAGCCAAAACAATCCAGATTTTCTACATCAACATCCTCCTCGCACATAAGTTCCGAAAAACTCATTGGTACGAGCCGGGGATCGAACCCGCGACCTGCGGATTGAAAGTCGCAAGCTCTTACCGCTAGGCCACCAGCAGCGTTTCTATGAAATAAAATATTTATTTTCCAAGTAACATATCACAATGCGCATATGAACGTCAAATAAAGCTACTCCGGCTCTAACCCTACGCCTCAGCCTCGGGAAGATTTCAGTCCCCCCTCAGTTGGAGGGGGGTATCCACTATGGGACCGGCAAGAAACGCGGCGGGCCACTTCTTTTCAAAACATTACATCTTATGATTAACATGCATTAAAAAAACAAGATACAGTTTAAAAAGCAAAAGAATTCATCTAAAAATTTTTTACAGACTAGGTACCTACTCTATGGAAATTAATTTCAATAAATTATTAATTACCTACAAAATAAACACCCAAACCAACATAACTATCATAAAAAATATATGGTCCGACCGAGATTATCGGCCGAGACTTCGTACAATTTATTCTGGTTTAAGATATTTATTATCTCATAAAGAATTTACAATTTATTCGCGGCTGAGAATCTCGGTCGGACCTTAAAAAAATGCATTAACCACCAACCCTTCAAACGCAATTGCACCAAAAGACGAATGCAGCTTTTGTCCCTCGGCCGTCAGCCCGTCATCTCAGTCTGAACCCCGCGGGCCGCAAGCACGCACGTCGTCGCGCGCAACCTCGGCCGCGTTCGCGATTCCGAATTTAATTGGATAAACGTGAAATAGGTTATTTGCATAGAAATTGGATTGTTTTAGTAAATCGTTGATGTAATAAGTGGTGGTGGATGTTTCAGTGTCTTTTGTGGTGAATCTTGAACATGGTGAGTGATTTCCTGAAAAGTTTATTTAGGTATTTATTTTAGTAACTTTTGTATTAAGTATTAAATATTAATATTAGAAAATATTTCATAAATATTCCTTTTTTATAAACAAAATATTCTTAGTTAACAGAACTAATTTCTGAGAAACTCATTATGTTTGCAAAATGTTGCACGATACATGAGCTATTTTATAAATATATTACTTTTAAACACAGATAAACAAAATGATTTTAACGTATAATAGTACATTACGATACAAGTGCGTAAAAAAGGAAATTATAACTTATAAATTAAACAGTACAGATGAGCCTCCGAAGTTTCGACCTGGCATATAATGAACCACTTCTCGAACTAGTGCGTAAAAAAACGACCATCTGTACTGAAAAAGTATTTTAAAATTAATTATCAGTGTGCTATCGTTAGTACATTAAGTCCAACATAATATATACTTATTCGTAAATGCGTATGTTTTTAGAAGCCACAATTACATAAAACTAAAATAAAAGTTTTTTTTTATACTTTCATCAATTAACTATTTGTTTAAACTACTTTAAACATTTAAATATACTCATTAAATTTGACTTTTTAAGCTTTTACCTACCTAACTTCCACTTCCACTGGATCTGGTCACCTACGGCCACTTCCCCGAACGACCACCATGCAAATTCCTATATGGGCAATTTCTTAGTTAGGCCGTTTCCTTGTCTGACCATTTCCCCGATAGACCACTATTGGAATTCTTTCTACGTCCAGTTCTTCGAACGGCCACTGTGAAAGTTCTTTGTTCCCATTCCCCGAACGAGTCGAACGACCATCGTTATAATTACCAGTTTGTCTTAATTCCTCGATCGGCCACTACAAAATTACTAGTTTGTCCTATTCCCCGATTGACTACTTTTACTAATGTACTGAACTGAAATTTATCAAATCATGTTCCGAGCCTATAACCTAATTGTTTGTTGTGGTGAAATGCTAGCAACTAGCAACGCATAATAATTAGAAAAATCTGGTATTTAAGGAAAGTACCAAGTTTATTCAATAAAATTACAGAAAACTTGAAACAAAACTGTACAAGACGGTACATAATAATTATATGTAATGACATCTGTCAAAGCGTTCAGTACAGAACTTACCGCGTACCTAGCACAGCGTGCTAGCGGTTGAACTTAATAGATTAAGCTTATAAAAGTTGTAGTAGTTAGAAAAGTGGAAATACAGTTCTTCATTCAATAATAATTTTATGTTTTATTCAGTGCCTAACATAAATTGGTCCTTCGAAGGGCCGTTAGCACTCAATAGACTGTCTGCGAACTATGTACGTGGCCAGTGACTGTGCAAGTGTCAACGGTTGACTCAATATTGTCGACATCGTGCAGTGCGCGAACTTTCTGGACTGATGCGTGTATGTGGTGTTCTGTGCTCAAACTTTTTTGCAAGTTGCAAATACATCTACGTTTACCGCAGTGCGTGTACGCGTAGTTATATACTGGTGGCAAGTTGTCATCAGACTCTTCCTGGTTGCGATGCTCCATGGGACTTAAATTTAATACCGAATGCGATTTTCGGGGCGTGTTCAATGAACAGCGTGTTTCAAACGTGCAGTGCGCGTATGAACTAACTTTGTTTAGTTACATTTTAGTGTTTTTCATAGTTCAGTGAACTTTATGGACTACCACTTCGTGTTCAGCGCAAGTTGCGTTAACATTGGTCTCAGTGTAAGACTATCTATATAGACAATTTTGTGTTACAAGTCATTCTGGCTTCCATATGCGCCATATTGAATGAATATTGGTACCAAGTGTATTGGGACTATTGGGTGCTCGTTGAGAACTCTTATCTTAAGTGCTTAAATTTAATTCACTTCCGTATATACGTTTCCGGTAGAAATGAACCAATGGTGATTGACTTCATGCAACTTCACGGTATTGCGTTTCGGTTATGCAAAATTGTTTGCTAACAACTGTGGTGCACGAAAATTAACCGGAGCAGTTAAGGTTCATTCCGGTGCGCATAATTTGCAAGAACGAAACGCAGGTGCCAGCGGCCGGTCTGCGGCCAACTTCGTGTGGAAAGCGCGTGCGCTCATTGGCTCTGCGCAACGCAGCTCATCCTGTTCCGTTCCAATAGCAGCCGGGCGGGGATTGTTCCTGAGCTCATTCACTTCACTTCCGCATCGTTCATTCGGCGACGCCATAGAAGTTATTATAAATAAACTCTTGTGTTTCTCTTTAGCTTTGCATCTTCGCCATTTTGTTTGCACAGTGTTTCGAGCTTTTACTAACAATTTTCAGGTGTTTAACGTGTGTTTAACCATAGCAATAATAGTGGAAATTGACGGCACGTTCAGAGATCACTAAATTAGTGATAATTGTGTCAGATTGTATAGTTTAAACTGCCAGCTTCAATCTTCTGGCTGGGCTTCGCGATTGGTTTTCTGTGCTTGAAGCCTGAACAGCACTTTATATTATTGTGTGCAATTTGTAATTTTTTTGAGGAAGTCGTGTTGTGTGTCACAATATGGCCGACGACGATCTCAAAAGGTTAAGAGCGGCCAGGGGACAATCGAAGGCGGCCATTACAAGGATGATGGCCTTTAAGGCGACAGCGGAGGCTGCTTCTAGCAGCGATGCGGACCCTCTGCTATACCAGCAGAAGAATGATAGGCTTGAAAAGACCTTTCAAGAATATAAGGAACTCAACCTTGAAATTTCATTGTTGGACCCTGCGGATTCCGAACGTGTTGAGGACTTCGAGGAGAAATATGATCTGCTCAAATCGTTCTATGCGGGTGTAGTAAACAAGGCATTGGACGCCTCTACGTCGAGCGTCTCACCGCAACCATCCTTTTCGTCTCCTGGAGGCTGTAATGCCTCGCCATTTAGGCTGCCTCCAATAAATCTAAAAGTGTTCGCGGGAGAGGTAGGTGAATACCAGAGTTTCATTTCACTCTTTAACAGCGTCATTGATGCAGATGTAAAATTGAAGGCTTGTGAAAAGCTATATTATTTGAAAACTTATTTAAGTGGAGAGGCCTTAGCGCTAATTAATTATTTACCTCTCACAACTGAATCTTACCCCATTGCCATTGATCTTTTAAAGCAAAGGTATGATAATCAAAAGCAGGTAGTTAATCATCACATTGTGTCCATACTAGATTTACCGCCCATGCAAAGGGCATCTGCAGGATGCATAAGAAATTTGGTTTCAGCTACTAGGCAACATTTAGGTGCGCTAACAAATTTAAATGCCCCAGTTTCTCAGTGGGATTTAATTGTAGTTGCAATCTTGCAAAGGAAACTTGACCAATATACACTTAGGGCTTACCATTTGGAAAACCAAGGCAACAATGAATTACCAAAGTTACATGATTTTTTAACATTTTTAGAGCAACGGGCTGCTGCCTTGGAGTCCCTGGGAGAGCGGACGCCTTCAGGGCGCCGGTCTAGTTTAGTTGCAAGTAGTGTTAAAGTGGCCAAGCCGCTTAAGTCGGGTATAAACAAATGTAAGTACTGCAATTCTACTGTCCATAAGCTTCATCAGTGCTCGACTTTTAAGATATTGGAACCTCATAAGAGGAAAGACTTTGTAGTCTCTAACAACTTATGCAATATTTGCTTAAATGAACATATTAGTCAAAAATGTATATACTCATTTAAATGTGCTATCTGCAAAGGCAAGCACAACACTCTATTGCATGAGGAAGTTACTCCTCAACAGTGTGCGGCAGTGTCCCACACTATTGAACCAGCTGATAACCTCATTTCTGCCTATATTAGTTTATTGTTAAGTAGGAAAGGCAATGATCTTTTACCTACCATTAAGGCTAAGGTATATGATAAATATGGACAACCTATGATTGTTCGTTGTCTTCTAGACACATGTAGTCAGATTACCTTTTTGCGCTCTGATGTAGCAGAGCGGTTAGGATGTCAATTGTACCCTGATGAGTCAGTACTCTCAGGTGTGTGTGATGCACCCAGCTTTAAAGCTATGCAGACCTCCTTGCGGGTTTATTCCATGGTAACAGATTATAGTGTCACTGTAACATGCAATGTTGTTAATAATATTACGGCTAATATGCCACAGTTTTCTCTCCGGAATGAAGTAATAAACATACCGGCCGATGTGCAATTAGCTGATGACAGTTTTGACATTTCATCAAGGATCGATATACTATTGGCTTCTCATGTGTTCTTCCAGGCGCTTTTGCCGGAGCAGCTGCCAGCCCTGCCTAGCAAGCTGATCCTGCAGAATACACGCTTTGGGTTTATCGTTGCTGGATTGGCTGGTGCTTCCGACACAGCCCCGGTATCCAACTTAGTATCAAATTATTGCTGTCAACAGCTAACACACAACAGTGACATAGGTAAATTAGATAATATTGTATCTCAATTTTGGTCTACTGAAAAGGTCCCAGAGACATTCACAGAGGCCAGCTCTGAACAAGAGTTAGCTGAAAAAATATTTCAAGACACTGTAGTCTTAAATGATAATAAATTTGAAGTGGCGTTGCCCCTTAAGCAAGATATTAAAGACTTGTACTTAGGCAATTCACTGTCATGTGCTCTGAAACGATTTTTGAATTTAGAGTTGCGATTTAAAAAAGATGATGAGTTGTATTTAAAATATAAAGCTTTCATAGATGAGTATGTGCGATTAGGTCATGCAAAATATATTGACCTTTCACAGTATAACTTAGATAGTCAAGCAGTTTACTTCCTAGCTCATCACCCTGTTTTTAACCCCTCCAGCAAAACTTCTGCTCTGAGGGTTGTTTTTGATGGGTCAATGCCCACTTTGGCTAAAATCTCACTCAATGATGTTTTATTAAACGGCGCCGTTGTGCAAAATGATCTATTTAGTATTATAGTATTGTTTCGACTATATAAATTCATTTTGAATTGTGATATACAAAAAATGTTCAGAGCTATCTCGTTAACTTCAGAGCACAGGCCTTTACAAAATATTTTGTGGCGTAAAGATAAGAATTCAGACATACAATGCCTTCAGCTACAAACTGTAAGTTATGGTTTAAAAAGCTCATCGTTTCTGGCCACTAGGTGCCTATTAGAGTTAGTAAATAGGTATAAAGATGCTTATCCCCTGGCCGCAGAAGCCTTGTTATATAACACATATGTTGACGATGTCAACCTGGTAGCCAATGATATGAACCAAATTTTGGCAGCCAAGACACAATTGATAGCCTTACTAAAGTTAGGTGGCTTTGAACTGCACAAGTGGTGCTCAAATGTTGATGGTTTATTGGATGATATCCCAATTAGCTTACGAACTAAGGCAGTAGTAGACTTTTCCAATGAAAAGGACCCAATTGTGAAAACTTTAGGCATTCAATGTGACTTGGCTTCTGACACTATTATAATGGTTGCCCCTAGGCATGATGTTTGTGACAATTACACAAAAAGAGGTTTATTATCATTTGTCAGCAGACTTTTTGACCCTTTAGGCTTGGTCGGGCCGGCCATAGTTAATGCAAAGCTGCTCTTACAGCAGACATGGTTGGAAAAATTAGATTGGAACTCTCCGTTGCCCGACCACCTCAATGATGGGATGAAAAGGTTTGCGGCAAGTTTGAATGAAATGAAAAGTATCATAATTAAAAGAAATTTAGACACCACAAAAGCTAAAGCTATCGATATAATTGGTTATGCTGATGCTAGCGCAAAGGCTCATGGATGTTGTTTATATCTCAGAATTGTGAATATGGATGATAGTATTAATGTTGGCCTATTGTGCTCTAAATCCAGAGTGAATTCCATTAAGCAATTAAGTATTCCTAGGGCGGAGCTTAACGCTGCTTTGTTGCTAGCCAAATTAGCCAAAAAAGTCTATGACCTCATTAAGGATAGATTTCAAGTAAGGGTTTATTTGTTCTTAGATTCTCAAGTTGTGCTTTGTTGGCTCACGACTAGCCCATTAAAACTCAATGTATATGTTGCCAACAGAGTGAAATATATACAGGAATTGACACAGGAGTTCTCTTGGTATTATATACCTACACAACAGAACCCAGCTGATCTTTTGTCAAGGGAGTTGAACCCCATTTATTGCAAGGCAACGACCTATGGTTTTATGGACCTGCATCTTTAAAAACAGCTGAGTTTTTGCCTAAAAGTGGATATGAAATGCCAAAGGACATTCCTGAATTAAAGGTGTCACATGTAGTTCAAAAAAATGAACCGTTACCCCTTTTCACAGACTGTTCTAATATAGACAAAATTAAACGGATTGTGTCATATATCTATAGATTTATAAATAACTGTAAGGTTAAATTAGAAGACAGGCTGTCAGGTGGTTTAACGCCTGAGGAATTAGATTCTGCCTTAAAGGTAGTTCTCAGATACGTGCAGAGGGAGCACTTCGCTCCAGAAATGAGTGCTTTAGATTCAAAATTACCTATCAAATCAAATCTTCAGTCGTTGAATCCGTTTCTTGACAGCATGCACCTAATGCGTGTAGGTGGACGGTTGCAACATGCTGACATACCTTATGCTACCAAACATCCCATAATATTGCCGAAGGGCTGTAAAATTGTCCACTATTTAATTGAAAAGGAGCATAGGGTTCTGTTGCATGCAGGAGCCAAGCTTGTCCTGTCAGATTTAAATTTAAGGTACCATTTAATTAATGGAATTAGAGAAGTTAAGTATGTTATAAATAAGTGTATAATATGTTTTAAGTTAAAAGCAAAGCATGCCGAACAGTTGATGGGTTCTCTACCTTATGATAGAATAACCCCTTGTAGAGTCTTTGAAAAGACTGGAATGGATTTTGGTGGTCCTTACAATATCAAAATGTTAAGAGTGAGAAAACCTGTCATCCGGAAGGCATATATTTTGCTATTTGTATGCTTTATAACTAAAGCCCTGCATATTGAGTTAGTCTCAGATTTGACAACTGAATGCTTTTTAAGTGCTTTAAAGAGGTTTATAGCACGTAGGAATAAACCTAGCATAATATATTGTGATAATGCCAGTACTTACAAAGGGGCTCAAAATAAATTAAATGATTTGTATAAATTGCAATCTGCCACGGAGCACAAGAACACTGTAGAGCTATTTGCTGCCGATCAAGGTATTTCATTTAAATTTATACCTAGTTATTCTCCTGTGTTCGGTTCTTTGTGGGAGGCTGGAATAAAATCTGTGAAATATCACTTAAAACGGGTTGTGGGTGAAACCGTCCTAACATATGAAGAGTTAAACTCTGTAATTGTCCAAATTGAGGGAATCCTTAACTCCCGGCCTATGACGGCCTTGCCTGCAACCAATGTCAATGAAACCCCATATCTCAGCCCTGCCCATTTTTTAACTGGTGCGCCTCTCACCACATATCCTGAAAAAGATTGTACTAAGGAGCCTGTTAGTCTCACTAAGTTCTGGGATCAATGTAATCGTATGGTTCAGATTTTTTGGAAACAGTGGTACAAACAATACCTTGTACAGTTACAGAATAGACCAAAATGGCGCAAGGACTGTAAAAATATAGAAGTAGGTACTTTAGTCATAGTTAAAGATGACAATGTTACACCCTTGAGGTGGCCCATGGCCAGAGTAGTAGAGGTTTTCCCCGGAGTTGATGGAAAGGTGAGAGCACTCTCCATTAGGACACCTAAAGGGTCTGTCATACGAACAAGTATATATAAAGTTTGTGTTCTGCCAATAGATATTTAATTATGTTTAATTACCATAGTCTTTTAATTATAAGAAAAACCTTTGCGGTTGGGAATATGTACAAGACGGTACATAATAATTATATGTAATGACATCTGTCAAAGCGTTCAGTACAGAACTTACCGCGTACCTAGCACAGCGTGCTAGCGGTTGAACTTAATAGATTAAGCTTATAAAAGTTGTAGTAGTTAGAAAAGTGGAAATACAGTTCTTCATTCAATAATAATTTTATGTTTTATTCAGTGCCTAACAAAAACTTCTAAGGACAACTTAGCTACATCTAAGAAAAGACACACGATAGCGCGTTTTCACATTATTCGATCCGATATCGGATGTCGGAAGGATTTCAAAGGCAAAAATCAAAGATGGCGTCTTTAATGTATAGGATATCGGTCCTACATCCGATATCGGATCGGATAGTGTGAAACGCACTTACAATTAGTTATGAGAGTCACTTTTATGGAATCTTTCACCGTATGGAGTACGTAGGCTAAATACTGAGGTTTTATTTTAATTTAATTCTTATTGCCTGTTTTGCCCTTATCTGGTTTAAGTAAAAGACTCAGGAAAATTATTTTATTTAAAAATAATACGGGAGCTATTTCATTGGCTTTAATTTTTTTCAAAAGCACTTGGTATTTCCGGTCAAAGATGATAACATCTTGCTTTCTGTTTGTTTTCTTTTGAAAAATATGCTGAAAATCTTTATTTTCGTGATGAAACGCTTCTTTTCTTAAAATATTTTAACAACAAGAAAAGGTTTGGTGTTTTCGGTTGGATCGTGTTTAAGCGATGGTGCCATCCCTCAATAGCGTTTGTTGTTCAAAATTTGTCTTCGGAACAACAGATTCCCACCACCGTTACGTTTTTGAACCAAAAGTCTTCGAAATATTTTTTAAAGCTCAATATAATGGTAGGCATTGGCTTTGGAGTATCGTTTAGTAGCGTAGACCATGTTTGTTTAATTTTATCAGCCGGCAGATAAGGCAGATGGGTAGCTTTTCTTGTCAACCTTCGTCCATACGGTGTTTTGTTTAAGTTAAGCTTTTTAGCTTGTCTCCTTACTGCCCTGCTATAGTGAACCTGGCAGCCGGTTACAATGGCTTGCGGAAAAACTGGACGAATGCTGTTTAAAAGCCAATTCATAGTCACTTTTGAATTTGACAATGTTGACACTGAGTTTTTCTATCAATACGTAAAAGAATCGTAAATACGTCTTCTGTTCGTTATTTGGGAGTAATCCGTTTACAACCGGAACATGATTGATGGTATCATCCGTCGAATTATTATCTGAATGAACCACAAATAATTGACAAAAAGGATGCGCAGCATGGAATGTTCCGTCTGCGTAATCGGATCCGTCAAGATTTTTAATTAGATCTTTACTCATTTTAGTAGCAAATATTAAAATTTTGTCATGATCACCGTCTTCATACACCAAAAAATCTTGAGCCAACGTATCAGTTATACGTACATCAGCTAATCTTTGGAAACTGAGTTTGTCGGTGTCCAGAAACCTTTTCCTAGCCGCGTACAGTCCATTTTTTATCGACGAAAACAGTGGGATGTACTTAGCAAATCGCTGGCCTTTTCGAATTATCAATTTTTCGACGTTACTTTCGTAAATCTGTTGCGCAGAAGTCAAATTAGTGCATACTAATTTTACAGGCCTCTAAAATTAAGTCTATTTTACTTTTTACGAAATCAGGTCTGCATTGGTGAGTTTTATTCTCACGCAATACTTTTTTTTCCTTTAGGATCAATTGTTATTGACGCATAACAATTGCTCCTATCGGTACATCGCCAAAGAATTGTGCCGTTTTGTTTTTTTGTCCCGTGTGCAAATTATACTTGTAACCCTTGTGTAATGCGACAGGTTTACCTTTGCGACTTTTTGAGAACTGCAGTTCATCTTGCTCGTCCATGGTAATCAGTACTTTTGTAAATCCTTATGTATTTTTAATAGTTAACGTGTACAATCTTTCAAATCGTCTTGGGCTACTGATACGATGACAATAAGTCACAATCAAAAGTCTGTTTCATTTGACAGCAGAAAATAATATCCAACTAGCCAGTTAGTATAGTACCTATACCATCGATATAAAAAGTACAGGATACACAATCAGCTAAAAAAAATGGCCCCTGAAATATGCCTCCCGTACAAATGCGGAGGTATATTGTTGAATAGTCTTGTGTGTACTGCAGAGAGTGACAGTTGTCCGGAATACGAAAATACTAATGGAAAATTGGTAAAATAGTAATCAGATAACATGGAAAAAGAATGGAATATATTTCGTTAAGTTATTTCTTTGTTAACATTACAAAATGAATGTATACTCGTCGTAATTTAATGGATTTAAATAAATAATTTTATTAGTTCAAATTAAAGACCGTCAAGGATCAAAAACTAATGAATCGTTATTAGGTCTATATTTAAATATTTTTTATATGGAATTTATAGGTCATAATTCATTCTTTTCATATAAGATTTTCACAAAATCCCCAGTGGTCTGTAGAATGGAGTATTTTTTATAGCGTGAACAAACATGACGCACTTTTTAAAGCCAAGCTACACGAGTGTTCAGTTGTTGATATGAGAAACGTTAGATCGGTATTTAGAGTCAGTTGTATGGTCAGAACGCAGAGTGTAAATGAAAAGTCGAAAAGTCGTAAGTCCTTTCTATATATTTTGCTAAGTATTCTATATTAAAATTTGCAGGCTTTTGTACCCATTTTACATTAGTTATAATATGGGTGCAGATATCGGGTTATTCTATAATGAAACTCGAACACTCGCATTTTAAGACTTCTTAGTTTTTTCTTGTATTTAGTACTAGCTGTTCCCTCGAACATGTTCGTGTGGAATTCTGTTTGTAAGTTCGGGAAACTTTAAATTTGAGTCATGCGGGGTTAAAGAGTGTAAACAGGTCTACATTTTAACCAACCAATTTTAAGGCATTAGTACTTTGATACCACAGCCATACTAAAGTTGAGGTGGCTCGGGCATGTGTATCGAATGGAGCGGACTCATTTACCACGTCAAATCCTGCTGGGAGAGGTTGCAGATGCAAAGAGACCGGTCGGACGGCCAATGCTGCGCTTTAAAGATTTCGTGAAACGTACATGGTCACATTTGATATTCCATGCAACCAGTGGCAGCGACTGACCGAAGACCGACCCACATGACGTCGTGTTGTCCATGACGGTCAATCCAAGCACGACAATGCCTGGTTCTCTCTTGAAAGGTAAACGCATGAGGCGTCACGAGCAAGCCCCCATCCCCCATCTGGGGGAGCATACACCTGCCGTGTGTGCAGACGAGGCTGTAGTTCAAATAAACACTCCATGAAGTCGTTACTTTTACGTGGATTTACCCAATGTCATACTGTGGCATAATTATGATACTTTATCTCTTAGCGCTGGTGGCCTAGCGGTAAGAGCGTGCGACTTTCATTCCGGAGGTCGCGGGTTCGAACCCCGGCTCGTAACAATGAGTTTTCAGAACTTATGTGCGAAATGTCATTTGATATTTTCCAGTCGCTTTTCGGTGAAGGAAAACATCGTGAGGAAACCGGACTAATTCCAATAAGGCCTAGTTACCCTTCGGGTTGAAAGGTCAGATGGCAGTCGCTTTCGTAAGAACTAGTGCCTACGCCAAATCTTGGGATTGGTGTACCCTTGTTTCGCCGACAAACTTTTCATCGAATATCATTTCATCGACAACAAATCATCGAAAGTTTAGTTCGAGTAAAATTGTTTCGAGTAATTTTGTTTCAACTACTATTTATTTGAAATTTTCTTAGTTATTATAAATACTATTCAACGAATATTGTTTCATCGCTGATTCGTTTCAAAGTACTTCAAATAGCAGAACTACAAAACATCGCAATTCATTTATTCGACGTATTATTACAATACTTTCTCATTTGTCGTACTACACGTTAATAGATGTTTCTATTCTAGGAAACTTCAAATTGTCGATTTTATCGTGGCACATCACATATTTACGTCCATAATTAAACTATGACCATTGGCTTAAATCCTAGAGTAGGTTTAGGTTAGGTTAGAACTGTGACCACACACAAAAACGACCAGATTACAGAGTAGGTTTAGGTTAGGTTTGAACTGCGACCTACACTACAACCAATGGCTTTTAAATTAGGTTTAGGTTAGGTTAGAACTGTGACCACACACAAAAACGACCAGCTTACCGAGTAGGTTTGGGTTAGGTTAGAACTGTGACCAAACAAACAGTTTACAAATTGTACAATTTTAGAAAGAAACATAATTGAAATAATATTATGCGTAATGAATTGTATTTAATGTAAAACAAAATGAAATGAAAAAACACGAAATGAAATACCACGATATAAAGTATACTCGGAATAAGTTATCTACGAAATAAAAGTCTACGGTTTGATTTTACTTGTTTCGATTGTTCTATGATATGAACTGTCGATGAAATGAAATTATTTGAAACATTGTCTTTGAAATAATATTCGAACAAGTGTCTGTCTGCGATTCAAGGGTAAACCCTTGGGATTAGTTGTCAAAGCGGACCCAGGCTCCCATGAGCCGTTGCAAATGCCGGGATAACGCAAGGAAGAAGAAGATCCCTTACCTACGTACTGGCTTACATATCAGTGTAATAAGTAAGGTGTAAAAAAAGTTTCACTGGTAAATTAATCACGTGTTGCTAAGGCCACTGAACTTATAAATCTATTATCATTTGATAAATTACTAAAACTGAATAGAGAAGGGTACAAGTATCTAATAATACTGCCCATATAGCCCCATTTCCCTTTCGTAAATCGGATAACAACTCCAAGTAATCAAACCCAATCGAATTTACACCATGGATATTTAGATAATCTACGATAATAAATCAAAGGGTTGGGCCAAGGGTTGTGACTATTTAACGGGTTATGTATCACTTTATCAGGCATTTCTAGTAGGCCGATTCTAAATACTGATATAAGGTACAGCGGGACAAATCTCGACTGGGGGACAACTGGAACAAGTCCATTTTTTCCATTATTGAGTGCTACATGCATCAACTGAACACGCCTACTATATATTTATAACCGGTGGACACTCCATTTAATAATGCAAACACAGGCAAGCACAGTCGGTTGCATCGCTCAAGTCGAGATTGAAAAATCTGTGGCTATCTGATTGCTAAGCGATTGGTTTTGAGTTGTGTTGTCTCATTGTCCCAATGTCTGTATTATTTAAATTATCAATTGTTCTCTTCCCATTTTTAGCGTAATTCCTCCATTCCTTTTTTAGGGTTCCGTAGTCAACTAGGAACCCTTATAGTTTCGCCATGTCTGTCTGTCCGTCCGTCCGTCCGTCCGTCCGTCCGCGGATAATCTCAGTAAGCGTTAGCACTAGAAAGCTGAAATTTGGTACCCATATGTATATTAATCACGCCAACAAAGTGCAAAAATAAAAAATGGAAAAAAATGTTTTATTAGGGTACCCCCCTACATGTAAAGTGGGGGCTGATATTTTTTTTCATTCCAACCCCAACGTGTGATATATTGTTGGATAGGTATTTAAAAATGAATAAGGGTTTACTAAGATCGTTTTTTGATAATATTAATATTTTCGAAAATAATCGCTCCTAAAGGAAAAAAAAGTGCGTCCCCCCCTCTAACTTTTGAACCATATGTTTAAAAAATATGAAAAAAATCACAAAAGAAGAACTTTATAAGGACTTTCTAGGAAAATTATTTTGAACTTGATGATAGGTTCAGTAGTTTTTGAGAAAAATACGGAAAACTACGGAACCCTACACTGAGCGTGGCCCGACACGCTCTTGGCCGGTTTTTATTTTTTATGTAATATTTATTTATTCCCATAAATTATGTGTATATTTATTTAATTATTTGTCTTTCTGGTACCTTGTTGTACATGTTGCTGCACTTGTCACCCTAATCTCTTTTTATCCTCTCATTCATTCAAAGGTTAACTGGAAGAAATCCCTCAAAGGGATAAGTTCGTCTTTGTACTGTTCCTTACTGTAATTATTGTACAATAAAGAGTTTACTGTGACTACTATTACTACTACAAACATTTTAAAACATGGAAAAATGGACCAGATATCACCCAGTCGAGATTTGCCCCGCTGTACTTTAATTAGGACTTGAATATCATTCGGATATCGCTCGTGCTTGCCAACATCTGTATTGGTGCGGGCAAGACTGTACGATGACTGATTGTCTTTTGGATATCGTTCTAATTGGCGTACGTTTGAATTGGCTCGTAGATCATTACCTGATTTGACAACTACCCTCAGTAGAAAGTGGCATTCAAGTAGAGCTGTTTTTGATTCGGTGACACTTTGTTGTCCCTGATTATATCGATAATAATCTATATGTGCCATTATCTGGGTAAAGGGACCTTGTAAATGGCGCTTACGGCGTTATGAGCTATGTTTGTGTACATAATACGACGCCATGGGACATAAGCGCTATCGACAATAAGGGATCTTTACTCAGATAATGTCACATATAATATATTTACGTAGCATGTCACTGGTGAGAACAAGATCAAAACTGCAGATTGATGGATCTACCAAACGAAAATATACATTATAATATTATAGAATTGCATAGCAAATTATCGAGGGTTTACTGGTGAAACCCGGTAAGTTGAGCAAACTGGTTTTTGAAATTCAAATTATGTGCAATTTCCACAATGTTGTTATTTCAAGGACAAATTATCTCGATTTATTGGGTTTCATCAGTAAACCCTCGTTTATTATCTTACCAGAAAAAGACACCACGCGGTTAAGCGGTTAGATACTTAGTCCAGATTCCAAATTTGGTCCTGTCTATTCAATATTGTATAATTAAAACGAAAATATGAAATGACTGTAAATGATTGAAATTTCATTTTACATGTATGTATACTGCAATACTCGTATTTCTAAAGCGCACTTCCATCCCAAAGGCCGGAAAAAGGTCAAAACCCTAGAAAACAAACCGCAATCAAAGAAGACTAGATTTCTGGAGCCGAATGCACAAACGCTCACGAAACGAAACGCTCGTAGATATTTATGTATCTCTATCGCTCTTCCGTATTGGCGTGACATATCCAGAGTACCTTTGGCGGCGTTTCGTTTTCGTTTCGCGTTGTAGAAATGCCATTCGGCTACGGGGCCTGGATTGTCTTTGTGGTCCGGTTATGTCTGCAAATCTCTTTCGACAATAGACCACCAGGTTGCCGGTCTTCTGCCTGGTTTTATAGGGTTCCTTGGAATGTTAATAGCCTTCCTCGCTGCTTATTTTTCGTACATGAGCCTTCTAGTGACATGTATCCATTGGTAATGACCCGATGGCCTCCTACATTATTAAAATAACAAATTCAAATATTTCAAACCCGAAAGCCGTTTCCGATCCGTCACCCACCCTCATCAAGGCCTTGTTAATTTATCATAATGTAAATCTACATTCGCGTTTAACAGGAAAAATCGTGTTTTCGTGGAAATCCTTAATAATAACCTGTTATTAGGGTCCGTCGTTTGAATGAACCGAAAAGTGGTCTAAGTAGCGTTGCTAATTTTATTAAGGTACTAGCGACCCGCCCCGGCTTCGCACGGGTACTATACCTACATGTAAACCTTCCTCTAGAATCACTCTATCTATTAAAAAAAAACCGCATCAAAGCCCGTTGCGTAGTTTTAAAGATTTAAGCATACATAGGGACATAGGGACAGAGAAAACGACTTTGTTTTATACTATGTAGTGATTTATTTATTTATTTATTATTTATTTATTTGAAAACATATTTCAATGACATTACAGATAAATCCAATGCGTCATGAAATTAAATAATAAAAAAAAACATTACAAAGAATAAAAGTATTATAACTAAACAATTGATTTGGGCGATGACGAAACAGCGTGGCTCCGTTGCGTCGTTTGCCCCGGTGTAGGATTCGGCAAGTTGCCCCGGAACCGCCGAAAAAGCACACCTTTCGGCCAGAAGTCTGCGCTCGCGATGGTGTCCTGCAGCGGCCGCGGCACGCGCACCACGAACGAACTGAAGTGCACGTAATGACGCGACTGTAGCTGGTGTACCCTCAGCGTGTAGCCAGTCTTCCGGCGAACGTACTCCACCACATCGTCAGCCACGGCGGAGTAATGAAGACGGGACACGTAGAGCGCCTTACTCGGTGTTGCAACCCGTAGACCAGAATTAACCGGCTCTGCGGTGCCACACAGAGTCTTACGAGGTGCCCTGCGCGCCTTCTTCTTCCGTTCCACCAGTGTGAATCCCTCCTTATCGACTTTAGCGCGGGAGGAATTCTCTTCCACTGGTTCTTCACACCCCTTATTAGGTGCATTGACCCATAATGGTGCATTGGTGATGATTTATTGTTGGAAAATGTATTTTATTTTTTATTTATTTTTTCGCTAACTTACCGTATAGGTCGTCTATATGGTGGACAGATCTCTATTATAAGTAAACCGTGTGCATATGTGACATTATCTGGATAAAGGGACCTTATTGTCGATGGCGCTTACGGCGTTTTGAGCGATGTTCGTGTACAAATACGACGCCGCGGGACGTCCCTTTACCCAGACAACGTCACATATAATATACTGGAGAGCGGACAATCCGCTGGCGGATGTGTCGCTGTTATTAGCTCATTGAGCATACAGTTGGCGTTGTGTGCGTGATGACACGACTCACATTGGAACCCTAGGCCACTGTAGAACTATGTCATAGTGACGTTATAATCAGATTGTAAGAAATCTCTTACTGCTTGTCATTTTGACATGGTTGAACTTAGAGGGGCCTAGTGTTCCAATTGGTTGACCGTACACACACATGGAAACGATACGTGAGATTGCGCAGTAATAATATAACAATGTCCAGAAGTGTGTGTGTGGGTTCAAATACTTTCGACAAGCATAGTCACAAGTCGGCCGAATTGTCCGATCTCTTTCCTATACTGTGTTGTGAAAGTGTGAATAGCGCTTGATATGGAGATGAGGAAGGTTTTCATCCAGAAGTGGACGTTTTCTATCCTGTCGGCCTAGCGAAATGACAATCGTTGACGCTAGACGCCGGTTGAAACGCAGTCTGGCTCTGTCGCGCCAATACGGAAGAGCGATAGAGATAGCTAGCGACGACGCTTTACAATACTAGGTGCCAATTATTATTTTAGTCGCCAAAGTATTGTTTAATGTTCCTCGGCAATATTTTTGTCGCTTGAAATTTGCTGCCGTTTTTTCAATAATAATGGTGCTTAGTATTTGAGGCTCATATATTTTTTTTGTCGCCACAATATTAAAACACAGCCAAATTATATTATTGTATGCCCGACATAACTTCCCGTTGAATATTTTAGTTGCCCGGTTAATTATATGCCATACTCTTTTAGGCACATAAGTTCGCTACTACCAGGACATCACAAATCTGTAATTATCCTATTTAATATTATTAATAATATAACTTAGTTTGCTTAGTTTGCTTTGTGGCTTAGTTTGGGGCTAAGTTGATTTGTGTAAGTTGTCCCCAATATTTATTTATTAATATTGGGGACACCTTACACAAATCAACTTAGCCCCAAACTAAGCAAAGCTTGTACTATGGGTGCTAAGCGACGATATACATACTTAAATAGATAAATACATACTTATATACATATAAGTAGAAAACATCCATGACAGGAACAAATATCTGTGCTCATCACACAAATAAATGCCCTTACCGGGATTCGAACCCAGGACCGCGGCTCAGCAGGCAGGGTCACTACCGACTGAGCCAGACCGGTATAATGATAGATTAAATATCACAGACACTCCCATAGAGTAATAAATAAAATAAAAATAAATATTATAGGACATTCTTACACAGATTGACTGAGTCCCACGGTAAGCTCAAGAAGGCTTGTGTTGTGGCAACTCTGATAACTATATATAATATATAAATACTTATATACATAGAAAACATCCATGACTCGGGAACAAATAATAATAAAATAAATTAGACTTATATTGACCGGGATATAGACCGTGATTACCTTTTTGATTTTTGTCGAGCTCCCGATATTTCGACGCAGTTGCATGCATCATGATCACGGAAAACTGACGAAGGCGGGTGGATGTTAAAGTTGTATAGACAGCGCCAAAAAATCAAAAAGGTAATCACGGTCTATATCCCGGTCAATATAAGTCTAATGAAAATAACCGTGAATCATTCAAAACTCTTATTATAATAAAATAAATACCTAATGAAGAGCGTATCTAGTTTGCATACAAATGAGGCCTACTGATCGGTTTAATTAATACTGTTCATTATCTAGTAACAATCCAGCGTTTCTAATATTAGACAATGAAGGACTGATAGTAATTACAATTAAACAGTTCATCAAGTGATACATTCATTGTCACGCAAACACTCCGCCTCCAGGTGTGTACGCGGCGTTTGCGGTCTCGCTTTCCTCCTTGAGGCCGCCACTCAAACGCGATACTGGCGCTGTTGGTAGCTCCTCTTCGAAGGGTATGACCGATCCATCTCCATTTCCGCAGAGCCACTTCCTGTGCGACCGGAGGTTGTCGGCATACACTCCACAAATCCTCATTCCTTATGGTCTTCGGCCAGAAGATACGGAGGATCGACCGAAGTGTGGGGGTTAGAAAGAGCCAAAAAGTAGCCTATGTCACTCTCCATCCCTCCAACTATCTCCACCTCCCCCTCCCTCTCCCACCCCTCCAATTAGTCGCTCCGTTTTGCCGTGAAAGACAGACAAATAAACAAACATACACACTTTCCGATTTATTATATTAGTATGGATTAAGTGATATAGTGAAGTATTTGTTTTTCTAAAATTTTATTTCATAATAATATATACTTACGCTTTTTGTGTGGGCCCATCTTGTGGGGATGAGTCACCGTCTGCCGGAAATAAAATTGGATACCGTTTTATTAGGCAGGCGTCCGGTTTTTTATCCCATAGTCCAGTATTTAGTCCATCTAGATTTTTTAGATTCCATTAACTATCAAAATAAATACTCCTTACACCCTGGTGGGTGTTGCCTCTGTGTGTGTCCCATGATACAGTTAGGGCAACATCCGCTTGGTGTACCCCTTACATTTAATTTTCATTAAAGTGTCAAAAGGGCCTCTACGCGTTGCCTTCGGCCCCGCGCACGCCTCCCAAAGGTCCGGAACACCATTTGTTCTGTGATGGGAAAGATATACTTAATACTTAATATATCTAAATATACCTTAAACAATTGTCTACTAAGCTTATAGATTGTAAATTAAATTTGGTCCTCATATATAAAATATCAGGTACTTTATACAGTATGTAAATCTAATACGGGCGAATCACTAAGGCCCACTTGCACCAATCACTTAACTCAGAGTTAGTGGACTGTCATCTGTCAAATCCCATACACCCCTAAACCATAACCCTGGGGTTAACCCTCCATTTTCGTTGGTGCATGTGGCCCTTGACGGTGTAGTGTAGGACATAAAAAATGTTGCTGTGCTGTTGTTGTATGTAACTTGTATTTATTATTAAAAATTAATTTCGACAGTTAGTTTTCAAATAATCACGTATGTAATGTCATTAACTGAAAAATAAGTAGTACCTTGAAAAATATAGGTTCATATTTAAAGTATGTTGCCGCTGAGAACATTTTCTATAATAATGTGATGAAAATTAAAAGTAATGCACGACGAAGACTGTGAGTCATTTGTGTTGTATGGTGTTGGACATTTGCTGTTTGTTTTTGTCAATTTTGTGTAGATTAATTATTTAATTGTTTTTTAACATAATAATGGTAAATTTTTTGAATATTGTATAACTAGCTTTATTAATAGTGTGTGAACCTGCCTTAAAAATCTATATTATTTGTGGTCATGGTTCGTTAATATTTCTTGTATGTGGATAGCTTTTGCACATTGTAATTTTTCCTCAGTCACCCGTTCTGTTGACCACAAATGCTGTAAAGTGTTCGAAACGTCGGGATGAATTGTAAATTCAGTAAAGGCGATTTAATCCGTTTCCATAGTTTTATTTCATAAAAGTAATGTGTTTTAGAATACGTAACTCGACAGTGTGAACTGTACGGAAACATTTTATGGAGAAATGAACAACCTCCAAATGATTAAGCACTAGAATCACAAATCACATTTTCGATTAACAAATTCTAAATACCTGTTAATTATTAACAGTTAATAAATTGTAAGTTAATTAAACGGTCCGCCCCTTAATTGCGGTTATTTGACAAATGTACTGTCGATAGCGGTTCGTGCCGTGAACCGCCACTTAACACTAAACATTTCAACTTTATTTTATTACATTTGATTTTGATTGCAATCCAATTCGGTCGCAAACTGTAATTAGATTTTTTTGAAATATGGTAAGTTTTATTTGCAAGGATTAAGTAGGTACATTTAGTGTCTGTATTTATCAAAATTTTTGTTTTCTTGGGCATTTTATGACGAAAGAATGGGGGAGGGAAGGGAGTGCCTAGAAACCATTTAAATAGGCTTCTTGAGCCCTTTTTAAAGTTTGTCTTATATTATTACTTACTGTCCAATTAACCGAAAAAAATATCACTATATTTTATTATGACATAAACCGTAAAAAAAATTTAACGTAATCTAAATAAATACTTTAACGTAATCAGGCAAAAACAACATCAGCCATGTCATCTATAGATTGTCTGTGAATGAAGTCATTTAGTGCGAAAACAACACTTTCTGACATTTTAAGTACGAGGCATAATAGTATTTTATACAATCGTGATATAATACAAAGCTTTTCAGTCGAGTACCATGTTTAGGCCACGAAGCTTGCTGAGTGGCCTAATAGTAAGGTACGAGAGTGAAAAGCTTAATTATATCACTATTGTATACAATACTGTTTCTACGAGTCGTCATCTTCATCATCAATGGACAGAAATAATTATCATCATTCATGCAAGTTAAAATTAATGTTAGGTAATAGCGTCGTTCACCGTTGTATCAACATCGAATTACCTAGCAAGTAGCAACCAATTGTTTGTAATAACCGTCTCTGATTGGCCGATAATGCGACAGATAAAAAAAAATGTGTTTCAAATGCAGAAAAATTTGCCAGGTATCGCAAATTAGTACAGAAGTTGTATGAAGTTCTATTTTTGAAATTATTACAGTTAACTAAAAGTCAACTATAATGAGATTATTATAGTTGAGTTGGAACCACAGATGTTGGAACTGCCATAGCATCCAACACTGAAAAGTTAGCACTTATAGTTTAGTCTGTGGTGTCCTAATTGACAGATTACAGTCGACGAGTAGAAAAAGGTCATTATGTCAGTGATTGATTTGACATGAATTCTATGACGTCACCAGACGGCCGACAGCGTTTTCGGTGGCCAAATTTAAAAAAAAATACTCACATTTCTGAATTAAAAATACGTAGTCATCGTACACATTTAATACCCAAAATCATTAAATATTTCTTTCTTATGTCAAATACACAGATCAATACAACAAGATGGCCCTTACAGGGCGACTCGCGGTCACCAAGCATACGACAAATCAGGTTTATAAAAGTTTGAACGCGTGCGACACCGATCAGTAGCGCCCAAGTATACGACCCGCTAACAGTGTCCGTGTCCGCTCGGGAAAAAATCTTAAATAATCAATTTTGGTTGCAAACAATGGTCTCTTACAGCATAAAGTGGTGTGGCAAGTCTTCTAACACTTCTACATGTAAAAAAGATGGAACAACATTCCACAGTTAAGTCAAATTAATTATTTTGTTGAATATTGTTTATTGTCCGCGGAGTTCATTTATACTGGTCAATATGGTTGTGCTGAGCGGAGCCGAGGCGCGTCCATCCCTCTTTACCGAGTTAACAATGTGATATGCTATCCCTTTCACGTAAACGACTAGGCATGGGGCCATGTTAGTTTATGTCTGTTGCGGGAACTTCGTACTGCCGTTCGTACCATGTGCTACCATTTTATGAAATATAAAAGAAAGCAGATTTGTAATAGTGAATAATTATCTAGAATCTGTAGAGTCTGTAGTGGTATTTAGTTCATTGATTAGTTTAGAATATTTAGTTGGTTATTTAACTTAGTAAACGTAAGTAAAAATGCACAGTTTAGTTATTAGTTACTAGAATGATTTTTATTGAGATGCTATCACAATTATCATCCTCCTTGCGTTATCCCGGCATCGGCATTCGCCACGGCTCATGGGAGCCTGGGGTCCGCTTTGGAAACTACTACCAAAATTTGGCGTAGGCACTAGTTTTATGAAAGCGACTGCCATCTGACCTTCCAACCCGAAGGGTAACTAGGCCTTATTATAATTTAATTATAATATTATAATTTGTTGCAAAACAAATTCACCACAGTACTGGTACCGGTACCATTGTCTATAATAGACATGTCCCATTCCCATCCCTACTGCTAATCATAAAGGCGCGCCATTATTTGAAACGACCAATGGCAGCATCGTGCGCGCCCGCCTCACCCCGCAAGGATTGGTGATTTGCGTCTCGAACAATATCGCTTGCATTTGGCTTCTAGTGGGATGTTCTGTGGTCAAATATTACAGAAGACAATGATTTATTGTGCCAAATTAGATATGAGTCTAGTAGCCTTTTATAATCAAGCTATATGTTGAGTCTTACAACTAGGAAATCGGAAGCTTTTTATATCCCGAAAAAAAAAAACTCTTCCAATTCAATATGGTCAGGTCAGACTTTACCTACTTACCTAACTTATATAACTACGCGCCATGTTGTGGAATTTCATTAATAGTTATTTATTTATCGTATGGCGATACAATACACACATAATATTATTTAAATTAATAGTTAGGTATTTGTTATACAAGGGGGCAAAGTTGTATTTTAACGCCGAGTGTGGAATTGAAAAACGAGCAAGTGAAAGGATTCTATAGTTGAACCACGAGCGAAGCGAGTGATTCGAGAATAGAATCCTGAACTTGCGAGTTTTTTAACACACGAGAAGTAAAATACATTGGCACCCGAGTGTAACACAAAAGTTTTCCCCTCACTATAGCGAGGAAACTACAACGCAAAAAATGCGTTTATCACTGCTTCCAGTAGTTCCACAGGTGGTAAATCCTCTTTATTACTAGATTCACCTACTTATTAACCGACTTCAAAAAAAGGAGGAGGTTCTCAATTCGACTGAATGTTTTTTCACCACACCAACTGATAATGACGTTCTTTGCTATTCGAAAACTGATAGCAAAATTGCATTTTATCCACAAGAGTGCAAAGTAATTTCATACAAATTTTAACTTGATGTCTAAAGCTGGGTGTTGGTATTCCCGTATAAATGATGATTTTGAATCATAAATGTTAAATAAATTGAAGTACTTTATTTATTTTGATGTTTTACAATTCATATTTTCATAGTGTTGGTGTGGTGAAAAAAATTTGTGTTTCATTCGGTGGCAAAGTTTGTTTAACCTTCGTGCCTTGATACCCTCGCAACGCTCAAGATTCCACTTTTTGAACCACTCGCTACGCTCGCGGTTCAATATTGGAATCTTTCGCTTGCTCGGGTATCAATATTTTCACGTGTGGTTAAACAACAACTTTGCCCCCTTGTAAAACAAATAACTATTATCAATTTTAAAGCAGTTAATTTGACTTTATTCAAGGTCAAATTACTTTACCCACTAGTGGATAAAATACGTTTTTACCCGCTGGTATTAAAGGACAAAACACGTGTTTCCGAGCTAGTGAGGGGAAAATCTTTTTTCTTCATACTATACTGAACTGTCACCGAATACCTACATCATAATAGTCATATAATTATGTATTTGTGATCAGGCTTCACATACGTTTTTTGAACAGAACATTATCGTCTTTACATATCCGTTAAGAGTTGTATTCACTTGTGTGACCAACGCGTCCATTGGCCCAGAAGAGCCCATCCGAATGCCAGCCTTTTTGCGACGGGTTATCTTGTTCTACGGTGACTAGCGTTTGCATGCCACATCAAAGCTGATGCATTACTTAGGTAACGGTAAAAATGTGTAACAGAATATATACATTTTATTTGTAAGCACCATGTGAACTGGAAGCAAACGAACATTGCAACAATCTTGCATGTTGAGTTACACCAAGCTTGCATCAGGCATAAAAAGTATGTATTGATGTATGAGGCTTTTTTCTTTGCAAAGCGTTGCCTGTCTCATTTAGAATCGACAAACAAAATCGTTTTTGTCAAAAAGTTTGACCGTATTTTGATCTAAAAATGCACACATTTTCGTTTTTTTTTAAACGGAACCAAGTGAACTGAAAACAAACGACCGCTGCAACATTCTTGTATGTTATGTGCACCACGGTTCGCACCTGGCATAAAATGTACTGTGCTTTCTGCTGTGCAACTCACATTGTGTTGGCAACCTAAGTTTTTAGAAATTTCACTAATTTCACTAAGTTTTCATGGTAAAAGGCCTTTCTTGAACCGGTTAGAAACGACAAATTATTCGTAATTTCTGGTCGTACTTGTCCTGAATGATGGTACAATAAAAAAAACGGTTTAGAAATAGGTGAACTAAAACCAAATGCTCACTGCAACATTCTTGCATGTTTAGTACACCAAGGTTCGCACTTCGCATAAAACGTATTCCTGCCGTCCAACGGAAAATTATGTTAAAAACTCACATTGTGTGGGCGACCTAACTCGGAAAACAGAAAGGAGGCACGCTATTCCTCTGGGTAATAACTATAAAAAGTACAGAATAAAGTAACAGCCCTTGAAAAATTACGGCGAGGAGAAATCTGCGCTGTTATGTAAAAGTGGTTGCTATGGGAACGAAATGTGTTTGTTTATTTATGGTATTTAATGTTATAAGAGCGTTTAATGGCTCAGTTTAGTACAAAATATTATGTTTACTTTTAATTAGTGTAATAATATATATTTGACTTTAAGGCTAACATCGGCCGGAGTGTTAAAATTTTACTGACTGTACAAAAGGACATTAGGAATTGAATAATAATTTTTCCATTCCTTATGTATTTTTTTAAAGATACTTCTTCTTTTATGTCTTCAGAATCGGTTACCTATTAGCCTGACCAGAAATATATGACTACTAGCTTTTGCCCGCGGCTTCGCTCGCGTTAGAAAGAGACAAAAAGTAGTCTATGTCACTGTCCATCCCTTCAACTATCTCCACCTAAAAAATCACGTCGATTCATCGCTCCGTTTTGCCGTGAAATAGGGACAAACAAACAGACACACACACACTTTCCTATTTATTATATTAGTATGGATTGTCAGGAGTGTAACGCAGCTTTCTGAGTACGCAATGGTTAAATAACACGAGACTGTTTAGGTATAATTAAAATATATTAAATTTATCTAGGATGCACGTGCATCCTACAGTAAACAAATAAATCAAGTGACATGGTATTGTCATGCAGACAAAAATAAGAACAGGCGAAATATAAAATTCAAATACTATGAAGCATAGACATGCTTGCTGTAAGCCAGTAACATAATAGGTAACATGCAAATAGTAATATTATAAAAATACACATTACATTTAAATCTAACACGCCCTCTTAATGTGTATATTATAATTATTATCAACACAGATCAGAAGGTAGTGAAGTACAAAACATAATATTAAAACAAAGAATATATTCCTAGACCGGACATACACTCGTAATGCTTTACTTTCGGTAAAGCCTTAGTTAATATATCTGCCAACATGAACTCAGTTGGCAAATACACCAACTTAATCTCCTGATTTTCCTTTAAGACATGCCCAAGAAAATGATGGCAAATTTCGATATGCTTCATATGGGAATGAAACACTGGATCACTGGCTAGACAAATTGCTCCCCGATTATCCACATTTAAGGTTACTTGTGCAAACTTACCCAATCCGATTTCAGTTAGCAAGCTGTTCATATACATCGCTTCCTTCATCGCTGACGCTAAACTAACATACTCCGATTCGGAAGTGCTCGTGGTCACACATTTCTGTTTCTGGGATCGCCATACCACACACGCACCACCTAATACAAAAGCATAGCCAGAATATGAACGCCTGTCTAATACACAGTCTCCCCAATCAAAATCAGAATACCCCTCTAACGACTTACCAGTTTTTGTAAACACGAGACCATACTCTTTTGTCCCTTGTAAATAACGCAATACGCGTTTCGCAGCGACCCATGCGTCTTTATGCGGGGATTCCACAAACTGTGCTAACTTAGAAACGGTATTTGAAATATCAGGTCGAGTTCCAACGGAGAGATACATCAAACTTCCAATTAATTCCCGATATGGATACTGCTCTTCGGATTTCGTGTCACTTTGAAAGGGTTCAAATTTCAAGTTCACTTCCATTGGAGTCGACACGGAACCGTTACAATTCTCAAAACCAAATTTCTTTAAAAGATTTTCAACATACTTTTGTGACAACTTAATTTTTCCTTTGGCATTTCTGTCAATGTCAATACCCAGAATATATTTTGCGATGCCATAGTCTTTGAGTTCAAACTCACTGGCCAGTTGCTTTTTGAACTTTTCTATGCAAACTTTATTCTGTGAAGCTATTAATATATCGTCAACGTACACCGCAACAAAAAGTTTGGAGTTTTCGTCAATGTCTTCATAATATAAGCATGGCTCATTTAACGATGATCTCAGGCCCATGCGACGAAGTTGGTCGTCTAACCTGGCATTCCACTGGCGTCTTGCTTGCTTCAATCCATATAATGATCTCTTAAGTTTGCAGACATTGCCCCCAGCGCTAATATCGGCTAACATTTTCTTAGCTCGTTCATACGTGTCAGATCCTACTTCCTCTAGCTCCAAGACCTTGTGTAGACTTTCCTTAAGCAATTCAGGTATCTCCATATATATTTCTTCGTCCAGTGCACCATTTAGATAGGCTGTGTTAATGTCTACTTGGTGGATTTCCATATCCAATTCTACCGCAAGTGATGTTAACAACCGTATCGTGTCTAATCTGACTACCGGAGCAAAAGTATCGTGATAATCAATACCATATTTTTGACTGTAGCCTTTCGCCACAAGCCTTGCCTTTTTCTTCTCTGTCTTGTCAATGTTTAATTTAGTTGTTAAAACGTAGCGGCAACCTACTATCGCTCGCCCGACTGGTCTCTCAGCTATATCCCAGGTCATGTCATTGGGATTGTCATTCTTTACAAGACTTTTTATCTCCGATAAAATGGCTTCATTCCATTTCTGTTTTTCATCACTTGACAGTGCTTGTTTTAAAGTTATCTGGGCAGCACCAGCGAATTCCTGGCAGTCAGAATATTCTTCTAAGCTACTTTCTGTTTCAACCTCTGGCATCTTTTTAGTTACACCAGCGTAATCTTGACAGTCAGATGATCTTTTTACATTACATTCGTCAGACGATCCTTCTATATTACATTCTGTTTCGACTTCTTGTCTCACTTCGTTCATGTGGTAGATTTTTCTTGGTCTTCCAATGCGTCCCCTCTCTAAACGCGGTCTACCAGGCCCTCTCTTCATAATCTTGACTTCGTCAATACAGGAGCCGACATCTTGGACGGGAGTATGCGACGGACCAACAATTGATTCCACATTAACCGTTGGTGTCTGGTTGTCATCTTCGTGCGACTCTGTCTGATCCACGTCATTTCTAACTTCCCGAACACTCTCTATTTGTGTTTCAAATGGATCATTCTGAGGATTTGATTCTGTGGCAATACCTTTGGGTGAAAAACTTATTTCAACTAAACCAGGTGAAGAACCCTTATTAGTATCCATCTGTACCTCTTCATTTCTGACTTCTAGGGGATCTAATTCAGTACACTTATGCTCATCTGTCTGTTCAATGAACTTTTGAAATTTGACATCTCGAGATACGACAAATTTTCGCTCCTGTGGTAACCAAATCTTGTAACCCTTTCGGTCGTTTGGATACCCCACAAAAATACCGTCTATTCCGCGTGGAGCAAATTTGTCCTTGTTTTCCTCTTTATTTAAAATGTGGACTCTAGATCCGAAAGGTTGCAGATAACTTACTGTTGCAGGTCTACCAAACCATTTCTCATAGGGTGTTTCACCTGCTAAGCTGCTAGTTGGACATCTATTTTTAATATGACATGAAGTCAGTACAGCATCGCCCGAAAATCCTGATGAGAGACCTGATGATATTAACATGCACCTGGCCATTTCTGTTAATGTCCTGTTCATCGTCTCTGCTACTGGGCTTTGCTGGGGTGTACCAGGGATAGTCAGCCTTCTTATTATACCTTCATTCCGCAAGTATTCATCGAATTCTCTACTACAATACTCTCCTGCATTGTCAGTGTGGAAGTATATTATTTTCTTACCTGTCAAATTTTCAACATGATTCTTATAAATCTTGAAGAATTTTAACGCTTCACTCTTTTTATTTAGTAAAAACACTTCGCACCATCTAGAAGAATCATCAATAAACGTGATAAAATATTTTCCTCCACCAAGAGCCTCATGACGCATGGGACCTACAATATCCGAATACACAATCCTCAGCTTCTCGTCACACGGTCCATTTCCTCTCGGGACGGGAGACGTAATCATTTTCCCACTAGCACAAATACTACAATCATACAATTGATTTAAATCCGTCATTTCAAATTTTATGCCAATTTTGTTCAAGAGCCTTGCCAAATCTTTTACGTTTAAATGTCCCAAACGCTCGTGCCACAACTTTACATCATCATTCTTACCAATAACTGCTGAAGCAGTCCCGAGCCGTTCTTCGACATGATAAAGGTTACCCGAACGATTTGCGACCATGACAGTATTGCCAGTGTCATTCACAACGTGAGCTGCATACTTATCGAATATGACTCTATAGCCCCTATCTGTAATTCTTGCAACTGAAATCAAATTGCATCTTAGATCCGGAACAAATAATGTATCTTTTAACTCCACAAGTGTTTGTAAATTATTTTTGCATGTAAGTAACCTTACTGTGCCCTTACCTTTTACATTAGCTGACGAATTTGTGGCTAGGCTAAGCTTACCGGATAAAGGTGTAAAAGAGTTATCAAATTTAGGAGCCTCATTACACAGGTGCGAGGTGCACCCGCTGTCCATGATCCAGCCCTCATTCCCATAGCACGCAGCAGCTTTATTGTCTGAAATACAATTAAAAGTTACAAGACCATAATTATAATTCTGTTCATCGCGATTAGACTTCGACACATACTTATCGGCACTGTCTTTGTATCGTTCCCTGTTGTCATTTATCTTACATTCATAGGCTTTGTGACCATAATCTTGACACTTCCAACATTTACCTTTGAAGTAAGATCTACTGGCACCTGCTCTATTCAACGGCTTAGGATATTTTCCTTTTACAATAAATGCTCCATCGTCTAAACCATTCTGTCTCCTTGAAGAAAACTCTTCAATAATTTTAATCTTTAAGGCCTCTGGATCTGGCAACTCATCCCTGGATTCAATAGCGCATCTAAAATTTTCAAAACTTGGTGGGAGACTATAGAGAAGCATGATAGAGATTAAATCATTATTCATCTCAATCTTCATGTCAGCTAGCTTATTTCTGACGTCAAAAAAATGCATGACATGTTCCCTGATATCACCATCTTCCTGCATTTTGTAAAGCAACAACTGTTTCAGTAACGTCGCCTTCTTAGCGGGTCCTTTGGAGGCATGCACACTCTCCAGTTTCAGCCACACCTCTCGCGACGTCTTACAATCACGCAGATGACGTAATTCACTAGGACTGATAGCAAGTATAAGATCGGACTTAGCTTTTGCATCTCCAATGTTCCACTTCCGTGCTTCCTCCACCTCGGCGGGCTTTACGCTACTTCCATCCACGTAGCTCCATGCATCATTTTTTATAAGAACCGCTTCAGCCTGAATTTTCCACGTTTCATAATTTTCTTGAGTAAGCGGCTCTATTTTCACAGTAGTACTCATTCTGTTGACCTCTCTACGCCAACCTTCACTTCCGTGTCAACCGTACGTACCACAAAATACGTTGACCTAAAACTGACTCGACTTCAATTTTAAATATACCTAGGGCTCTCTGGGCCCATAACCATTGTAACGCAGCTTTCTGAGTACGCAATGGTTAAATAACACGAGACTGTTTAGGTATAATTAAAATATATTAAATTTATCTAGGATGCACGTGCATCCTACAGTAAACAAATAAATCAAGTGACATGGTATTGTCATGCAGACAAAAATAAGAACAGGCGAAATATAAAATTCAAATACTATGAAGCATAGACATGCTTGCTGTAAGCCAGTAACATAATAGGTAACATGCAAATAGTAATATTATAAAAATACACATTACATTTAAATCTACCAAGGAGGGCGCTGTTATTCTGATGTATGGGGTGACAGTTCAGTATAGTATGAAGAAAAATAGTTCTAATTAAATTCCGCAAGATGGCGTGTAGTCATATTTCTGGTCAGGATTTAAAATGATGTTTCTTTAGAATTGTGGTTGTAATAAATTATAAAAGCTACTATTTCTATTGCCTCTTATCAGTTCAGTTCAGTTTTTAAAACTAAATGGGTTCAGTCCATTGGGACTATTTCGCCAGTGTCAAGGTGATATGAGCTAATTATTAATAATTTTTGTACGGTAAGTACGACAGTGTACGGTGAATTAGCACTTGTAAATTGATAGCTAGATTTTACAAGAGCACGTGAAATACCGGCCTTTGACGACAAAAAAGTGGCTATACGCGTTTCGAGATTAATTCTTCATCAGCTTCTCACTAGAACATTAGTTTACTGTTTAATAAGCTATCGATATTACACTTTAAACAACATTAATGAGCAAAAGACAAAGAAATTATTCACAACACGATACCGCTAAGATGGCGTTCGCACCGGAAGTCCTATTGCCTCTTATCGTCATAGTAATTATACTCGGCACGCGAATTCAAGTCCAAAAAAACTACGACAGATACGTCAATGTCATAACTGTCAGTGTCACTTATGTCACTGTCAAGATACTATTCAGGATTAGTCAACCTTTTAATAAAATATTTTTTTATTTAGCAAGTAAGAAAGTCCAAATACAAAATCATACATTTTATCCTTGGTTTAAATTAACAATAGACATTTAAACCAAGGATAAAATGTATGATTTTGTATTTGGACTTTCTTACTTGCTAAATAAAAACAAATTTGTGATTTATTAATTCAATTAACAATAGACATTGAATTAATAAATCACAAATTTTTGCACTTAAGATGGCATTTTTCAGACCGGTGCAATTTCTGTCCATGTGTATTAAATTAGGCACACGATATTTCAACTGGAAACAAAAACTTAACAAAACACAAAAATTCAACAAGGCAGAAATCACCATGGAACAAAATAAAACATTCGAACATTCAGAAAGTGACAAGCACAGGGTGTCATGGCCGCCATTTTTTTGCGGATGCGGAACCATAACGCGCGATGTACACTATTCCGTTGCTAAGCTACGAGTACCTAAAGTTTTTAGAACAAATAATAATCACTTGGGGTCACGTTTCGAATATAAGGTAGGTGCCGAATTTTTTTTAAGACACATTTTGTCATAGCAACCTTGTAAAATGAAGCAGCGTGAACGGGGAAATTGTTGCGGAGATACCTTTGTGCCTCTGCTAAGTTTTTAAAGACTATTCTGCATAATCTGCTATCGTAACTGGACAATAAATATTGCGTAGTACCTGCTATTTACCGTAGTCTACCCTTTTTTTATTTAAATCGTTAGAATTTCGTGACAACCCTAGAATACCGTAGCCTTTATCTTTTTTCGTGCATTTTGTGACCGAGGTTGTTCTAGGCGCCTTTTCACCATGACGTTGTCACTCCATTAATTTTCTTTTGTATAGAGTATCGTCTTACATAACCATGGTTTCATCTACAGTAGCAATTACATTCATAAAACTCGTTACGCGGTGTCTATGCTGGTCTCAAGTTTCATGAACTCACGGTTTTACACTCATCTCGCTGTAAGCACGATAAAAGTTTGGGCACTAACCTAGAACTAAACACCGTAAAAAAAGCCTACAGCCAACAGACACCTAAAGAAACTATACACCAAAAAAGTGGAATAAATGACGAACACAATGATATCCATACTTTTTTTAAACTCTTCCGCCATATTTGTCGGGCCGGAGACATTTGGACTGCACCTCGTAGACTGAAGTAGAAAAAAAAAAATCTTCGGTTGACGAAGTGACCCGTGCGGTTTAGGCCGATTTTGAGGATAAAAATCTTTATTATTTTTATTAGGTGATGGAGAAGCTTTTAAAGAGATTTGAAAAGTGCTTTGTGACAGAGGAAGACTATATTAAAAAATAAAAATAAAATTGTAAAGATATGTAAGCCCTTTCTTTGTTAGGCCGTAAACTTTTGGACCGCACCTCGTAAGTCTAATGAAAATAACTGTGAATCATTCAAAACTCGAGTGAGGAATATCGAGATCCGACGACGCACCAAGGTGCGAGACGTGGGTGAGGTCATTACCAAGCTTATAAATGGAATTGGGCAGGGCATGTCGTCAGGCAGAGTGATGGCAGGTGGAGCAAATTTTTGACCGAATGGTAGCCGCTTTCGAATGTAAAAAATGCCTGGAATCCGTTGGCTCGTTGGGTGGACGGGATTCGGAAAATTCAGGGCACTTCTGGATGAGACTAGCCTAGGACCAAGATAAGTGGCGTACACGAAGGGAGGCCTATGCTCAGCAGTGGGCTGAAATTATAACTACCATGTTGAGGATTATTGGATGGCTAGGTCCGGAAACGGAGAAAACATCCTTCTCTATAGATCACGTGATCATAAAAAATGTAAAATTTTGGATGTCTATCCCAGAACTCGAAGCTGGACGTGGACCCTTCTAATATAATAAGTCAGTCTTTCTGAGAGAGAAAAACCAAAAACAGAGCGATCTGCATCTTCTTGTCGAGCCATGATAATAAATCAAGGTCGCGTCAAAATAATATCAATATATTTATCATTTGTGAAGACAGAATCAGCTCCCAATATACGTTTGTTATTGGCCAACTGAATGCTGTTATAGTACTGTGTATGTCGTAGTTTAATGGTATTGCGTTCCATGTAGGTAGTTAGATTTTATGAGTAGGTATGGGACATTGTGTCAGAGCTTTTTACTTTATTATTCGTATGGTACTGAATAAATAGAAATGTTTTTATAGTAACTAAATCCCGAGCTAAATATCGGTAGTAAATATTAAATTAGGAAACATATTCACTGTAAATATTTTTCGGCATAAAACTAAATTCAACATTTCCTGTACGGTTTATTATACTCGGCACTGGAATTCGAGTCCAAAAAATCTACTACGATGTTGCCATTGCAAGAAAATGTATGTAGAATAGTATAATCCTTTTTTATAAAAGCAAACGCAAGGATAATTTATTTATTGATAATTTCAATCCTTTGAATTAAATATTTAATAGTATTTACTTATTTACATAAATATAGGACGCCCGAATAAAAACAATATTTTCCATGATTTTTAGTTGCAAAGTTGGTTTTGCGCTTGTATCACTTCAGGTCTTAATAACATTTGGTGCTTTATTTTACGGGATAGAAGAAACGCCTATATTGTGATTATTTTTTAAAATACACTTATATTGACCGGGATATAAATAAATATTATAGGACATTCTTACACAGATTGACTGAGGCCCACGGTAAGCTCAAGAAGGCTTGTGTTGTGGGTACTCAGACAACGACATATATAATATATAAATACTTATTTATATACATAAAAAACATCCATGACTCAGGAACAAATATCTGTGCTCATCACACAAATATATGCCCTTACCGGGATTCGAACCCGGGACCGTGGCGTAGCAGGCAGGGTCACTACCGACTGCGTCAGACCGGTCGTCTAGATATAGATGCAACTGCGTCGAAATATCAGGAGCTCGAAAAAACCAAAAAGGTAATTACGGTCTATATCCCGGTCAATATAAGTCTAATTCCTCACTCGGTCTTGAACCTTTGTGTTGAGTAAGACTCCCGAAACTGTTAAGGTCGTTTTTAATGCAAAATACTACACAAATTTCTAAAACAGAATTGGCTTCATATCGCTCCCAGATTTAATTCAGCTACTTGCATAAAGAAGACACAATATGGAACCCTTTCAGAAGAGGCAATACATAAGAGTACTCGAGACGGGTAGGGTGTTTGTGTTACTGGGTTCTGTGGGACGGGCTTATTGTGTTACGGGATTGGTTATTGATTGGTAATGAGGAATTTGAGATGTATAGAAATGCGTCGCTTTTGAAAATGTTACACGACACATCAAACATATGAATAAAGCTTTTTACAGCTTCAGACATGTGTACCTGTCATTTTATATAATTTAGTGAATAAATAAATAAATATTGGGGACATCTTACACAGATCAACGGTCACTACCGACTGAGCCAGACCGCTTGTCAAATAAATTATGTAAAATAAGATCAGTCAGTGACGAAATCTTTCTATATAAATAAAATCTTAAGTGCATACGAGTAAGCTCTGTTATTGAGGGTTTTTGACGACGACCGGTTTGGCTCAGTCGGTAGTGACCCTGCCTGCTGAGCCGCGGTCCTGGGTTCGAATCCCGGTAAGGGCATTTATTTGTGTGATGAGCAGAGATATTTGTTCCTGAGTCCTGGACGTTTACTATGTATATAATGTATATCGTTGTCTGAGTACCCACAATACAAGCCTTCTTGAGCTTAACGTGGGGCTCATTCAATCTGTGTAATAATATTTATTTTTATGTTTAGTAATAATAAGGTTGCTATTTACATCATATCTTAAAAAAATGTTTATTCATGTTGAAGTTATTCTTAGACTCTATATAAATTAGTTGATGTTAATAAAGATTTTACAGCATGTAAACCTTACTGCTTATGTCTAAGTATACCTAACTTTATCAATCTATCAAAGTACACGTAATTTATACAATTTGTAGTCCCACAACGTTTCCCCTCTTATCACAATTCCCGTTATTATACGCTAATATTTCTAAGTGAACGAATTTCGCATGTCTTCACAAATAATGGCTACCCTACAGCGTTTCTTTTACGTCCCTCAAGGCATACAAATTGTCGGCCATTTTTTTGGGACATGATCGTATTATTACTAGACTTGATTTAATTTTGTAAAAATAGCTGTGTTTACACTGTTTCTAATATTGTTTATTTTGCATGTGAATTGATTTGATTACTAAAAATAATATGAAGTTTATATTAGGTAGAAAAACATATTTTCTTTTGTGGCAAGAAAAAATATATTAGAATTTCCTATAATAGGCGAGATGACTAAAAAAACTAATTAGTCCGTCAGTTAGATTATCAAAGAATATTAGACACGATTTTTTCTCGTAAACGAAAAATGACGACGGTATAGTGCGTTGAAGTTTCGCGTGACGTCACGCCTAGGTACAATTTTTACTTAGAAGTGACGTCACAAGCCCCCTATATCTTTGTATGTTTTCATTAATTAGAAAAAGCGAAGAATATATGTTCAGTATTTTTGGACGATCTAACTGACGGACTAAACAGAATGCCATTTTTTATTTAGTCGTCATCAGTATTCTCTATTATGTGTTTCTTGCTTAATGTTAGCCTTATTGCATTTAATTGTATGAGTACTTCTTTATTTCTGCTCAGCTTTGCATTTTGATACTTAAATCGATTGGTTTGGGATATTACGCAAATAAGGTACCTACGTCGTTCGGAGCATGATGTGAATAAAATCTACCGTGATAACCTACAGATTTTTTCTTTTTTAAATATCTGTCAAGCGCCCGATTCTTTAATAGAATTCATCTAATCATAATACACAACTCACGTAAAGAAACAGTTGAGTACACCCCAAGAGAAGGTGTTGAATTGCCAGTTCAATAAGACTCTTAAGGAGGAAATTTTTCACACGCATAATAATATGACGTACTTGTATGTGCTCAGAATGAACGCACGTCAGAAAATATTTTCTAAGAAGTAACGAACCGCGAAAATTTCCTCCGTTTGTGTTTCTTCCCTGGTGACTTGTCATACGTTCTTCAAACAGAGTTTCGCGAAAATTGAGGTGATTCTACTGAATATAATGCATTAAATATTATGTCAGAAATGTCGACGGCTGATGGCTGAAGTATGAAGAATATTTTATTTATGTAATACCTTCCTACATAGTGGATGGAACATTACAGTACAATGTAAGGCGCATTAGGGTAATTCCAAAAGTCGTGTAATTGCGAAAGTGGCATAAAAATCACCATAATTTCCATAATACCAAGATTCCCCCCTCGAAATTACCAGAGCATTTCTGTCATTCGGAATTACCCTAATGCACCTTACATTTATTATACACTACCTAGCCCTGAAATGGGAGATACGAGTTGTGTAGTCGCAAGATGACAGAATAAACAAGTTTAAGTTAGTAAATAAAGTTCGTTGACCTGTTCACCTATTTAGGGTATACAGGGTAGAAAGATGAGACAGGCAGATGGAGGGAAAGTACCTTGAATCCTTATGCTGACTCATTTACTTAAGGAAGATATTCCTTTATTTTCAAAAGGGAAGAAAACTGCATTCAAAGATTTCATTAAAAAAAGATTTAATCTTAAACTAACTACGGATACGAATTGATAAGTAAATAAAGTTGAAATTTTATTCTGAATAATAATGCTATCGATTAGCTTAATAACATAGGCGGTGTTTTTTTTTTATTTTAATTCAGTAAGTTCGAGTCCCAGCCAAGGCCAGCGAGTTAGAAAATCTTTGAAAGCAATTCTGTTTTTTTTTTAAATAAATGAATGTCTTATTTAAGTAGAATGAGCCAGCTCAAAGATTTAAGGTAGCTTATCTCCATAATCTCCTGCTATATTTCCGCACTGTAGTGTAAAAAAAAATTGTTCTAAGGCTACCCGGTATAATATGTACAACTCTATTTATGTAAGTCTATTCGTTGTTAAAAATATTACAAACACTTTTATTCTACGTGATACGGAGAATTTTTATTTGGTTATAAACTAATATTTTTTGTGGCGAGCATTTTAACCAATCACTATTTAAAAAAAAACTATGGACCGCCCATAGTGGGCGAGTAAATTTATATAAGTTATTATTTTTAAAGCTTTAGATTCTCTGCCAAAAATGTTTTAATCTTAGTTTGTATTACACAGACTGCAATTCTCTTAAAATAATATAAAGGTTTATCTATTGTCCTTTCAAAATAAAGGTAAGTACTAAAATTATTTCAACGTACCCACAAACAAGCTTAGGGCTATTTTAATAACAATAAAACTTAAAATGTGGGTAATAAAAACTGGTAACAAAACCAAATGAAACTTTATAAAACAGATGTTAATCCAAGCTTGGCGCATTAAAAATATTCGGGAGAAGAGAGATTGTTTCTGACTTTACAATTTGGTAGTTTATCATATCGTTTTGATGTGACCTTGTGTCGGCATAGAAAATCACATGCACGAGACATAGGACGAGCGGCTTGGCCTAGACGGTAGTGACGCTGCCTGCTAAGACGCGATACTGGGTTCAAATCCAGGGCATTTATTTGCGTGATGAGCACAGAAATTTGCCGGCAGATTATGGAACGCAATCGGTATTCATTGAGACCATTTAGTGACTTTCATTTTATTCTTTAATTATTTTTCATTGATATATACCAATTTGCTTCGCGATATCATGGTTCAAAACGTTATGGCATGCTGGATGGGGTTTCAGGACCTTACCTTGCATAATTATGTTCAGTTACTTATAGTATCTATAGGGTTATGTATTCAGTTCTAACAAAAACATATTTGTATTTATTTCTTTAATTTTAATTGCTAGAATCGGCTTCTCTGCTCTTTAAACGAAAATGATTCGCGAATATTCCAAGATCCCATTATTTGCTAGCATTTGTAATATATCTGAGAAAGCATTAATACTGAGTCCTTAATGCTGGAGTAAATATTGAGAGCACGTCTATTGATATGTTTTTTTTGGATTCGCAAATAAATAAGAAGAAATACGTTAAATCTCTTTATTTACAGGCTGGTTTATTTTTGGTTTTCTCTGAGTTTTATACGTATTTATTTTTCAGGTATTTTTCCCGGATATGTCTTTGCTCACTCCGGATGTAAATATTTTTACAAGTTTTTATTTTATTTGCGATGTATGTGGGTGGTTCTTACATGTTTGTCCAGGTCAAATTTTAGGAGATATATTTCACTAAGATGTCAGTTTTCAATGAAGCTCAAAATTTGTATCTACCCATTTAAATTGGGTATAAATTGGGTTTGTTTGAATTATTCCAATAGACTACCAGTAGTACCAGTCGCCTTTGGAAATAATATACCTGGTACTTGTGCCTACGCAAAATCTTGGGATTATTTAGTTGTCCCAGCAAAGGCTCCTATTATTTCCATTGACGTAGCATTATTGAAAATTTATTGTGATTGTGACTTAAATAATTTAGTTTTCTTTTTAGTTAAGATATGCATGCGTTTAGCTTGATAATCGCAACAAGACAATTTTACACACCATAGTGGGTAAAACATAGAATAGCGCTGATATTAATGTATTTATCACCTTTTCTGTAACCTATGATTAAAAAAATAAAGAATTGGTTGGTTGATTGATTGAGCCGTTACGACTGACGGGATAGCTCAAGGAGGATGATGATATCTGGTACAGTACTAGTAAACTCGTTATAAGTAACATTAAGTTGACACATGTTTCCGTTACAAATACTCATTAAAAACCGGCCAAGAGCGTGTCGGGCCACGCTCAGTGTAGAGTTCCGTAGTTTTCCGTATTTTTCTCTAAAAACTACTGAACCTATCAAGTTCAAAACAATTTTCCTAGAAAGTCTTTATAAAGTTGTACTTTTGTGATTTTTTTCATATTTTTTAAACATATGGTTCAAAAGTTAGAGGGGGGGGACGCACTTTTTTTTCCTTTAGGAGCGATTATTTCCGAAAACATTAATATTATCAAAAAACGATCTTAGTAAACCCTTATTCATTTTTAAATACCTATCCAACAATATATCACACGTTGGGGTTGGAATGAAAAAAAATATCAGCCCCCACTTTACATGTAGGGGGGGTACCCTAATAAAACATTTTTTTCCATTTTTTATTTTTGCACTTTATTGGCGTGATTGATATGAAGTTTATATTAGGTAGAAAAACATATTTTATTTTGTGACAAGAAAAAATAGATGCATATTGGTACCAAATTTCAGCTTTCTAGTGCTTACGGTTACTGAGATTATCCGCGGACGGACGGACGGACGGACGGACGGACGGACGGACAGACAGACATGGCGAAACTATAAGGGTTCCTAGTTGACTACGGAACCCTAAAAAGTCCCTCTTATATTATAATTATGAAAGAGATTAAGTCACACGCACTAATTGAAATAAATCACTATTAGTTAAGCCGCTTGCAAAGCCGGCTAACGAAGTAAAACTCTGTCAATAGCGGAGTCAGAACTTTCTTCATCAGTACAATAAGTTGTAAGCCGGGATAATTTTAGCGATTATACGTACTGGTAAATCGGTCCTAGTGTAAGGTCATGGATAAGGACGTGTATATAATACACTAGCAGGGTGAACAACGGAAACTACGGCTCGCTCCATAGTAGGCTACGTCTTCGCCTCGGTTAGTATGTGACGTCCGCAGCGTAAGTTTTACTTACAAGTTGTTGTTTATTTTACAAGTTGGGCGCCAGTTTCGGCCCCATGTTGGGCGCCAGTTTAGACCGACGTTGGCCGACAATGTGGACCTACGTCGGGTGACGGTTAACCCACGTTGGCACCAGTTTGGACCCACATTGGGTGCCAGTTTAATAGAAAAGAAAAGAAATCGAATAGAAATCGTTTATTCGTGGTAAACATTACAAATATTGTATAAATATTACAAAACTCATTTAATTATTGTCACATAATAATTATAAGTTTAGATCGACTAGGCGATGGTTTGGACCGACGTTGAGCAACGCTTTGGACCCGCGTTGGACACCCGTTTGAACCCACGTTGGGCTACAATTTGGATCCAAGTTGGGCGCCAGTTTAGACAGATTTTGAGTGACGGTTTGGACCCAGGTTGGGCACCAACTTGGACCCATGTTAAGTGGCGGTTTGGAACCACATTAGGCGCCGGTTTAGACCGACGTTGGGCGACGGTGTGGAACTACGTTTGACGCCGGTTTTGGCTCTACGTTGGGCGCCAGTTACGATCTACGTTGGGTACCGATTTCGACCCTCGTTGGGCGCCAGTTTGGACCCACGTTGGGCGCCGGTGTAGACAGATGTTAGACGCTGGTGTGAACCTAGGTTGGGCACCACTTTGGATCCACGTTGAGTGACGGTTTGATCCCACGTTGGGCACCGGTTCAGTCGTCAGACGATCCTTTTGATGGCTGGGCGCCAGTTTCAGTCCTACGTTGGGCGCCGGTTAGGATCTAATTGTCCTTTGAAGGTTTGGGCCCACGTTAGGTGCTAGTTTGGACCCAGTTTGGGCGCCAATTTGGACCCAAATTGGGTGACGGTTTGGTCCTACGTTGGGTGCCGGCTTATACAGATTACAGACGTTAGGCGACGGTTTTGACCCAGGTTTGGCGCCAGTTTCAGCTCCACGTTGGGCGCCGATTAGGATCTACGGTTGGGCGACAGTTTTTACCCACTTTGAGCGCCCGTTTGGACCCACTAAACCCGCTAGATCACTACCCATAGCCAGACCGGTCATTTTAAAACTAGGTATAAATAATTGCTACTTTTACTAGGTTTAAAATGTGCAGCTTGCACCATTGCTGCATAAGTAATGTCTGTAGCTCAGTCTTAATTCAGGCGTAAGCTGAATATTTAGCGTGTGGCTACAGCGCCGCCAGTTTAGCCGAAGTAACAATCGTTGACGCTACGTGGCGACCGAAACGCAGTCTGGCTCTGTCGCAACACTACAGAGCGATAGGGACAGCAGGGTGGCTAGCCGAATGGCACAATCGCTCACGAAACGCTCACGAAACGAAGCGCTAGTAGATATCTATGTCTATCGCGCTTGCGTATTGGCGCGACAGAGCCAGCGGCGTATCGCTTTCGTTTAGCGTCGGAGAAATGCCATTCGGCTACGGGGCCTGGACGTGATACGAGTACGAAGAGAGCGTAAGAAGACATAGTGGCTGGCTAGGTACCCAGCCAGCCTAGCCGAAATGACAACCGTTGACGTTAGACGGCGATAGAAATATAGTCTGGCTCTGTCACGCTAAAACGAAAGAGCGATAGGGATAGCTACTCTTAGCTACTAGCTGCGAAAACGATACTAACGTAAGCGTGCATTTGGCTAGGTACCCAGGTCTGCCAACGTTGGGGATAATCGTGATTAATCGGTCTCATTTAGCACAGAATCAGCGACATCTGTGCAGTCATAATTACTTCATGAGTGTTTGTTTAAACATTATTTTGTTAGTCTGATCATTCAATGTTATACTGATGAACTCTGGAAATACAGGTGTTATTTGTCTACAGTGACTGTTTCCTTTCAGATGGGCCAAACGGGTTCCCTCTATTTGGCATAACTTTAATTGTCCGAAATGATTTTCGCATAACAGACTTGGCATAATCGATTTTCGTCGAATATTGATGTAGTCGAAATCTTGTATGTCAGAATTTTTTTTAATACGAATATTACATTGTTCGAATATAAGTTGTCATAATATAGTTCTGGCCGATTGTTTTTATGCATAAACTGTATTAGCATAATTTTATTCGGCATATACCTCAAAGCCCGAAATTTATTAAGCATACTTACGAAATGCTGTCAGCAGTCTTCATGCTAGAGTTGCGAACCCAAGTTCTCAGGAAATTCGGTTAGGTTAGGTTCGAACTGTGACCTTAATTCATACAAGTGGGTATGAGTATGTAATACTGTAACTATAAATGAAAAAAAAAACATCTTTTAAGCAATTACCCAAGTTCTCAGGAAATTCGGTTAGGTTAGGTTAGAACTGCGACCTTAAGACATACAAGTGAGTATGTGCATCTAAGACTGTGACTATAAATGAAACGACAACTTAAAACCACCTCTTATAGATTTAAACACTGTTAATCCACTATCTTTTGACTTTTCCATCTTTTATAAACACAACAACAGCTACTTAGAATCACATCAAAACAATGATCAATAATAAAAATTTTCTTTAACCTACCGACAAATTCATAACAACAAGAAATAGCGCCTATCAGTTTCACAGAGCAAAGAAACATGGCATCCGTATTGCTAAATAAACACTATCATAACCAATAATGATATTGATCAGCATAATAAATATTTTCTGACCATCATTATGATTAACTACATTATGCAAACAATTATTCTGCCAGTCCATTTTCGACCATATCAAATTATACGCAAAAAAAATATGCGTAAAACCAATTCGGAACATTCACATTATGCCTAAAAACCATTCGGACCAACAAAAATATGCATAAACAAATTATGCACACATTCATTATGCCAAAATACATTATGCGTTAGGTGCATTATGCCAAAACAGGTTATGCCGAAAAGAATTCGCAATAATAATATTATGCCAAAACAAGGGGAACCGGGCCAAACATTTGTTTGCCACCGCCGTAGAATAAAAAGAACATCCTGAAATTCTGGATTTTTTGGCTTAGGTATCTGAAAGATGAAAGTGACTGCGGAAACCGGGAAACCGTTTATAACTACGGAAAGAGTAGTTGTTTTAATAAAATACATTATATTTTACTTAAATTTTATTTTGAACTTTATTTTACTTCGGTATGTCTTTTTAAAATGAGAGCGTAGCATTGATTGTATGTCGACTAGTTTCTTAGGTACGATTATTATGCATTAATTTATTTTAAAATTTGTGTCAAAATGATGGTATAGTGTTTTTCACACATTTTAAAACAATGAAATTACGCATACAAAATATACTTGCAAACTAAATTACCTATATGTTGACATAAAATAATGACCGAAGAGCTGGTGACTTCCTCGCACAACATATCAGCATTGCGATACAATGAGAAAATGTTGCCATTATTCTTGGTAAAATGCCTCAAGAGCCTATTTTAGACGTTTGCTAGCTTTTGAGTTTAGTCTTAGTTTCTTATATAGTTATGTAAATATATTCATGTAAATAAAGTTTCTTGTTCAGAAAATATATGAAAAAAAAAAAAATTGAAAAACTATTCTTTTTGTACCTATGTGGCATATCATATTAAACGTCGATACGAACTCTAAATTATCACAAAGTTTCATTATTGAGAAGATTAGAATAAGTAGAATAGAATAGAAAAAGTTTTATTCGTAAACACACAGACAATAAACAATTATTTATGAATGACATAGGAGAATAAAGTGCCACGAAATGGCCTCACCTCAGCATATTAGGAATGTCTGGTGACTCCTGGGCTCTTACTCGCTTAATGTTGTGGCAATAAACGAATCTTCTTTCTTTACGAAGACCGCTAAATTCTCATGCAAAGTTTCTTAGTTTCCTTACAAAATTCTGGGGTAAAATTGTCTTTCTTCTGTTACGACCTCCCTTCAAACTGGCTCCGTCAAGGAACAGATCGCGCCGTTTGTCAATCTGTTATGACAAAGGCGGCGCGCAGCTCAGATAAAGCGACATTACGGAATCAAAGGGGCTATCGTGAAATAGAATCTATTGAATGGGTGTAATTCAGTCAATCAGCCAGGGGAATGGAGTTTGGAGACGGTGAGGCAATGAAGAGGTTATACCCAAAACAACAGTTCAAAAAAGAATAGGAAGACATGGAAATATTTTGATAGGTGATCTTCTTTTTTAACCGATGTCCTGTTCTTTCGCATTTTGTGTTATTAATTAGTCAACCAAACATCAAGAAAAAATAAACTTGTGTTAATATTACAACGTACAATATTGCAACGACTGACTGCCCCAGTAAACAACAGTTATTTGTTTTACAAGGGGGCAAAGTACAGTGGGGTTACCATGACGTACTAAAGATGTTCAGTTTAGGTTGAGAGAAAGGGACACAGCTATAGCAGTTACATAGCTCCGTCCCTCTCTCTCAACCTAAACTAAACGGCTTTAGCACGTCATGGTAAACCCCCTGGTCATAATAAACAACTTTTATTATGGGACCAAAGCTGAAATCACAGAAAAAAATGGCTGTTCCATAGAAAATGAGCGGTATCATGACAGTCGAAATGTATGAAACACCCATTTTTTTTTTGGATTTCAGTATTGGTCCCATAATAAAAGTTGTTCATTATGACCCCAAAAGTCACTATGTAAAATTTGAACAGTCCTTTTTATTTCACCGTGTAGAATATAGAAAAAATGCTATATGACTTTATTTTAAATACTCGATCATATCATTGTCATTCGCATAAAAATATCAGGTTCAAACAATCTCAATTGCATTGCTCCAACTGTACGTTGCACGAATGACAGGTGACGAGTCAAGGAAAATGACCAGTTAGGGAAATTGACGAATTAACGATTTTGCTGGCATTGACGAATTAGGGAAACTGACGAATTAACGAAAATGACGAGTTAAGGAAAATGACCAGTTGGGTACTAACTCCTTAATTGCATACTATTGTACTCTTGCTGCCTATATTAAAAATACGGAACCCTAAAAAGAGCAATATAACAATCGAACTCAACTCGACACATCCAAAATCGTGATAAGTCTTACAGTCTTCTTAAATTTTTTTGACTTATAAAAATAAGGTGCCTTTGTTCCCAAAAACTTCTAAAGAAAGATGACTTCGTCAATCGCAAATAAAGCGATTACAATCAAACCAAGGAAATTCGTCCCCACTGCACAACTCTCGCCCCAAAGGCTAACAATACCGAGTCCCGTTTCCTTTATTTGTTGTGATTGAAAAGGGATCGGCTAATTTTATGGCGGACCATTTTGTCAGATGCTCATACAAATAAATGGAAAATGAGGAGAATAGGCTACGAAATTTAGAACTTGATAGATTTTTATGTTTTGAATTTGATTGCTTGCTTTCTGTTTTATTGTGATTTTATTAGAGGAAAGTATCTATTTTTTTCACAGATTAACTAAATCCCACGGTAACCTCAAAAAGGCTTGTGTGGGTACGCAGACAACGATATAAATAATATACAAATACTTCTTCTATACATAGAAAACATATATTTATATCATTGTTTGCCTGTTGCGTAGGTCTTTGAGCAGATCTTCTTCTTAGTATCATCATTGAGGTCTACCACATCTTGTCAAATGATTTAAACAGCGTCATGGATCTGATGACCTGCCGAGATGGTATCCTTCATTGTCTCGCGATCAGACCTAATTAAGTATATATCACGTTTAAAAATTTAGAAATTATTTAAAGTGGAGTATCTAATCAATTTTTATACTTATAATTGTGTATTTTTTTAATCAAAGTAAGATACGAACAATAAAGCCATCAAAACAAATCGCCCCAGCATGCATCATGCCGGAATTTCCTGTGGACATGACTCAAAAACGCCACGAGTCCTTAAAAACACCGGAATCTATCAATTCGAATCACGGAACAATACAGAGAGAATAGCGGTCGGAAAACAACCGCCAAAACAAAGAAAACAATAAAAAACAAGGTGTGCACGGCTCTTCGAACAATCAACCCCGCCTTTGAATTGTCGGAAAAGAAAAACTTCACGTCTCCCTAATACAAGCTGTCATTTTTTCGCGAAAACCGTCATTCGAGTATTAGGTTCCGTGGCACGTATAAACCGACAAAATCGGAAAGACCTCGAACCCAGAATAATGCATGCGTAAAGAAGGCTTTTTAGGGTTCCGTAGTCAACTAGGAACCCTTATAGTTTCGCCATGTCTGTCTGTCCGTCCGTCCGTCCGTCCGCGGATAATCTCAGTAACCGTTAGCACTAGAAAGCTGAAATTTGGTACCAATATGTAAATCAATCACGCCAACAAAGTAAAAATAAAAAATGGAAAAAATGTTTTATTAGGGTACCCCCCCTACATGTAAAGTGGGGGCTGATATTTTTTTTCATTCCAACCCCAACGTGTGATATATTGTTGGATAGGTATTTAAAAATTAATAAGGGTTTACTAAGATCGTTTTTTGATAATATGAATATTTTCGGAAATAATCGCTCCTAAAGGAAAAAAAAGTGCGTCCCCCCCCCTCTAACTTTTGAACCATAAGTTTAAAAAATATGAAAAAAATCACAAAAGTAGAACTTTATAAAGACTTTCTAAGAAAATTGTTTTGAACTTGATAGGTTCAGTAGTTTTTGAGAAAAATACGGAAAACTACGGAACCCTACACTGAGCGTGGCCCGACACGCTCTTGGCCGGTTTTTTATTTTAGTCGCGAATGCCACTGTGTACAAACCTCATTTTATACCATAAAGGAATAAGTAAGGGAAGAGTTGTAACTTGATACATCAGTAAATGCGAGTTATTTGTAGTGACATCTAGCGTCAATCACTCGTCAAATGTAAATTATCAGTACCACTACTACTCGACACTAAGTATCAACAGTGTCTCTCGTCTGCCAAAAATTTAATATTAAAACAGTTTACCACTTATATTATATTACAAGCAGAAGGAATTGATAACATAATACAGATTAATACTAATAATTAATGAATCTACGGTTGTACTCACGTTATTATATCGCTATTGCTGTGACATGTTTTGGGCCAATATAGCGATATAATAACGTGAGTACAACCGTAGATTCATTAATTATTTGAATATGTCTCACGAAAGTTTAACCTGATTAATACTATTGTAATATGAGATAAAAATTGTTGAGCATTAGACTTTTCGTTCATCGCGACATCTATAGATCGCGACAGCGATAGATGTCACTACAAATTACTTACTATGGAGTTACAACTCGTTCCTTCTTATCCCTCTATGTATTATACAGAGCGGGCCACATCGCAGATTCATAGATATTTTGGTACGCATGTTGTACCAGATGTTCTTAAAGAGGCTTAAATAACATAGGCGGTTACGCGTGGAACAATATTGTGAAGGAATTCATAAGCTGGGTAAAATGATATGTGAAATTTGATATAATTTCATAAATATAAATTAAATTGTACACAATGAAATACCAATACAATACTTTAAACTTACTATAAACTTACATCTACACAGCCCTTAACATAAAACTTAACTATTTAACACATTAAAAAAAAACACACACCTAACAAACCACCTAAATTAGTCAAATACTGTGTGAAATTACTATTGCGGTATTTAGGTATTTTCTTTTTGTTATTGTTTCTGCTAGATGTTTTAGACAACTGTTTATTAAAGCAGTAGCGTACAGCGTAGCGCATAAGATACTGTTTTTATAATGGAATATTCGCAAGCAATGTTATACCAGCTACAATAATATTCAATAGCAAAGTAAATCAGCAGTCTCGCTGAGTCTCATTCATTTTACTGCACAGACATCTGTAATTTTATTAACTAAGTTATTATATTTCCATGCTGTGTTGGTAAATATTTTTTTTTTATAGAGGCATGTGGGATAAATCGTTGAAAAGTAAGATCTATTATATCATGAATATATTCTTTGAAATATTGAGGATTTCCAGTGGTACGAGTTTAGCTTACTAGATATAGCTACGGAATAAATATTATCGTGAGCGTAAGTGCATTCGGCTAAGTACAGTCAGCCAATTGGAACCCTAGGCCACTGTAGAACTATGTCATAGTGACGTTGTAAATAAGATTGTAAGAAATCTCTTACTGCTTGTCATTTTGACATGGTTGTAGAGTGGCCTAGGGTTCCAATTGGTTGAGTGTACACTGGTTAGAAATTTAATTGGTACCCATAAGTATCAATAGTTAGCTTTTGATCCATAATAAGTATTATGGATCGGATATGCTGTTTTTTTTCATTAAAATACCTACAATTCATATCACCCGACAACCTTTAAATCTAGGGTAAACAGGCATTTTCTGAGCGAGCTCACTCCATCGTAGGCCACATCTTTGCCTTTGACTAGTCTGTGTCCAAGAGTAAGCCCATTTATAATAATAAAAAAATCCAAAATACCATTTATTTCACAATAAACCCATTGCTGCGCAAGCCTGTAGAAAATAACGAAAAATAGGTGCAAGTTAACTTTTACAGGACAAAGTAATTAGAGACGTTATTCCCAGCTGCACGTTCGCTCATTAATATGCTAATACAGTTGCCGCGCTCCATCGGCTGCACGCGAAACGCGCACTTATGGACTGGATGTATTTTGATACCTTTAAATGAACTAGAATAGTATTTAATGTACCGTTTAGTTGAGTTAATTGGGCGTTGTATTGGGTAATGACGCGATAAAAAAGTTTTTGAAATGTACTTAAACCACAGAATATATAATAGAATAGCACAAGTACAGAAGGCTCACTCCTTTGATATTCACAAAATGCCGCCATTTTAAATTCTTGACTACATTAACAAACGGACCGCACGGGAGCAGCCGACGAAGGTCGTCACCACTGAATGGGCCGCGAACTCGAGGCCCCTGGCATGTACTAGTAGCGCGGCGATAGAACCGAGGAGTAATCCGCCCTGCTTAAACTATTATTTATGTTATCTTCAGCCTTAAGTTATCTTACCCAAGATGTCAAAAGTTGATAGAGAAAACTATTTAAGGGACAGCGGGGCACAATGGGGGGGTTTGGGGCAATTGTAACTGATCCATTGTTTCCATTATTATACTATGATTTATTTATTTATTTAATCAAAAAGTAACACAGCATTACAGTTTACACCAAGGCACTGTGAAACGACAAAATACAAAACAAGACACAAACGATAAATAATAAATATAATAATGATTCTACAGTTATCCACTGAACACGCCTACCATATATAACCGGCGACCACTCTATTTAATAATGCAAACATTGTAAAACATGGAAAAAATGGACCAGTTACATTTGTCCCCCAGTCGAGATTTGCCCCGCTGTACCTTAATTAATTACTTTAAACTATTATTGGAAACGGTTTGTTTCATAATAAATAAAATAAATAAAAAAAAGTTGATAGAGAAAACTAATTCCTGATAAAATATCATAGCATATGTCTCGTATTTCATTGATTTGCTTCATACGACATAACCTATCCGATACACTGATGGAAATAAATTAAATAAGTACATTTCTTGTCAGGTCGAAACTTTAAAAGGTACCTATATTATGTACTGAAAAACGTTAAACGATACTCGCGCGAACAGACTCGTTAGGGCCCATTTAGACGGTACGAGAACTCCCAATACGAGTTTTATTACATTGCGGTATTTGATGGTTGTGCAAAATTGTATGTAAACTCAACAGCCCAAAATGTAACTAAAATCGCATGCGAGTTCACACTGGCGTCTAAGTCAGGCCTAACTTATGTCTATTTAAGACTCGAAAGTCAAATGTGAATATAATGCCTCTGATTCTAAATCGCTTTTTGCTTAATATCTATAATTTTGCGAATCCTCGATAAGAGCCATTTTCACCGCATCATTACGCCGCCGCGAATCATGTGATATCTGAGGAATTGCCGTTTATGATCGCTCAATGATATTTAAAATGGCATTTTTATTCTATTTTATTGCTAATACGAATTTTGTTGGAGATATTTTGAAATAATGGCGTTATTTTAGTCGATTTTACTATATAAATATTGGGCATGAAATATTAATTATTCTCTTCATTTACTACGGTTAATACTACATAATTATAATATAAATAACTATGATTTGCTAGTATACACAAACGATTGCTAATGCATCATGTCATGTAATTATCAGTTTTAATTAATGCCCACATGGTGATACCACACAGTATGACACTGTCTTAAAAAGTGGCGCCCTCATGTATTTTAAACACGTTTATATCGCTAGGTTAGTTTCTACGCTACCCACAACTTCACCAGCCGGCGTTATGGTTCCATTTTTAGGGTTCCGTAGTTAACTAGGAACCCTTATAGTTTCGCCATGTCTGTCTGTCCGTCCGTCCGTCCGTCCGTCCGTCCGTCCGTCCGTCCGTCCGTCCGTCCGTCCGTCCGTCCGTCCGTCCGTCCGCGGATAATCTCAGTAACCGTAAGTACCAGAAAGCTGAAATTTGGTACCAATATGTATGTCAATCACGCCAACAAAGTGCAAAAATAAAAAATGAAAAAAAATGTTTTATTAGGGTACCCCCCTACATGTAAAGTGGGGGCGGATTTTTTTTTTCATTCCAACCCCAACGTGTGATATATTGTTGGATAGGTATTTAAAAATGAATAAGAGTTTACTAAGATCGTTTTTTTGATAATATTAATATTTTCGGAAATAATCGCTCCTAAAGGAAAAAAAAGTGCGTCCCCCCCCTCTAACTTTTGAACCATACGTTTAAAAAATATGAAAAAAATCACAAAAGTAGAACTTTATAATGACTTTCTAGGAAAATTATTTTGAACTTGATAGGTTTAGTAGTTTTTGAGAAAAAGACGGAAAACTACGGAACCCTACACTGAGCGTGGCCCGACACGCTCTTGGCCGGTTTTTATCACTTATCCACGCGGATAAGACATCTGTCACTGTCACATACTTGCCAAAGCGTGACGGATACTTTATCCACATCAATAATTGATAAAATTGGAAGAACTTACGTTTATATTTAATCCGACGTTTCGGACATGACATTACGTCCGTGGTCACGGGTAAACTGGCTCGAAGTTATATCAATATCTTCTAGCTGTACGAGTTTTTCGAACTATCCGCACTCTATTGTCATTACTATAGCAGGTAAGTGACCACGGACATAATGTCATATCCGATACGTCGGGTTAAATATACGAGTAAACGTAAGTTTTACGCGAGTAAGTTCCGTTTTAATTTGTTATTGTATTATTTGACAAAGGTTTTTACTTTTAAATATTTTAATTTTATAAAATTTGACTCTTGGAGACGCTATACATCTCCATGGATTATTTGATTAAGTATATTTTTACTTGTAATATTCAGTCTTTTACAACTACTGAAGTATTATAGATTTCTTTTATCTTTGTATCTGTTTGCACTTTCTTTATGTATTGATTATAGTTAGTAATAATATGACATTTAGAGACTTTATACATCTCTAATTCTATATCAGTGTATAGCTAATACTTTGCTTATGATTAATATTTTTAGTTAATATTTCTATTAATTTCATTTGTTTAACTTTAATGAATACTCTGTAATGTTGACATGTAAAAGTGCCCCCGTGGCCTATTTGCTGAATAAATGATTTTGTATTTTGTATTTTGTTAATATGAGTGAGGATAGTGTTAGTTTAAATCAATATAAAATTGGAAGAATTACGCCGACAGGAAGGTAACCAGTTAGTTAAGAGGGCTTTCATGTGAAAAATAGTGAAATCGCAACCAAACGCTTAATCATACCGAGTCAAATTAAAGGGTTTTGCGAGTAGTTTACAAATATATAACATATTATAGGACTTTTTCTACTTGGTCTAACAAAATATGAGAAAATGTCCAGAAGTGGTAATAATTGTGACGGTGAAGGCTCGTTTTCAAAAAATTGCCAAAAATATATAATAGAAGTTTATAATAACTAAGGCATAAGAGCAACTTTAGTAAACGTTGTAGATTAATTTAGTACGAAAAGAACTTCGATGTGATGTAGATTTTCAAAGAAATTGTCACTTAATTTTAGGTATTTTTTGAAAAAAATTGAATTCGTCTTAGCCTCTTTTACTCTTTTTCAAAACCTTATAATAAAAATGTAGTCTGAGATGATTGTAGTACAGGATATACGTTTTATAAATTTACCAGTTTCAGTATCCAAACTTGTCCAAATTTTACAAATAAGATCGACTAATTCAGCGCTACACGCGGGTTTTCCTAAACGTGCATCGGAGAAAAATTCTTAATTAATTTAATGAGTCAGTTTTCAAAAATCTAGTCTAACAAAAATCAAGACAGTAAAATGCTTTAATTGAAACTTGAATTAAATATGTCTATTAGATAACGAAAAGTGTCGTTTTTCACCGACTAAAATTATGAATTTTACATTATTTTGACGTTTTTCTTGAAAGCAGCCTTAACAGGAAACCGAACAATCGCGAAGAAGCATAAATTTGAAGTGTACCGAATTGTGCTTAACGCGGGTTATGAGTGTTTGTTTCGTTATGAGTTTATGAACCAACTTATTACTTGGAACTGTAATTTTGCTGTTATGTAGTAGATATTTCTTGTAGACGTAAATCAGGTTCTGGGGTATTTAAACCAAGGAAATGTCGCTTACGACATGTTTTTGCCTTTTATGGCAGCTATTTCATTTAAGTCCGTAAAGCTCGAGAAAATAGGGTAAACTCTCCTCATTCGGTGACACGCCTAATTCGGTGAAACAACCAAAAAACGTCTTTCGGAATAGTGCTTCAAAGCTTGTATCACCGAATTAGGCGTGTCACCGAATGAGGAGAGTTCACCCTACTACCAATTTGTTAAAGACGTCATGAAAGTTTGACAGCCGAACTTCGCTTTTTTAGCGTTTTCAGAAGTATTAAAAGAATTGCACGTATTAAGATACGTTCGTGAAATGGCACTTTTCTCTCTCCTACTCAGAGTAATCGAGAATATCTTAATTTAAAGAAATCCGAAAGTCAATTACCTTCATTTTTGTGAAAAGATTGTTACAATTTGCCTTTCGGATTAAGAACTTCTTTCATCATCCTCGCCTTAAAACGAAATGTTAAAACTTACAGTTAGGTTTTCTAACATATCAATATTATTAGATATAATAAGTAAATTAAGCAAACAATACAATCACCATCGACTCAATAAAGTACCTGTAGAAGTTTTTACATTATAAATTAACCTGTTAGAATACCAATGGAATACATTTCACCTATAATAAATTATTGAAGACGGATAACGCAAAGTAACAATACTTTGAAATATCACCTAGCGCGGAGGCCATGGCCTCTAGCCAAGTAGCCACACGTATAACAGGCTTAGTTACTTACCCGAAGTGGATCTTGGCCTCCGACACTAGATTCCGCCATTCGCTCCTATCCTGTGCGATAGGCTACTTGACCCTTACTTAAAGTCTGTCTTATATGATTAACTAGTGTTCAATTAACCGAAATAAAATATTACCATATTTTATTATGACTTAAAAACAGCAAAAGATATTTTTAAAGTATACTTTTACGTAATTAGGCGAAAACAACACAGTTATGTTGCACAACACAGTGCTGTGCATCAGGTCATTATATTCGACAACAATATTTTCTGACTTTTGAGTATGAGGCATAAAGTTCATTATGTCAGTGATTGTTTTGACATTAAGAAAGTTCGAATTTGATGACGTCACTAACACTATATCGCTGACAGCGTTTTCGGTGGCCAAAAAAAGAAAAATACACACATTTTAAATCGAAAATACGTAGTCATCATATAATTTTATTATCCAAAATCTATAAATATGTTTTTTTTATGTCAAATACTACAGACAATCGCAAATGTGTTGTGCCAAATTCGATATGATAGTAGCCTATTGACGAAGCTTCGTGGCGAGCGATATGCTACTGGCTCTGTTGCCCCATTATAAGAGCGATAGAGAGAGCTATCTAAAATACGTCACGGACCAATAAATATTATACTGTTGGCTACAGAGGCAGCTGTTGTGATATTCTTTTGAACTAACGAGAAATAGATTTATCATTGCAACTTGGTTATGATAGATGCGCCTTTATTATCCTTTTTATCCATACTTTTTTAATATTGTAAATGGGAAAGTGTGTGTGTCTGTTTGTTTGTCCGTCTTTCACGGCAAAACGGAGCAACGAATTGACGTGATTTTTCAAGTGGAGATAGTTAAAGAGATGGAAAGTGACATAGGCTTACTGTTTAGACAACAGATTTCGTCAGTGCATCGCGCTGATCCGCGCAGATCAATCTAGGGCATAAGCCAGCACAAACATATTGTAGTAGTTGCACTTTACACGGATGGAATACAAATAAGATTTACATATGTGTGCTATAGGTAATATTGTGTATATAAGGAAATGTAATTTGTAAATAAATCAGATACCAATTGTCCGTTGGTGTTTCGCTACCTCCATACCTAAAACCTCTGCTTGCTCAGGGCGACACTCTGAGAGTAGAGACTCCCATCCACCACCTTTTTACAGGTACCCTTGCTGTGGCATAAGACTCCCTTAGCCTTAATCGGTCGTCTGAGCCTGGGCGATCGGCAGCAAGTATCCATCCAACCACCTTGATCCCCCCCCGTAGGGAATCCGTCTGTTACCGATAGGTCTCCCGGTACAGACATCCTTGTCATAGAATAAGTTAGGGCTAGGGAAGTAGGGACTTAGGCCAATAGGATCCCTTGCTATCGCCTCCCACCTTATTTTATGCAGTCTGTGCAGGCACATGCAACGCCTAAGTACCATTTGATTCCATATCATTTCAGTCCATTTAGTAATCCAGGTACTCGGCCTTAGCGTGTGACTGTACAGCTACTTTTTGTCTCTTTCCGACCCCCCACTTTCCTAAAATGGGGGGTGGATGTTTGTATAGAAATTTTCGCAATTTTCGAATTTAACGCGAGCGAAGCCGCGGGCAAATGCATTTTTTTTTATATTTTTTTTTTAATTAGCCTCTTTTGTGTCCCACTGCTGGGCAAAGGCCTCCCCTCGCTTTCTCCACTCGACCCTGTTGTTGGCATTTTCCCACCATTTCGGGTAGAATGCGTCCAGGTCGTCCCGCCATCTCCTTTTTGGTCTGCCTGCACCCCGGCCTGCCCCGTCTATGGTGTTTCGCGGGTCCCAGTCTGTAAATATTTTGGCCCACCTTTCCGGGTGCATGCGGCAGACATGTCCAGCTCAGTCCCACTTTAGCTTAGCGGTCTTGACGCCCACATCTGCAACTCCAGTTCTGGAGCGTAGTTCCGTGTTTCTGATTCGGTCAGTTCTACGAACACCTAATATACTACGCTCCATCGCTCGCTGGCAAACCTTGAGTTTCAACTTTAGAGCCTCAGTTAATGACCAAGTTTGTGCCCCGTAAGTCATGATAGGCAGGATGCACATGTCAAGGAGTTTGCGCTTAAGACACAGAGGAAGGTCACCCTTCATTAGCGCTTTCATGGACCAGAAGCTCTTCCAGGCATTCTTGATACGTCTATCGATTTCGACAGACTGCCTGTTTTCGAATGATGCTATCTGGCCCAAGTAAACATACTCCTTGACGTATTGTATAATATCCTGCCCATCTACCACTATTCTATCCTCAGCTTGATTGGTCATCAACTGGGTTTTTGCTCTGTTCATTGAAAGTCCTACCTCAAGGCTTGCCGTGCTAAGATCTTGCAGCATTTGTTGCAGATGTGACGACGTATGGGAGAAGAGGACTATGTCGTCAGCAAAGCGCAGGTTTGTCAGCCTCTTGCCGTCGACTTCTATGCCCATAGAAGATTTTTTTTATATATTTAACATAAATGAAATGAAATTTTGTATTCGTAACATACAGATAAGTCAGGAAATATGTTCATTATTTTATAATTGTTACAATTTGTATATTTAATTTAGATAGTATCACATTAGCGGTTAATTGAAAAAATCTTGATAATTATAAATAATATTTCCTTCGAGCCACGACTTCAGTCTATTGTTATGTCTAGTGTTATGTTTAGCAAAGTTGCTGATTATAATTACGTATTATCAGTATTCATTTTTAACGAATACTAAAACTTATTTTGCGGTGCTCTCTTGATAGATGCGCCTTTATTATTATTTTTTGTTTAACCGTCGCCTCATATCTCTCAAGAAGGACGGTTATCAAGTCGTCTGTATGTTTTTTTTTATGTTTGTTCCTCGATATCTCCGTCGTTACTGGACCGATTTTGATAAATTTTTTTTTGATTTAATGTATATGCATACAGATTGGTCCCATTTTTCTCAGAACCCAGTTCTGATGATGGGATCCTGGAGAAATCGAGGGAACTCCTCGAATCTGAAAGGCATACATATGGTGATTTTTGTGTTTTTAAAGGAACAACATGCATTTAGGTACGGAACAGTGACATTTGGTGCAGTAGAACTGCTGATGATGGCCAGAACGGAACTCTTCAAATCTGAACGGCACGCTTATAGTGACTTTGGTATTTTTATAAGAACAGCATGCACTTTCGTCCAGAACAGTGACATTTGGTGCAGTGGAATTGCTGATGATGGTCAGAACCGAACTCCTCAAATCTGAACGGCACGCTTATAGTGACTTTGGTATTTTTATAAGAACAGCATGCACTTTCGTCCAGAACAGTGACATTTGGTGCAGTGGAATTGCTGATGATGGTCAGAACTGAACTCCTCAAATCTGAACGGCACGCTTATAGTGACTTTGGTATTTTTATAACAACAGCATGCACTTTCATCCAGAACAGTGACATTTGGTGCAGTGGAACTGCTGATGATGGCCAGAACCAAACTCCTCAAATCTGAACGGCACGCTTATAGTGACTTTGCCATTTTTATAAGAGCAGCATGCACTTACGTCCAGAACAGTGCCATTTGGTGCAGTGGAACTGCTGATGATAGTCAGAACCGAACTCCTCAAATCTGAACGGCACGCTTATAGTGACTTTGGTATTTTTATAAGAGCAGCATGCACTTACGTCCAGAACAGTGCCATTTGGTGCAGTGGAACTGCTGATGATAGTCAGAACCGAACTCCTCAAATCTGAACGGCATACTCATAGTGATTGACTTTGGTATTTTTGTAAGAAAAGCATGCATTTAAGTTCAGAACAGTGACATTTATTTACATAGTTATGTTTGTTAAGCATAATTATTGAGTTTTCAAGTCAAAGTTTGTCAAGCTTCGATTTCTTATAATATAATCGGATTCATGAGGAATTGAGGAAACTCCTCAAACCTTAACGTTATGCGTATATTCATTTGTGTTGCCATCTAATAATAAAAGCATTAAAAGCAGTTTTAAAAAATACTTACACATTTCTACATAATCCAACATTCGCAAGTAGCTTTCACCAGAACCCGAAAGGCGACGATTTTTTTTTCTTAAAAATTATTTTGTTTATTATATTTATTATCTAGTGTTATATTTAGCAAAGTTGCTGATCATAATACCTAATAATACGGGTTATCCTCTTATTATTACAAGAACAGAATTATGACACGCTATCAAAAAGGAAAGGAAGGAAAGGAATATTGTTTAAAATCCAAATGGAAATGGGCTGGCCATGTTGCTAGAATGCACCCCAAAAGATGGACAAAGGTGGCCACGCTGTGGAAAGGACCAGATGGCAAGAGACGACCAGGCAAACCCAATGCCAGATGGTCAGATGAACTACGGGAAACAGATCAAGATTGGCCCAATACTGCGCAAGACAGGAATATACAGCAAGAGCTGGAGGAGGCCTTTACCCGAAAAGAAGAAAAGAAGAAAAAAAACTAAACATTTTTTTTTCATTTTTTAAATATTTTTGTCTCGCTTTGGTTATGGAATAAATGGGCTTTTTATTTATTTATTTATTTATCTAAAAGGAAATACAGCCCCAGAGGCCCCGTTAGGCGCGACGACGAGCGAAGCGAGGAGGATTGTTGGGTATCTTGCATACCCAAAACATCCAACTCGCAATCAAAAAGAAATTTTTGAACTTTATGCCGCCTAAATATTATGCACAAATATTATCTACGAAAGTACTATTCGACAAGAAGACTATTATGCTCATCAACATTATGCCAAAGTACGATTCGGTATTATAAAAATCTGCGATCTGCGAATGGTTTATGCCATAGCATATTCCGCGTAAGGTGTTTCTGCCAAACGTAACTTCTGCCAAGAACTGTTATACAAATGAAATATATGCGGAACAAGTTTCTGCAAGACAGTAGTGAAGCTAATAATACAGATATTATTTTGTATTCATTTTTAACGTACACTTAACTAAAACTTAATTTACTATGGTCTCTTGATTGTAGTGCATATTATCTCATTTTCACAGGTATTTAAAAGTTTTCTTTTATTACGGAAAGCTATCGTTCGTCAGAAACGGTCTCCAATGCTCTTAGCCTCCATTGTATTAAAGTTTAATAACCTTTACCATTGATACATGAGAGTGTATTTAAGGAGACAACCTCCATTAATGCAACTCACGTACAATGGAGCCATATCCTTGCGCCGGCTCCTATATCACTGGAAACACAAATGGTAAACATTACATGAAAGGAACATATACACACAATGGGTAGAACTGAAGTTGGAACTTTTTTTGAAGAGCTGTATCCCATAAAGGGGTAGGCAGAACACATGAAACTACTAAAGCTTCAGTACCACTCTTGGCAAATAAGGGGTTGAAAGAAAACGAAACTGTGACATTGCAGTGACAGGTTGCTAGCCTCTCGCCTACGCCACAATTTAACCTATATCACAGTATAATAAAGAGTACTATCGTACAGTATGGCCACTCCCGCTCCCCGCTGAAAGTGCCACCCACCCCCTCTCGGTTACCTCACAGTTACCGCCTGTCAAAAACGCGAACAGTCGACCTGTCATATTTCACTCATACAAGCATAGTACGCGTTCACCTACACGAGCTTAGACTGTGTGCTAGGAACGCGCCTCTTTCATATATTTGATCGCCAGTGTCCGAGATGTGCCTATATCCCACAGTCGCCTATAATAAAGTGTAGAAAATAGAAAACTGTATTTTTCAAGGCCACAAAGGCTCTTATATGCAGATACCAATAATTACCTTTTTGATTTTTGTCGAGCTCCCGATATTCCGACGCAGTTGCATGCATCATGATCACGGAAAACTGACGAAGGCGGGTGGATGTCAAAGTTGCGTAGGTAGACAGCGCGCGATCTACCCTCCTTCGCGCGAGTCGGCTGCGTTCACTTTCAGCATTACCACTGGTCGCATTCACACTCGATGGTCTGTCCAAACGCACTACATTCACAGTGTCACTACGTATGTTCAATTCTGACTTCACCGGTTTTTTACACAACCAAATCACTGGATTCCATACATTTGACAGTTTAAAGCCATCCTCACGACTGAAATTTTTATATTTGTGAATCTCAATGGCTTCTCTTACCAATTCGGTATGTAGAAAATAAGAAATGCGAAACAAACGGCGATAAATTCCCTCTTCGCACAAGTATCGTACGACGATTTACAGTACCTACCTATGTAGGTATATTAAGACCCCTTTGAAGCCCCCCCCCCTTTTGCCCTTTGAAGTTTCGACCTGGCCCCGTAGCCGAATGGCATTTCTACGACGCGAAACGAAAACGAAACGCCGCGAAAGGTAGTCTGGCTCTGCCACGCCAATACGCAAGAGCAATAGAGGTAGATATCTACGAGCGTTTCGTTTCGTGAGCGTTTCGTGTGCATTTGTGCATTCGGCTACGCACGCTGACAAGAAATGTACTTTGTGAACTAGTGTGGAAAAAAATATCTTAGGATAAACCGCCGAACTTAACCCTCCGCACCCTCATTGAGCTCTGGCTACCTTACTCACTACCCACTAAACCAAATCTTACATACTTATTTCCATCTGACAAAACCCCCACGAAACATTTCATAGCGTTTGGAATATTGGAGAATAACTGAATATTTCATGGCAATTTACATTTTTATCATTAATTTCATAAAGAATATTTTGTAATATTTGTAACAATTTTATAGACACGCGTCTTATTTTTCGATTTTCATTCCTTTTTCGAACAATGAATCTGTCTTAAACGTAATATGTTATTATTTTCAATAATTCGTTGTCAAATCAAGATTTTACAACATGGGATATGATTAAATTATTTGTATAAAGCCCTCGTTTAAATCAATAGACAATTTCAGGTTAAAGATTAAGACAAAATTTATTCTCGGAAAAGTTGTGTCCAATTTATTTACCTATCAAAAGTATTTTGTAGTAATTGCGATTGGCATTTCTTGAAGACAATACCTTTAGAAGTTTTGTACAAAAATCCCGAAATAAATAATTGATTTATATAAGGAAAATCAATTGGAATGTCTGATCACGCTTACTTACCTACAGGAAAATCGGCGTAATATGTTTCCCATAAGATTTGTTATATTGGAGGTTTATTTATGTAGTTTGGCCCAGGGCAATCTTAGTTCCAACTATATAGAGAGAGAGATAATCATAATATCTTTTTTTACTGAGTTACCCCAAATGCCCAGGACCGGAGTCAATGAAGGAATATGATTTGAGTCCTTTACCCCAGCAGAGATTATAAGAAGATGTTTTAAATACGTAACATTAACAATTAAGCGTATTCAGCAAATATAGTAAATAGGTTTGCTTTCGATACTCTTTCATATTTTAAGAGCATTTTCAGAATTTGGGACCCACAATTAGCGTAAGTTGTTAACAAAAATTACTAGTCGCGGTAAGTTTTGTGACGACAATTAAGCATAAAATCTGTCTAAAAATTTACTTTTTTCACGTTCTGAATGTAGATTACCGCTTGGTGTTTATGTAATTAACGCAAAAACAGTATTTTTATTAAACTTTCAAACTTAATTATCGTCACGAAACTGACAGCGAGTTAATTTGTTAACGACTTACGCTAATTTAGGGTCCCAAATTCTGAAAATTTCCTTAAGCATGAATAAGGCTCCTCAAAATTTTCGTCTTAAAATAATTTTAAAAACGAATCCTAGTTTCAATCATCCAAGAAATCTCTTCGAGGGGTAAAACAGCGCTATTTTACAGATTCCAAAGAATTCTCCAGACTAATCGATGTCGGTAACACCTCGCATTGACCTGCCGGTCGAATGACGCTTGTTAAAATGGAGGCCAACTCTACCCCATTTCTCACCTTAGTACAGGAGCCAGAGAGGGTATTTTTATAGTTACTTGAGCGCAAGTTTAAGACATGAGTGATATCTTGCCAGCCCGTGGATCAGGATGCAAGATGCCCGAGGATGCAAGCCTTGACCGTTTACAATCATCTTCCGATGTTCAGCTCTTGATTGGGGTTCAACAAAACGTACAATAGATTGTATATGTAGCCATTTTGGTTGAAATAATAATTCGAAATGTATGGAATATTACTTGGTACGCATTTTATGAATTTGACGGTTATAAAATTCAGTTTCAGCTTCACTAACATCCCCTTTTCCGTGCTCACAAGAAACATTTTCTTCTTCCTATAATTTAATATTTCGTTTTCAATAGGTCTCCCTCCTCAACAACCAAGTAACTATAACTACATAATATATTTAACATCAAAGGCTCCCCAGCTACTATTCTCCTTTTGAAAAGAACTTTATGACACAAAGAAAAGACATGCCTTGTGCCTTTTTAAAACTAAGCCCCACAAAGGTATTGAAACATTTGAAACACTAGTTCCATAGTAAATTGTTAGAAACCGTTCGGATTGTATACGAGGTCGCGATTTGTCTCAGACGAGTCCATTTACCATGGAAAGGTCGCACGATATATTGCCTAGTCTACTTTTCCGATTTTTGCATACGTATACAGTTTGTCCCGTGCCTGCTAAATGGCCACATCTAATTTTTTTTTATTTTTGAGATTTTTGCAGTTTCGGGTTCAGAATCATTCAAACTTAATTCGGAAAAAAGTTTTTGGAAGATGCATATGGATAGGTACATCTGTACAAAAAATGACAACTTCTGTTATGCGATAAGTTCGCCTTCTTTCTGACATCCTTCTTCTTTCTATATCTTTTAAATTTGATGTTTGTGTATTTAGGTTAATATTTTATTTATTCAAAACACTTAAATAAAAATTCCATACAATAAATATTGGGTTGGTAAGAAAGTAATGAGCGAATCATAACCAATATTGTAATTTTTATTTAATTTATTATTTTAATCATTTATCAAAAATATAACGGCCTTCATTATCTACTACTTGTCTCCATCGTTCTGGTAAAGAATGAATAGCATCGGCGAAGAAGTTCTTAGGTTTAGATTCAAAAAACTCAGCTATGTACTGTCGTAGATGGGCTTGATCATCGAACTTTTTTTCATTCAAGGCATTGCTTAGCGATCTGAACAATGCGTAATCCATAGGTGCCAAGTCAGGAGAGTACGGTGGATAAGGTATCACTTTCCAACCTAGCTCCAATAGCTTTAGCCGAGTCACTTTTGCAATGTGTGGGCGAGCATTGTCGTGTAAGAAAAAAACTTTAGCATGCTGTGGACGATTCTGACAGATGTTTTGGTTTAAATTTTCAAGCTGATTACAGTATACTAATGCGGTAACAGTCATTCCACTTGGTAGGAGTTCCCAGTGAATAATACCATGAATATCCCACCAAACGGACAGCATAACTTTTTTCGGGTGAGTCTCTGTTTTTGGTGCCTCTATTCCTTTTTCGTTTGGAGCTAGCCACTGACGTTTGCGTGTGTGATTTATATATAAGACCCATTTTTCATCTCCAGTGATAAGATGGTCCAACCAGTTGAATGTGCGGCGAAAAGACAGAAGTTGTATGCAGATATCGGCACGGCGGTTTAGTTGATGTCTATCAAGTTCGTGCGGTATCCAAACACTGTATTTGTAGTTTTTTTCCAACTCGTGTAAATGTGTTTCTATGGTGACATGAGAGCAGCCTAACTCGGTAGCAAGAGTACGACTCGTTAGCCTCGGATTTCCTTCAATTAAGGTTTTTAATTTGGCTACATCAATCTTCACCGGTCGATCAGACTTAGGTTGATCTGATAATGAAAAGTCGCCACTACGAAACCGCTGGAGCCATCGTTTCGCCGTGGCCTCAGACACAACTTCAGGAGCAACACGCTGACATATATTACGCACTGCTTCGGCAGCTGAATGGCCAGACTGAAATTCATATAGTAAGCAATGCCTGACATGCACTTTTAATTCGTCCATTTTCTTCCTTATATTAGCTCGGCGACAGCTAGTGAATGATTGACGAGAAACTGTGCGACTCGCCCTTTATATACTTTCGACCATAGAAGATTCTAGAACTCTCTCAAAAATTGTATGTGGAATTCAATCGATCGCTCATTACTTTCTTACCAACCCAATATCATAACCGATTAAAAATAAAAATTAAACTAAAAATCTAAATCTAAGGAGGGCCCCTGAGGCATAGTGCCCAAGATGCTGGCAGCATTTTCTCGCTGAATTGCAATACTTATACGTTGAGCGAGGAAGCTGCCAGCTCTTTTGTCTCCCGTAGTATCTATGTGGTCAAATATAATACAAATCCAAATATCCCGTTATAGTATGATAATTATTTTTGAATTGTGACCGTATGTCACAATTTTTTGAGATTTTTGAAGCTGTGTCCGCATATTATTTTAGAAATATGTGACCCAAGTTACAATTATTATTAAGGTTAGCTGGAAGAGATCCCTTAAAGGGATAAGCTCGCCTTTCTACATACCCATTATAACTATTCATTGTACTTGTAATTTGTTCTGTGCAATAAAGTGTTTACTACTACTATAGGTGCCACTATAATTATCCTATAGAGACATTTACTATATTAATGAACACTAGGTTGAAGCAGTATATTTTGAAGAACAAATCAATCTATTTTACTGACGCTCAAACATGTGTCAAAACCTTGACACGCGATTTCTCAAAAAAATGTTCTTTTGAGATGTGGCCGTTTCGCAGGCAGGGGACGAGTTAATCTTCAGAGAAACGACGAATGAATATATAAAACCTATATTATACTATTGTTATGGTAATGACGGTGTAGTATCACGTGAATATTGTGGGATAGTATTTTTCCTTTTGTGAGGGGAATGTACATTAGGGAAGGAAATACAGATAGCTTTGTAAATATTGACTTTGTTGTGGTATTCTAATGTGGGAGATACGCGTATCGTCACTGACTGGAATAGTCAACATAATATATTTACATAAATAGTATAGTTTCTACTTTTAGAATAAGAAATAAAATTATCGGAATCCGTGACATAGCGGATTAGCCGCGTAAGCTAAAGACCCAGGTTCGATTCCCCGCTCGGCGACCAGCGTTCGTGTATGATAATCTATTTCAGTTAACAGTTTAGATAGTTTTTAGTTTATTGCCAAGGAGTGGAATTCCTTGCCGGCGGCTATATTTCCGAGCTCATATAACCCGGCAACCTTCAAATCAAGAGTGAACAGGCATCTTCTGGGCGAGCTCACTCCTTCGTAGGCCACGTCTTTGCCTTTGGCTAGTCTGTGGCCAAGAGTAAGCCCATTTATAATAATAATAAAAAAAAAATCAATAACGTTGACAGTAATGCCGCTGTTTACTACTGCACTCAAACGTCACAAGCGAAATTCCCCAGTTAATTAAAACAATGCTCCGTGCACTCTCCGTTAACGTAATACGTGGTGTATTTGCATATTTCCATTACGTATATGATGTGCTCCCTTGAGACGGGCACAAAGCAACTTCATTAGCTTGTTCGTTGGAGCACAAAAAACCATTCAGAGCTTTGGTCGTAAAGTACGGTAAAGAAAACGCTAACCCGCTTGAAGTAAACCAGGCATACATACATACATACATACATATAATCACGCCAGTATCCCATAAAGGGGTAGGAAGAGCACTTGAACTACTAAGTTACTACTAAGCCACTCTTGGCAAAAAGGGGTTGAAAGAAATCCAAGCAGATTATATAATAGTACATTGTGCAACAAGGGGAGGAAGTTGGATATTACTAACGAGAGTAAATTAAATCGCGACGGCTTGCCGGAGCGATTTAAAGACTCGAGTTAGTAATATTCATACTCCCCGAGTTACACACAATGTTTTTCATCACACTCGCAATGTAAAAAATATGTAAATAGTTGTAAAAAAGTTAAGTACGGTACAAGAAATTTCATTATTCCCTTGGGAGAACGATTTTTCTATAACTCACGCTCCGCCTGCGTGCAATAGCACATTTAAAGTGCGGGTGTGATGAAAAATTGTATATTTCGATACAAGTGAGGAAAAGAGGAATTTTATGAGTGGCGATAATGAGGAGGCAAACTGTCATTTTATCCCTCCAGGCGGCGCCTGTGGAAGTGTCTTCACGCTCCAGTTGCGTGCAATAGCACATTTAAAGTGCGGGTGTGATGAAAAATATATTAATTTTGAAATATTATAAACTGCATGTTTAATACCCTTTTGAACTGAAAATTAGAGCATCATTCAATGGAATCCAACATTTTATTTAAAATTATTGCTGTAGGTGTAAGTACAGTCAACAACACAGCTGTGAATACAGACAAAGTGCAAAAAATGTAACTTTATTGCCTGTACATTAATTGTATTGTATTGTATTCGTTTATTTCAGACAAACAGTCCATATTGTTACATTACGTTACAGTATTTAAAAATTTACAAATTACACTTTTTTTTTAATTAAAGCTATAAAATTCAATAGTTAATTTAAAATGAAAACTACAATTAAAACAAAATTAAATACGAATTAAATTCAAATTAAATTCAAAATTTCAAATTTCAAATTAAAAATTAAAATAAAACACGTACGTATACGTACTTATGGCACTTTGTCTGTTTAGCTTTGATGTTGATTATACCTACATACAAATATTAAATACTTTTAACATTTCCTGTAATTTATTAGCTCCAATTACAATCCAATCAATTCCCAACAGTTTTTAATTCTCTTTCCTAGTTCCTTCACACAAGTTTATTTTCACCAGAGAATTTCCTGTTCCATAAAAATCCCTGCCATTTTAATTTCCCACCATTCATCGGTGAAAGGTCTTCGCCGCGCGCTCGGCGCTGCAGAGAATTTCCCTTATTTAAATAGTTTTAAAGACACCTCAGGGCCTCTAGCTAACAGTACATTCGTAGAAGCCCTGTAGTTATCCCTCTCTGTCGCTCTTGTGTGTTGGTGCAATAGAGTCAAGTAATAATATTTTATCAAAATTATTATTCGAATAGACAATCATTCATTAAGTACTTGATTTATTATTTGCGAATGATAAATTTGTGAATTCCGGATACCGATAATATTTAAATGATTAAATTTATTCACTATTTTATTCGAATAAATATCACCAATAATTCTTTACACAAATGTTTATTTCATCGTTTCCAATTTTTGCATCATTTTCAAAGTTAATTATTGTATAATTAGCTTTTTTAACAGTGTGTGAACCTGCCTTAAAAATCTATATTATTTATAGTCATGGTTCATTAATATTTTTTGTATGTGGGTAGCTTTTGCACATTGTAATTTTTCCTCAGTCACCCGTTTACCACGAATGCTGTAAAGTGTTCGAAACGTCGGGATGAATTTTAAATTAATTATACGCGATATAATCCGTTTCCATAGTTTTATTGTATGGATTATGTTTCGCTAAATTTTATGGTAATACTAAAATATATATGTGCAGTTATTTACTTCGTAACAAGATCGCATATTGTTACCTCTAGTGTTTGTATTTTCATAGATTGTATATTTCATGAAAACTTGCTATTATTGTTATTTTATTAAACAATTATTCAAAAATATTATTCGCTAATAAATTATTCATAGCATATTTTATTTGTTTAATTCCGAATAAGAATAATGATTCGATAAATTAATTCGTCATTCGAGAAAGATTCGGTTATTCTCAATTGTTATTCGAATAAATTTTGCCCATCTCTCGGTATCGCTTGGCACAGAGCGTCGATTGTACTCTTTGCTATAGGACTTGTAATGGAGGGATTGAAGCGTGACGTCAGGGTTGTGTTACGAACGTGGTTTGGTTAGCTTTATTATGTACTAGCTTTTGCCCGCGGCTTCGCTCGCGTTAGAAAGAGACAAAAAGTAGCCTATGTCACACTCCATCCCTTCAACTATCTCCACTTAAAAAATCACGTCAATTCGTCGCTCCGTTTTGCCATGAAAGACGGACAAACAAACAGACACACACACTTTCCCTTTTATAGAGGTAATATTAGTATGGATAGTACTGATGTAATCTTCTAAGATGCTATATTATGACACTGATATGTCTTTTTAGTTTTAACCCCCGACGCAAAAACGACGGTCTGTCTGTCTGTCTGTCAGTCTGTCTGTCTGTCTATCTGTCTATCTGTCTGTCTGTCTGTTTGTCTGTATGTCTGTCTGTTTGTCTGTGTGTGTGTCTGTCTGTGGCATCGTAGCACCCGAACGAGTGAACCAATTTCGATTTAGTTATTTTTTGTTTGAAAGCTGTGTAAGTCCGTTTTCACATTATCCGATCCGATATCGGATGTCGGAAGGATTTCAATAGAAAAAATCTAAGATGGCGCCTGTAATGTATGGGATATCGGTCCGACATCCGATATCGGATCGGATAATGTGAAAACGTACTTAGTCGGGAGTGTTCTTAGACATGTTTCATGAAAATCGGTCCACTATGTCGCGGTCGGGGATTTTTTCAAAATTTTAATTTTGTGGTTAGGTTATTAATTGACTTCTTTCAAGAAACTGGTCATGTTTCACACTCAAGTATCTAATCCATGAATCACATGTATACTCAATATTTATTGAATTTCATGTGTACTTACACATAAGGTCTTAAAGCTAAGTACAGTCTCAACATGAACCCTGTGAGGGCATAGCAACATTATATCTTGTAATCTAATAGATAATAATTATAATCTTTAAAACTAAGTAAAAATTATTGCTAGGTACCTATATTACTTAACTAAAATAGAAATTATTTTTTTATTTCAAAATTCTTGAACACAATAATAGGCTTTACTAAATAAATGTTGTTTTAATTGTGTAAGTCACACGGGCGATAAATTAAACTACCTATTCATAAAATTCATCAGTGTTATGTTAACGTTCATTAAAAAATGTTTTAAGTTACTCTACCCCGTAGTTAATTTTCGAAAATTTTCTCATCAGCAATGTCCAAGAAAGAAACAAACCTGTCAACTAGCGTTTAACGCGAATGTATTTGCATTACATTGCGGGCCGAATTATTTTGTATGGATAAAATGTTTACTTATATCAATGTTAAATAAATTCATTAAGGAGATAGATTTTAACGACTCATCATAGAGAAAAATCTAAAAACAAATAGGTACTTACAGTATTAAAATTTATTCATAAATACACTCAGTGGCACTTGACTCCACACACCCCGCCGTCACACCTCGGACACTGGCGATAAAATATATGAAAGAGGCGCGTTCCTATCACACAGTCTAAGCTCGTGTAGGTGAACGCGTACCATGCTTGTATGAGTGACATATGACAGGTCGACTGTTCGCGTTTCTGACAGGCGGTAACTGTGAGGTAACCGAGAGGGGGTGGGCGGAACTTTCAGCGGGGAGCGGGAGTGGCCATACTGTACGATAGTACTCTTTATTATACTGTGCCGCCGTCCTCGCCATTAAAAAACTGAAATGAATCACAAGCTACCAACCAATTGTACGATTTCTAAAATGGACTTTTATTATTTGATTGATGAAATAAAACAACCGAGAAATTTGCATCAATCAATTACTTAAAAGGTTTTACCAGCAAAAAGGAAGCTTACATAATAAACCTGCACAAAATGGGGATCTAAAATGTTTTATTTTAATTTAATTACGTACAGTGAACGATTGCTCCAGTCTTTCCCTTTGTTTCTCAACAGGGCCGATTTTTCGTTGATGCTAAATTGCAACATTTCCCTATTAACAAAAGGGACGGGTAGATAAAACCGGCACAGGTGCGAGAAAGAGGTTGAACGTTTGTTTTTCGCGCGAATCTATCTAATCTATCTAGACTGATCGACCATTAGGCGGGTATTTGCACGGACCGTAACTTACGGGCCTTATTTGGGTTTGAAGTATAATTTATCGTCTTCAATTCCATCCGTAAAGGAGGAAAGGTTAAGCAATAAATTGGGCACAGCTGCGTTACGGACATAAGCTCGGAATTAGGTAACAAAAGAGCCGATTTGCGAACGTTTCGCGACTATTTGTTATACCAACAGGAATTGGGAAGTATTGCTGGGTTTTTGCGAACGATCTTCGATTTGGGGTAATTTATAGGTTCATTATTGTTTTCTTATACAGGGTGCTTAGGCGTGGAAAAGATTGAGAGGCTGTTAATATGCCTATCTTAAGACCGAAATAGATTCTTGATTTGGGTATTAATTTACCGACTATTTCTTTCCAATATATTTCCTTTCTTTTTATTTGAATCTAAGTATACATGCATACATACAATCGTGCCTGTATCCCATGAAGGGGTAGGTAGAGCACATGAAACTACTCAAGTTGCAGTGCCGCTCTAAGGGGTTGACAGAAAATGAAACTGTGACATTGCAGTGACAGGTTGCCAACCTCTCGCCTACGCCACAATTTAACCATATCCCACAGTCGCCTTCTACCACACCCACGGGAAGAAAGGGGGTAGGGAAATTCTTAACCCGTCACCACACGGAATCTAAGTACATAATATTAGGTTATTATCTCGTGACAAAATTAAAATTATTGCTCTGAAAAGATAATATTTTATTGCAATCAACGATTCTTAAATTAATGATAAAAAATGAAATTATAACAATTAAATTTTAATATGACTTTTACCTGAAAAGAGAAACAACATTTAAAGTGTAGTATTCTCGTGGAAGTTCAGTAAAACAACTCAATAACATACACTTAACACTTTATTCAACTTGTACTAACTACTCTTGTGTTTTACACTTGCTCGTAATCACAATGTTCACAAATTCACAAGTCAATGTTTTCACTCTCATTGTCAAGCACCGAATGTCCTGCCAGCCGACCGTTCGTTATTTTTTTTCAAATCCCCTACCGGTCACGCCACGTTTTGCGTGCCCCCGATGTTGCCAATCGTTAAATTCTATTTGCGAGTTTTATTAATGTTACCACATAAATATTAAAATAATCGCGAAACCCAACAAAAGCTAAAATTTCATTATTTTTATATTTTAAACTATTTAAGAAATTGCTCCTGTCTTTTATTTGTAAATATTTTTTGTACATATATTTATCCTGTTTAAGTTTAGTAGTTTAAGTTCTTTTTATGTTTTTATACAACATTGTAATGTGTGAAAATAAATTATATTTTAAGAAATCACATTATGTATTGAATATAGTTTATGTGTATTGTGCAAACCAATGTGTCGAAGTCTTCATAGGCAACAGAAAGGCTTTATTGACATTTAATATACCCGAAATAATCATCTCCCCCAAAACATAGTAATAATTTAATACCAGTAGTAATTTAATTATTGGCCAGATGGCACGGCTTAAAATCAACCACTTGTATGACGATGAACCCATACACTTTAACTAATTATGCATGCTGGCACTCAACGCATTAAAAATCAATACCAAACTTCACCCCACACTAAATTCAGCTATTTATAGTCATTCTAACAGACACCAAATCCGTTAGAGGTATTTTATTATTTAAGACAAGTCTTCTATTTCAAGATTTTTCTTCGCCAGCTACAGATCGGGATTAAAATCTCAAGCGCGTCGGCCCCCAGTTCCGATATCGGGCGTGATCTGGGCTCCAACGTGCTATATAAAACTGTTATTTGCGAAATAAAAAGGATCCTTCACGGACATTTTTCTCGAGGACTTTACAAACCTATAAATATTTATCGCAAACGTAGCTTTAACAAAATAAATCTGGGCAATACTAACTTTTATTACTTACTTAAAACTAGACCAGAAATCAGATATGATTATTGTCAAGAGGGTGCTATCTGCCGGCGTATTATGATTCCAATTTTATCACTTATCCACGTGGATAAAGCATCCGTCACGCTTTGGCAAGTATGTCAGTGTGAGAGTGACAGTTGTCTTATCCACGTGGACAAGTGATAAAATTGTAAGCATGATACGCCGGCTGATGTGGTGACAATATAAAGTGACAGTGACAGTATAGTATGAAAATAGTTTTAAATTCCGCAACATGACATAGTCACATACAGCATGTAAGGTAAAGTGGGGAAAGATTAAAGGGTTTTTTCTTGAGGGTTGACGAAATATGTTCAGTATAATGAAAAATTGCAAGGGTATCCCGTATGAAAATCCCTTCAATCACCTTACCTTATATTGTCCCGTGTATTTCTAGTGAGGCTTTACTAATCTAGACTCACATCCAATTTACATATGTATATTTATATTGAAATACCTAAATGAAATAATAGCTTGTAAATATAGAGAAATGATTCCGAAATATTTTAACTTTAAAACATGTTCATTGCATGATGGAATTGGCATTGAATGAAGAAAAATACTATGCAAGGTATTTAGTTTCAACAAAGCACAAAATAAATGTGGAAAAATCGCAGTTTTTTCAACATTTGTGCTTGTGCTTGATGTAGAATGGTTTATACAATAAATGATTTTTATCTTTATCTTTATCTTTTTTATCTTATCAGTTTAAAATTGGAATTGCAAATGGATATTTCTACATGGTTTCGAATATTTTATTTGAATAAAAAATGTATTAAAATATCAAACATACTTACCTCCATATACAGGATGCAATAAAAAGGATCTTTCCAACTTTGCATAAGTGACTTTTGAGGTCATAATGAACAACTTTTATTATGGGACCAATGCTGAAATCGCGGAAAAAAATTGGCTGTTCCATAGAAATGAGCGGCATCATGACAGTCGACATGTATGAAACAGCAAATATATTTTTCGCGATTTCAGCATTGGTCCCATGATAAAAGTTGTTCATTATGGCCTCAAAAGTCACTAAATATGCAAGGTTTGAATGGTCCTTTTTAATATATTTCACCCTGTACATTTTGACCATGAGTTTTTGATATTTTTAAATTTATACGTTATCCTATACCGTAAACTTCATGGAGAATGTAAAGATAAAGTGATCAGCGTCCTTAAATGATTATCGCTAATAATAAATAGCATACATGTTTTATGACATCAATGCAATTATAGAGTACAGATTATGTAGGTAGTTTACCGGCATATTTTTTTTTTCATGCTACTTCAGTTAATGTAAACATTTTTTGTAATGAGACTGCTTCAATATGACACGTTCGTGCGTTTGCGTGAAAATACGATGAAAAAACATTTTGCACAGGATCTGTAACGTATTCTAAAACATAAGTTTTTATGCAAAAAAAAAACATTTTTGGCACAAGCTTTTATCGCCGACTGTACCTTTCTTTCAACAGTCATCTATTGCTCTCCGAGACGTTTCTAAAATCTCCTTACTCGATGGGAATACGACATTTCATAACAGAGTTCCTATGACCACCTTTCTGCTCCATCATCAGATCAGCTCCATGATACCATCATATTTCATTGTCGCGTGATTTACATACGTGTGCAAAATCACCTCAATTGAAAACCGGGAAGTGGGTCTTTAGCTTCTACTTTTTGACCCAAACTAACATACTAAGGAGGCAAGTTAAATAAAAGCTTGTAAAAACGCATGGCTCAGTAGATTATTTTCCTGAATGGACTCTTTGCCTGACGGGTAGAAAAATCAATTGCTATGTCTATTACTCTGTGAAGACTGGTCCCCGGAGCAATAAATATGGATTGGGACGTTTCTCTTAGATAATGGATATTACAAATCAGTAGTAGGAAAGGAATGGTATTCCGTAGAAAAACAAGTAAATAGCTATGGGGCCCCATTTCTCAAAACTGAAAGCTACAAGTTACAAGCGGAAGTCTCTTTCTAACTTCTCATATTAGACATTGACTACCACTTGTAAATTGTAACTTGTACCTTCGAGAAATGGGCCTCTGGTGTGTAGTTATTTAGTTGTTGTACGTTATTTTTGTAAATGTTATAATAATATATTAACATATAAGGGCGGAAAAAAGGAAGTTCAAAATGAGTGGCGATAAATTAAAACACGACCGAAGGGAGTGTTTTAAATCGATACGAGTTAAGAATTTCCTCTTCGCACGTGTATCGTATGACGTTTTTCAGTACATATGGCCCTCCGAAGTTTCGACCTGACAAGAAATGAATCACTTCTCGCACTAGTGCGTAAAAAAACACCATCTGTACTGAAACTATAATTAAATAACAGGTTTTTTCAGTCAGGTTTTTTTTAAGGTTTTTCATGATGTACACGAAATGATAATAATTATGATTAAGTTACATATTATGGTAGGTACAGATCAGGGCACAAACGCTCACGAAACACTCACGAAACGAAACGCTAGTAGTAATATTTATCCCTATCGCTCTTGCGTATTGGCGCGACAGAGCCGGACTATGTTTCGTTTTCGTTTGGCGTCGGAGAAATGCCATTCGGCTATGGGGCCAGGCACTGTCATAATTGAAATTTCTATTACCTATCCAAAAACTCACTAACAAAATTGAAAATGACTAAGACTTATTCATAAAAAATCCACTTTATTCATAAAAAGTTTCAGGCCTGAATGGTTAACTTATAATTATTCCCTTTCTCATAATTCATAACTCAATATGACCGATAAAAGCAAAAGAGTAATTGCTATGAATAACGACAGGTTAAGACGTTTAAGTAAACAAAAATGTAGGTTTTATTTGACTTATATTGACCGGGATATAGACCGTAATTACGTCTTTGATTTTTGTCGAGCTTCCGATATTTCGACGATGTTCCTTGCAGTCTATAAGTATTCCGGTCAATATAAGTCTAATGTAAATAACCGAAAATCATTCAAAACTCTTAGGTTTTCTTTGATTTTACGTATTTCTAATAACTATTTCTCGGAAGTCCTATCATATTAGTACGGGTTAGACACTTGTAGTACTATTATATATTCTGTGGTTAGACTAAAGATATTCCCAGTATGTACTGCACGTCTCTCGCATAGTTCAGATAAAATTTTAAAGGTATGTGCAAGTTATGCGGGTTCCATAATTCAAAATGGCCGACCTAACACGGCGGAAACTGCGCTGAATACTGTATTTGCCGTTGTCTACGATCGTCATTCGTTATCTGGGTTAGGAAAATACTTTTGCGGTTAGAAGGCGAAAATATTTAACCAAAAATACGGGTTGTTTGTTTGACCGTCTCCTGCAATAGTTAAATAATCAAGGAGGAATTTTAAAGGCAAGGTGATTAGGGTAATTCCTAAATGACAGAAATGCTCTGGTAATTCCGAAAGGGGAATCTTGATATGATGGAAATAATGGTGATTTTTGTGCGACTTTCGAAATTAGACGAATTGGCCTTCCGTTATTCTGATTGTATTTGTTATTTAGAGAAAAATGAACCTTATCAGTAACCCTTTCAATCTGCATCATAAAATACGGCACGTTATTTTTTGTCACATTTGACCGGTTCGAGTCCCGACTGAGGCAAGCGATTTTTCATTTCATAAATTCTTAAATGCCGAATTTATTGTTTTTAAAAACAAAGGAAAGTCTCCCTTACACAAAATGTGCTATTTAGAATATTTAAGGTAGTTGCCATCTATGTGGCATTCGATTTTTCCACACTCTAGGTATATTATCTACGATAACGATAATTATTATATCAAGCACAGGTACGTCTGGATGTTATAAGCTCGACATAATCTGTCGATAAATTTGTTTTTGTGATGTCAAGGATGACCCCATTTAGTAAACAATCCATTACATTACTATCATTAAAATAATGATGAGGCTTTATGGTCTTTCTAGAAACTCAAAACTAAAATTAACAAATGGAAAAACGGAATTACTATAGCGTTTTTAGGGTTCCGTAGTCAACTAGGAACCCTTATAGTTTCGCCATGTCTCTCTGTCCGTCCGTCCGTCCGTCCGCGGATAATCTCAGTGACTCTTAGCACTAGAAAGCTGAAATTTGGTACCAATATGTATATCAATCACGCCGACATAGTGCAAAAATAAAAAGTGGAAAAAAATGTTTTATTAGGGTACCCCCCTACACGTAAAGTGGGGAGTGATTTTTTTTTTCATTGCAATCCTTACGTGTGATATATTGTTGGATAGGTATTTAAAAATGAATAAGGGTCTACTAAAATCGTTTTTTGATAATATTCATATTTTCGGAAATAATCGCTCCTAAAGGAAAAAAAAGTGTCCCCCCCCCTCTAACTTTTGAACCATATATTTAAAAAATATGAAAAAAATCACAAAAGTAGAACTTTATAAAGACTTTCTAGGAAAATTGTTTTGAACTTGATAGGTTCAGTAGTTTTTGAGAAAAATACAGAAAGCTACGGAACCCTACACTGAGCGTGGCCCGACACGCTCTTGGCCGGTTTTTTAATCTATGTAGTAAATAAATACATAGTTTCCTAGTTACCAATAAAGGAATAAATACGCATTCTTCCTTTTAAATGAAACTAAGAAAAGCCACGGAGATTTTACTTAACGACCTAACGCTATTCTCAATAGTACCTAGATCCAATATCTATTCTCACGAGGAAAGAAACCTAACTTCGTTCGCTAAAAATAATTGAAACCTTCCTTCTTCGAGTTTAATTTGCGAGACTTTTACAGAAGAAAATAACGAGTCAACTTAATTGTAAAGGAACTTTCTGGTATTAAAACGACATTTTATCACGGACACGTTTTGAATTTAAATGTCAAGGAAGTGTGTCACACCAGTGCCGTTAGGGTTGTGAAGAAAGCGTTTTAGGGGAAAACTTGAGGTGTGGGCGGTTGAAATAAATGTCCTTTCTTATTTTCGTTACCAGTAGGTATACTAGTATGTTGGCTACAATAACCCTTGAACAGATTTGATGTATTTTATTTTTAAAGTCACACAGGTCGAACGCGATTAATTAACATTATTTTATCTTTTTCCAAGCGGAAAACTGACGAAACGTTGGAAAAATAAATGTACGCAGAAGACTGAATAAAATGCGGCATACTGGGACATTTCACTAAACTTCTACATACGCAATTTCTAAGTTTGATTTTAAAATTTATAATTTTAAAACCGGTATGGACTATACCGACACTCACATTGCTCACTCACCTTTACCAGTCCACCCGGTCTAAGTGAACATTTTCCTGTATTGTGTATGAAATCTTATTTTGTCGAAGACAAGACGGATAATAAGATTGTCTGTTATATGAGAGAACTTACTCCTTATCCTCATTTTCCATCTAGAAGGCGTGATTTGAGCCGATCGCTGATCAGTTTTTTTAAAAGTTTTTTTTTTAACCGCCGACTCAAAAACGACGGGGTGCTATAAGTTTGTCGTGTCTTTCTGTCTGTCTATCTGCCTGTCTGCCTGTCTGTATGTGTGTGTCTGCCTGTGGCATCGTAGATTTAGTTTTTTTTTGTTTGAAAGCTGAGTTAGTCGGGAGTGTTCTTAGCCATGTTTCATGAAAATCGATCTACTATGTCGGTCATTTAATGTTGTTTTGAGAAAATTTTGTGGTTAGGTTATGTTAGTCCTTTTCAATACTTGCTTCGGTGTCACAAACGCTCCATGCCCGCAGCCGGAAATTCACTTTGCAAGTAAAAAGCCGCAAATTGGACCAATAAAGTTTTCATTTGGTGGAAATTATGATACTCTTCAACTTATTAAAGTTGTATAGCTATGGAATATTTAATGTTGTTTTGAGAACATTTTGAATTAGGATTATTTTTTTCCTCAAAAATCTGTAGGTAAATTTTACGGAAAAATCCGACACGTTTTATTTGTGATATATGTTTCGGGATTTTAAAAAGTGTCACGCTAATTGTCCACATTAACTTAGGTTCAAAGCGAATATTTTTTTGATTTCGGATTTTTTTCACTTCAGTATATTTATTTTAAGATAAACTTTTGACCGACCCCCCCTAGACCCTTTTGACTGCCCGATTCTCGTCCGTCCTTTCATCCAAACTTCATAACCTTTATCTAATTTGGTAATTATTTCATGTTACATTTTCAACACGTAAACTTACAACATACGAGTAGAACCCGCAAATTGATTGTAAGAAGCACCATAACTCACGCCCATCGAGCATCTTTGTAATTTAACTTAAAATTTCACAAAGTTAACTCAAGTCGTGAATTTGCGTACAAACTTTAGGCGCATGTGGACTAAGTTAATAATAAAAGGACGTATGTTTCGCAGAAATTTGGAGAAGATACGCCTTTACTTTTTGAGGTGCTGAATGGAAAGGTACTTGAAAACCTCATAAAGGATTTAATACGTGGAAAGTTTTAGAGGTGTACTTTATATTTCTTCTTCGTTTTAGCGTATTTTGCATCATTAACTTAATTGTCAGCGCCTATAACATCATTCTTTAATTACAATTACTGAAATATACTAGTCAATAAATAAATAAATAAACTTATGGTCCGTTATTCTATTTTTAATTTTAGAATGATTATTATGTTATGTTAGGTTGTTAATTGATTATGTTAATTTTATGTTACATTATTTTCCCCTTCAACTTCATGTAAATATTTCTACGCCGTTGCATGCCGGCAGAATATGCTGTTCTAACACCTATTTTACTAACAAAAACTGTACCATATTCTCAGAAATAAATGATTATGATTATGATTATGAAATTATTATGATATCATGAAAGATAAAATTAGATCGTTTACAAAATTTTCTTTATTATTTCGGAATGGAAAAAGTTTAAAATCGTTTTTTTTAGAACGGGATAACAATGGTGTGTACTAAAATAGCTAAGGAAATTGAAAATTATTCGTGTGTCCCGCCTTTTGCTTAACGCCCTAATGTTAAATATTATTATATATTCTATGCTTAGTACATACATAAAAACATAATCACGCTTGAATGTCCAAAAGGGGTAGGTGCAAGGAAAATAAGTAGTGATATTGCAAATGACTAGTCCATCACCCACACCAAAACTGATTTGACCCCAAATCCCACAGTTGACTTCTACGACAACGATACCCACGAGAAAATATACCTAGGTATTTTTTTTCTAATAAGTAAATAAATAAAATAAAATAAAAAGCCTTTTTATTCCATAAACACTTTACAATTTCTTTTCATAAACGAAATTTAGATATAAATGTATTTAATTAGTGGTTAGGATCCCTTTCGGGTATGGGCCTCCTCCAATCTCTTCCAGCGTTCTCGGTCTGATTTATTTCTATTAGATTAACATTTTATGCAAGAAATAGCCCAAATAACTAAAAAAAGTCATGAAAAGAGCAGTGGCGGCACTAGATGGAAAGCCGCGTCATATTTCTCATTCATTCGTCGAGGAAATGAGGTGAAATTCATTCCATGAAAGGTTTCTTGCCTTTAATGTTATTCATGCTTTATAAGACTATGCGAAATTGCGGCGACTTTTAATATTGCTGCAGGTCTACGGATTCTATTAAAATATTCCGCTTTGTAGATGTTAATACAGTAGGTATATTAATTATAAACGTTTTTGGGTCTTTTTTTTTTAGTATGGATAGGTAGACGTTTGACCACGATCACACCTGATGGTAAGTGATGATGCGGTCTACGGTGGAGCACGCTTACCTATGAGATACCTATTTACTCTTGCTTTAAAGAGACCTGGATTGTACTCGTGCGGAAACACAGACTCAGGCAGGGCATTCCACTCCTTAGCGGTTCCTACTACTATCTACTAGCTGGTATTTACTAGCTGGTTTGGTTTGTTTTGGTTATAATATTAGGAGAATGATGTTTCCATATTTTGTGCAAGGGAGGTAGATCACAAATTTTCGGTTGTTGTGATAACTATTATAAACTTTTTATCTCACGACTAGTAATTAGTTTAGTTTGGTTTGGGCTGGAAAACAGCGGTGCAGTCATGTTGTGGTGATGCAGTGCTCTTCAGCATTATGCTGACGCTCAAACCATTTGCCACAGCAAATGTCTTGTTATAAATAGCATATATTTTAATCACCAAAACAGTTGCAGTAGTTTAAGATTTAGTTTAAGTATATATAGGTATTAAGTTTAGGTATATATTTTACATATCTCATATCTTTGTATTCGCTGTGTTGTGGTAATAAACGAATCTTCTTTCTTTCAAATTACATATCAATATTTAGACCCACTTTTTTTCTTGACAATGATTTTCCGATATGTTTCCCATACATCTTAATCGGCTGTGATGTAAATGTGAAAAAAAGAATACATAGAGTTACTTTCATGTTTATAATATTTGTAAGGATTTAACTCGTTAGAGGACTCTCAGAAATATTTATATTCGTTAGTACTACGCAGATAATAAACATAAAGTTGAAAAAGCAAACTGAGCAAGCGAAATCTCTCGTTGAAATCGCCTGTAAGCAGCTTACACCGTGTTACGCTTGCAGCCAACGACACTGCAACATTTACAGGCATATTCGGATTTTAATTATTCGATATGGATTTGATATATCAGTCCTACTTCAAAATTGTATTTGAATTTCGAATATGGCGCCTTTCTTTCTCTCAAGTCTGAGTCTCAACTCTCCATATTCTTATACTGTGTTACACAGTAATACATTTATGTATATGTTCGAGTATATTTTACTTAAATTAAAATAATCTATTAAAAAATACACAAACTCATTCCTATATTCTTACAAAGGGTGAGCACGAAGGCACATGAAACTGCAAAAAATGACAGATCAGATCCATATCAAATCCAGATTGAAAAACTAAAATCAGAATACGCCTAATAGTTCGGACGGTAAAACCTATGTACAATAAAAGGGTATTATTTTGTTGAACAGAAAGTGTAGATTATTTACATGGGTACTTAGCAGTATTATTCATATGCCAAGCATTTAAAAAAAAGTTGAAACAATAAATTAATAAATTTATAAATATTAGGGACACCTTACACAGATTAACTTAGCCCCAAACTAAGCAAAGCTATGGGTGCTAAGCGACGATATACATACTTAAATAGATAAAATACTTATATACATAGAAAACATCCATGACTCAGGAACAAATATCTGTGCTCATCACACAAATAAATGCCCTTACCGGGATTCGAACCCAGGACCGCGGCTTTGCAGGCAGGGTCACTACCGACTGAGCCAAACCGGTCGACAATATTTCCAGGAAAAGTTAATCTATAAACATAAACATAACATAACATAAATTCACGCCTGTATCCCATAAAGGGGAAGGCAGAGCACATGAAACTACAAAAAGTCTCAGTGCCACTCTTGGCAATTCAAGGGTTGAAACTGTTGAAAGGAAACGAAAAATGTGACATTGCAGTGACAGGTTGCCAGCCTCTCGCCTACGCCACAATTTAACCGAAATCCCACAGTCGACTTCTACGACACCCACGGGAAGAAAGGGGGTGGTGAAATTATTAACCTGTCACCACACGGGCACAATGTTAATCTATAGTTTTCTATATTCGACGTAAAACCACGTGACAAAAAACGTGACTATACCAAACGTAACTTCCTAATGTGATAACGATCGTTTTAAAAGTTCTACAATATCTAGCATTCCAGAAAGTTCCCAACTCTGGCACTTAGGAGCATGTAAATGTGTATCAAAACGCAATCGCGAGCGCCGAGTGTAGAGACGTGATATGAAATCAAATTACGATTATCTGGGGGGCAGACGGGCGGTTGGAACTTTGTTTTAGAAAAGTTGGAATACCTATAGGTATACTGAAGGTTGAAGGACTTTTCTTGTGTAAAGCGGTGAAGTGCTTTAGATAACTAAATATATCACTTACTATCTTCTGCCCGTGGCTTTGCTTGCGTTCACTAACTAACTATGAAAACGGATTAAATCGCGTATAATAAATTTACAATTTATCCCGATGTTCCGAACACTTTACAGCGTTCGTGGTCAGCGTTGGTGTAAAGTGTTCGAAACGCCGGGATGAATTGTAAATTCACTATGCGCGATTTAATCCGTTTCCGTAGTTTTATTTCATGAGTAACTATCACAGCAACCGAAGACAATATTATAACTAACTAACTAGTATGGCTCTGTGATCCAAAGAGGATCTTGGCCTCCAAAACGAGAGCACGCTGCTTATCCCGATCCTGCGCAGCTTCCGCCATCACACTGTTTTCCCAGCCGTATCTGGGCGACCACCAGTTGGTCTTCCCAGATACCTACGCCCTTTTGGCAGCCCGATCCTCTCTTATTCTTAAAATTAAGATAATTGCGGAATGCTTCAAACAAATTTCCACCCCCCAATGAGAAAAGTGGGGGGTTAGAAAGAGACAAAAAGTAGCCTTTGTCACTCTCCATCCCTTCAACTATCTCCGTTTAAAAAATCACGTCAATTCATCGCTCCAGTTTGCTGTAAAAGACGGAAAAACAAACAGACACACACTTTTCCATTTATTATATTAGTATGAATGTAGGTTAACAGAATAGGCCTGAGACAACTGAGTTGGCCTGTTTTGAGCTTGTGAAGCATGTATCCGAGTGTATAAATGGCAAATTACCTGTAGTTTCTTTGTTTCTGGATCTAAGTAAAGCCTTTGACTACGTAAACCACGATAAACTCTTCGGGAAACTTGAATGTCATGGAATAAGAGGCGTAGCACTAGAATGGGTTAAAAGTTATTTATCGAATAGGAAACAATGTACAGAAATTGTTAAAATTCAAAAAATGAAAAATCATTATGTCAAAGTAAAATATCGTTCAAATTTTCGTGAAATTAAAACTGGAGTGCCTCAAGGGAGCAATTTGGGCCCCCTTTTATTTTTAGTCTATATAAATGACCTTCCTCTTACTATTCCCCACAAATGCATATTATTTGCTGATGACACTACAATATTGATAAAGGGAGATTCATGAATACGAGAATAATATAAATGATACATTAGCTGACATAAATAATTGGACAATCTGTAATAATTTAAATTTAAATATAGAAAAGACATTTTTTATTCAATTTCATTCATATAACAGTAATCCATTGCAATTAAATATTAATTATAATAGCCATTGTATATCAAATTGTGAACATATTAAGTTTTTGGGATTATATATTGACCAGCACCTTAATTGGAAAAAACATATCGATTATGTCTGCAGCAGAATAGATAGATTCGTATTTGCCCTGAGAAAACTTAAAGATACTGTGAATACTGCAGCGGCGCTCACAGCCTATCATGGCTATGTGTCCTCGGTGCTCAATTATGGTTTGCTACTTTGGGGTAATTCTGTTGATGCCGAAAGAGCCCTACTGCAACAAAAAAAATGCATCCGTGCAATACTTGGCGCATGGGTAATAGACAGTTGCCGACCACTTTTTAAGGAATTAAAAATATTGCCATTAACTAGTATGTATATTTTAAAAGCATGCCTATTTGTAAGAGATCGGCCAGACATATTTAAAATGAGATCAGAGTTCTTCTCAGGAACACAGAGATCTCAATATCAAAACCTGGTATATCAGCCAAGATGCAACACGGCTATATACAAAAATAATGCATATAATATGTGTATTCTACTGTATAATAATGCTCCCAATAATATAAGATGTTTAAAAACAACTGATTTTCGGAAGAAAATGAGAAGTTTTCTGTTAGAACAATGCTTTTATAGTGTAAAGGAATATATTGAACATAATAATATTAATAAGTAGGTAATCAATGTCTAATTCAAATTAAATTATATTCAATGTACCGTAATAAATAATAATGATAATTTTCTAATGTAATCCTAATGTTATGTATTAGTAGCTTTTTTTGTTTCTTTAATATTTGCACATCGTTTAACTACGATAGAATACTGTGACTGAAAATTCTTACAACAACAACCTGTAACTACAATTAAGTATTCTTGCAAATAAATGATTGATTGATTGATTGATTGATTGATAGGAACTACTAAGTTTGTAATAATACGAGTATTTACATATGTATGTTACAGTTAATAAAAATAAAACTACGTAGAGGTAGTAATGGACCGTTTGAAACGCCGCGTTTAACCCGCCAGCCTGCTCTCCCCACATCTCCCACCCACCCAGCGTGAACATTAGCTCCAATTCATTCCATTATCATTCGATACTCGTTATCCGGCTCTCCCCTTAAACTGTTTACCCTACAAAATTGAAATCGGAGTTTATCTTGGTAACATCTTTCCTTGCCTCCGGTTCCCGGCAGTTTGTTATTGTGTTTTAAAGATTTTACGTGGAAAAAATTGTGTCTAAAGAGTAAAAAACACCTTTATAGACGAACACAGTCACGACAGGTTTTCATTACCATTTGTCTCCCGGGCGATAATTCGTATTTAACGGCCATGAATAATGAAGTTTCGTGAAAGTCAGCTGCCACTTTGTAGGTTTAGACATGCGTGTTCGGAACAACGAGTGAATGTAAACTTTTTTTTTATTTTATTTATTTATTTATGTTATGGAGAACCAACAGCTATAAAACTAGCAGTATACAACAAGATATGATTCAGTTTTATAAATAGGCTTACTCGTGGCCACAGATAAACTGAAGGTAACTAATTTAAATAACAAAATATATTAAAGCCAGAAATAAATATGACTATTGTCAAAGAGGATCGAGTATTATAGAGAGTTACTGTCGAAGTAAAATGTGTAATCAGTGTGTAGACTGCCATCTCTTATTTTATTTATTTATTTTATTTTATTTTATTGAATACAACTCTTGCGGGCAAAGGCTTAAAACTTTTGAACCTCAATTTTGACTATTTGGCCCATATTCTTAGCTTGATATGTGTTAAAATGTCAAATATTAATATTAGCGCCATTTAACCGAGCGGCCCCCAAAGGTCACCTAGGCCACCGTACCTTTTTCTGTATGGTACTGAGGTAAGTTTTTTTCTTAGACTTTATCTGTCTAGATGGAGTTATATATGTCTTTGCTATTGTCAAGACAGCGCTGTTATTCAGATGTAGGTATGCAGTGACAGTTCAGTATAGTATGAAGAAAATAGTTCTAGTGAAATTCCGCAAGATGACGCATAGGCATTAGGCATATATTTCTTGTCAGTCTTTAAATTGTGCGTTTCAACTTAAAGTATCAATTCAGATTGTTTACAATAATTTTAGAAGTATTTATTTAGATATTTATTTATTTATTTAATCTTTTTTGCACAAAGAAAATACAACTGTACACAGGCGGACTTAATGCTATAAGGTATTCTCTACCAGTCAACCTTCGGGCAAAACAGAGAAATTGTAGGCGGTGCAACATAAAACTATATTTAGAACACATTCAAGCATCATTTAGTGACAATGTTAAGCTAAATAAACTAAAATAATATTTAAAAATGCTACTAAGTAGTAATGAAATGAAATGGAATGAAAATGAAATGAAAAAAAAAATATTTCAGGCGTAATCCCATAGATACGTACACTTAAAACCTATCCCTACTCTATATTAATCACAATAATAACAGAAATAAATTAAATTACAATATAAATTAAACTCTACAATAATAAATAACATTACATTCCATTACATTCCTAAATTTATTTTACATCATTTTATTAATTTATATTAATTTTATTATATTATATTAGGCTCATGGAGTTTGTTCCAGCGTCTCATGAGACCATCCATCCTGGAGACTAATGCGTTCAGGAGACCGTTGGTACCACCCTGTAATCGATACCACTGAGAAGCCGCTCTTTTACGCATGATAGCGTAAAAGTCGTCCGGCATCCGCGAACATCCCAGAAGCGCTGCAGTACTGAGGGAGGCCCATCAGTATCCTAAGCGCATTAATATATTGAACACGCAGGGAGTTGTATGCTCGCTGCGTAAAACTGGCCCACAGGCTGCAAGTATAGAAAGATTGACAATAATATTTAAATAATGTGATATTGACTTCATTACTACACTTTGCAAACCTGCGCACCAGCATGTTGCATCGAACAGCCAACGCCCTACGTTCCCGTTCCACATCTACGTCATCACTGAGGTTCTCGGTGAGCCAGTGGCCCAGGTATTTAAACCGCTGTACCCTGCCCAGGACGGCGTCATTCAACTCTACAGGAGGTACTTCCTCTAGTTTCATGTTGCCTGCCCTGAAGACTAGTAACTCACTTTTAGTGGTGTTATACCTGAGCCCATGTCTCTCCGCGTAGAGCTCACAATATCCTCACGAGCCTCCTGAGCGCACTGATAGAGGGAGCCAGCAGCACCATGTCGTCAGCATAACTTATATTGTTGAGACAAGTACCGCCAATGTGACACCCGACCTTGGCGCCGCTAAGTTCCTCTATCAGTCCATCCATATACACATTAAATAAGGTTGGAGAGGTTACCCCCCTGCCTCACTCCGCAGTCAAGAATATACTCGTCCGAATACACGCCTGCACCAATGCCTGCAGTAATGTCAGGTATTGGTGAACTAAACAAACTGTGAAATACATCCATACTAATATTATAAATGGGAAAGTGTGTGTGTCTGTTTGTTTGTCCGTCTTTCGCGGCAAAACGGAGCGACGAATTGACGTGATTTTTTAAGTGGAGATAGTTGAAGTGATGGAGATCAGTGACATAGGCTACTTTTTATCTCTTTCTAACGCGAGTGAAGCCGCGGGCAAAAGCTTGTAAAGAAATATATGAAATAAAGCTGTACGCCTTCAAAAGTAATTTAGTCTTCAGTCCACCATTTCTCAGAACTTTATTTCTATTAAAAGCCTTGGTAAACATTATATTCCTTGTAAATCAGTTTATTAAAAAAATAAAGCCCAAAATACACAATGTTTAAAAGCTATTTCAGACAACATTTATAATTAGAAGAAATATTATTATATTAAAATAATACGCATAAGGGAGGCAGAACAAAAAACTAGAATAGTCGGAATTCAAAGGTATCGACCGTTCTTCAGTCTCATTAAATTTTGCTGCAGGGTCGACAAACGTCAACAAAGAATAATAAACTATTCAGAGAATGTTTTAAAGAGTATTCCTTTACAGAAACAACATATCTCATTTAGAGAGCGGGGACACGATTCTTTTTTTATATAAACAGTTTATATAATAGATACCATACACTAAAGAAAAAACGATCAATCCCACTGGTGCGATCAAGCCGGGAATCGAACCCGGGTCTCCAGCTATCGCGGCTGACGTGCTATACCGTTACACCACCTCGACCGCCGAGGTACACGTCGAAATTTCTCTAGTGTATGTTATTATATCTGAAGGCTGAAGGCGCCTTTGACCAACTCTAAGGTCGAGCAATTTGTGCTTGCACCTCCTATATATTATGAATCCTTTGCAGGATTACGATATATCGAGAGAGATGGTGCTGCCATCTATCGAAGTATGTAATATCAAATTATTTTGTATTTTTTTTATTACAAATGTGTTTACCCTTGGCCACAAACTAGCCAAAGGCAAAGACGTGGACTACGATGGAGTGAGCTCGCCCAGAAGATGCCTGTTCACTCTTGATTTGAAGGTTGCCGGGTATTATAAATAGGTTCAGGTCACTCACGGCCTCAGACTAGCCTAGGCGAAGAAGGTCTCGCCCAGAAGGTCTGACCAATGTCCACCCTTGATTTGAAAGTTGGTGGGTTATCTTTATGAGCTCGGATATATAGACGCGAGGAATTCCACTCCTTAGCAAATTTTCTTAAAATAGTAGAAGTAAAACGCTTCGTGGGAATTGGTGGAGATCTCATAATTTTCTTTAAATTTTGGTGGATGTCTATTTTTATCTGATTTTGATAAAACCTTGACATTAGGTATATACCTACAAGGATTTTTTCCACTAACGAGTAGTTGAACAATGTGAAATTGTCGCAGTGATCGAGTACAATACTTTTTTTTTTTAATTTATTTATATCATACCTATAGAAAATTACAAAAATCTTAAGAACTAAGATGCGCCACAGAAACTTGTAAGAAGTTTATGCGTGGTGCAAATGCATCACTCCGCTCAACTGCACAGACAATTAGTAGGTACCTACATATTATAGGTTACGGCGAGTAATTGGTACAATGCCCCAAGGGCTTATTCTAGGATTAGGTCAACTATTAAGTTTTATGCTTAGAGTTTCTATATGTGGTGCATTTGTTAAATAATAAATAAGATGTAGGTACCTACGTATTACAATTTCAATAAAGTAAGATATCTAGGTACTTAACAAGCATATGGCAGGTGGTAACACCTGTCCTCACACGTCTGTTATTTAATATAAAATTTCTTAAACTTAATTGACAGTATCAAAATTCACGTATAGTTTAAAAAATGACAACTTGTTCACTGACATATTGGTTTGATATCGCTTTGTAACGTTTATTCAAAACGGCAAATAATAATTTAACAAATATAGTAATATTTTTAGAATAAACCAACATGAATAGAAACCTTCGTTTGAAAAAATATAAAATAAAACCATTTCAGGTAAAACCAAAAGCGTAAACATTCGTAAAAACCAAACATATTAATTTAAACTTCCCAAATTCATAGTAAATTAATAATTTACCGATTCTTCTGCGCCGCGAACGATAAAAGTTTTAATAAAAATGTTGAGGTTTGTAACTGAGTCAATTTCGCGGCCTAACTTCGTAACGAGTTTTCCAAGGCCTACGGAGACAGTATCTGAGACACTTGTTTGAATACAAATATTTTGAGAGACATGAGTTTTTGGGACAGCTTGTGACATGATGTAACATTTTGTTGGAAAAGTGAGGCGTCTATTTATTGTGCGGTTGATACATAGAAGAATCGAATGCACATAAGTGTAATTGTAGCTAAAATTCCTAAATATTTAGGACTATTTTATCCGAAAGCAACCACTAATTCCTTTATTGACGTCAAACTTTCTTGAATAGAATAGAATAGAATAGAAAATATTTATTTGGCATATAGATACATAATAAGACATAACTTGAGACATACCTACTTATTCATGAAATAACTTCAGTAGTGTGAGTACAGTCGTTTATTTAAATACAAGTAAGACACTATTCCTTTATCATTATTTTAAGCCCACATGGTATCACTACAACTTTACTGAAAGGGTGAGGTATTATTTAAAAAAAAATAACTATAAGAGTGAGGTATTTTCGTTTTTTAAACCTCAGAATTTTTTTTTTGATCGGAGGGTTGGGAATTTAGAGAAATTTCCTCTATTTTATCCACAAGAATTGGACGCCCGGGACATCCCGGGGAGCCTCAGATAATTATGTCACATAAGTAGGTAAATAGCTCACTCTTGCCGACCTCTGGTTATCAATCTACCTATCAACGTTTTCTGCTCAATTTTATATGTAATGGACTAAGAGTCCAGAACCACCAGATCTTCCTCATTTTCTCAATGATGAAACTTTGGGATAATATAGAGTTCGTATCGACGTTTAATGTCTGCAAATTACCTAGTTCGGCCCGTTGGATTTAGCTTGAGAAATTAGGGTAAGTTAGAGACTTTCAAGCGTCTGGTAAAAGTTACGGCCATCGGAAATGGTCAGGTAATGATGATTATCAGATCCTTAACGGTCTTTTCTAACACATATATAAAAATCAGCCTTGAGAATTTAAGGAAAGTTAGTGTATTTTTTTAAACTTTATAGCAAAAAAATGGCTTACGGGTCAATAATATGCAGACATTCTTAAACGTCCATACGAATTCTACATTATCCCAAAGTTTCATCCTTGATAAAATGAGGAAGGTCTGGCGGCTCTGGGCTCCTAGTCCATAATATGCTCATACTCTTTCCGATGTCTTGCTCGCTTGGCTCGCCCGCTTCATTATTGAATGTAAATGTTAGTTGGAAATCCAAAAGCAAAAGAAATTTCTAACTCAGTTACTAGATTGCACTGCAAATATGAGTGTATTTGGCAAATTATATAATTTGGCCCTCAGCCAAATATTAAGCCAGCGATGACAAAGCTGTCAGTAATATCCTAATTTAGAGATGAACTTTGTTCTATTCCGTTGGATCTATTCCATATTCTTTTAGTCAGCGTCTTCTAAAATATAGAATTTACAATTAAGTATTAAATACTTAAAGAATATTAAAGTAAATTTTACTTTAATATTTTTTACATCCAAACCAGTATAGGTAGGTATTAATTTTAAATGCTTTAAAGTTGTGTAACCGATAAATTATAAATAACTAGCTTTTGCCCGCGGCTTCGCTCACATTAGAAAGAGATAAAAAGTAGCCTATGTCACTCTCCATCCCTTCAACTATCTCCACTTAAAAAATCACGTCTATTACAAAATACAATTACAATTAAGTCAATCCAATAATACCTAATTTTAACACTTTCAAGTCATCGCTTTAACATCTTATATTAGCATTATCACCATTATTCTAATACGGTCGTAAACCGATATTAATTTTACCCGAGACATATCCGTAAGCATTACAACTAATATCGTACATCAAAAGTTCGGTAGTCAATTTAAGTATGTCATAGTTTCAAAACTGTTTAGATTCTAAAAAAATTCATAAACTTTAGATGAGAAGATTATTTCAAAGACCGGTTTACCTATATTTATAAAAAAAATTTTTTCTTAGGTACGTATAATCCATACTAATATTATAAATGGGAAAGTGTGTGTGTTTGCTTGTTTGTCCGTCGTTCACGGCAAAACGAATCAATGAATTAACGTGATTTTTAGGGTTCCGTGGTCAACTAGGAACCCTTATAGTTTCGCCATGTCTGTCTGTCCGTCCGTCCGTCCGTCCGTCCGTCCGTCCGCGGATAATCTCAGTAACCGTTAGTACTAGAAAGCTGAAATTTGGTACCAATATGTATATCAATCACGCCGACAAAGTGCAAAAATAAAAAATGGAAAAACATGTTTTATTAGGGTACCCCCCCTACATGTAAAGTGGGGGCTGATTTTTTTTTTCATTCCAACCCCAACGTGTGATATATTGTTGGATAGGTATTTAAATATGAATAAGGGTTTACTAAGATCGTTTTTTGATAATATTAATATTTTCGGAAATAATCGCTCCTAAAGGAAAAAAAAGTGCGTCCCCCCCCTCTAACTTTTGAACCATATGTTTAAAAAATATGAAAAAAATCACAAAAGTAGAACTTTATAAAGACTTTCTAGGAAAATTGTTTTGAACTTGATAGGTTCAGTAGTTTTTGAGAAAAATACAGAAAACTACGGAACCCTACACTGAGCGTGGCCCGACACGCTCTTGGCCGGTTTTTTAAGTGGAGATAGTTAAAGGGATGGATAGTGACATAGGCTACTTTTTGTCTCTTTCTAACCCACCATTTCCCTAAACTGGGGGTTAGAAGTTTGTATGGAACATTCCGCAATTCTCAAATTTAACGCGAGCGAAGCCGCGGGCAAAAGCTAGTTATATTATAAAGGTTTATTACCGTCAAGTAGTTTGAATCCTATCAATTACCGATCAGTTCAGATATCATCAAATACCAATTACTGTTCGCCCGTTTGACACCCGGCACGCTCGAGATTCAATCACACACTTCAGATCATGGAGTACCTGGAACGGACTCTGCATTGCAAAGTATTAGGTGCATACCTTCTTTGAAACAATCAATACTATTTATTTAATTCTTCAATGATATCAATTGAAACAATATATGTATACAACAGAGGGTCTTAATGCTAATAAATTAATAGTTTAAAAAACACTATAAAACACGCTTTTATAAATGCACGTAAAAGCCAAAAATAAATTATGGATCGTTCAAGTTGTCTCTATTTGTGAGCTGAAGTTTAAAAACTATGTGCTTTTAATTATAATATTTGATTGTAAAAGCGTGGGGCGCTGGAACAGGAAAGACTTTTTGTATAACTTGCTGATAAATCAAATTATGCTATGTTACGGGAAGGAGGTTACACATATTGACGCGCTAACTGGAGTTGCAGCATCACTAGTACCTAGGTTCTACATTAAACAGTCAAATCAATTAAAAGTCAGTGTTCAAAGTAGGTACCAGTTAGTCGAACTCAGACAAAATATGCGCTAGTAGCGAGGAGAGTCCACAGTCACCGACACTTAGAACGCCGCTTTTTTCCGGTAATCAAAGTACAAATGGGGAAAGTGTCTACAGTGACAGGATGCAGAGTTCTTGTTCGTGGACGAGATATCTTTGGTTCTCTTTGGTAACCATTAGGCGGCATATGTAAACGTTATGTTCTTATGCAACTTCATTCGCCAGGAAGTTCGGATTAGTATTTGTTTACAAGAAAGTCTTTCCTGTTCCAGCGCCCCACGCTTTTACAATCAAATATTATAATTAAAAGCACATAGTTTTTAAACTTCAGCTCACAAATAGAGACAACTTGAACGATCCATAATTTATTTTTGGCTTTTACGTGCATTTATAAAAGCGTGTTTTATAGTGTTTTTTAAACTATTAATTTATTTTATACTTTTTAGTCATTAATAATGAAATACTTTTAACATTTATACATAAATTTATTTCAAGTAGGCGGACTTTACATGCCATTTGTGGCTTAACGTGTACTTATTGCTAATTGCTACTTAATAATAACTAGCGGCTACCTTCTTATTACGGTATTATCATAAAAATGTTTATACCTAGTAAGTTATCCGTAAAAGATAGACAATATAGACATGTGCCATCGCGGACTTTTTGAAGACATTAGAGAGACATACTTTCGCCATACATTGTTTTGAAGCTCTCAGCTAGTGGGATTTTGTTTGACTCGATTAGAAAATATTGTCACATTTCAACTAATTCAAACAAAATTTAAGTATTTCTTTTTTGCCGAGCCCCCCTTTATTTGCTCTTAAGGGTCACAGGAAAACCATTACCCAACTTATTTTAAATACAACGTTGATCTTTCTTTTATGCGGAGGCTTCGCCCCCCGAGCCCCCTTTGTTTGCTCTTAAAGGTCACAAGAAAACGCTAACCCAACTTATCTTAAATACTACGTTGATTTTTCTTTCATGCGGGGGGCTTCGCCCCCCGAGCCCCCCTTTGTTTGCTCTTACAGGTCACAAGAAAACCCTAAACCAACTTATTTTAAATACAACGTTGATCTTTCTTTCATGCGGGGGCTTCGCCCCCGAGCCCCCTTTGTTTGCTCTTAAAGATCACAGGAAAACGCTAACCCAACTTATTTTAAATACAACGTTGATCTTTCTTTTAAGCGGGGGCTTCGCCCCCGAGCCCCCTTTGTTTGCTCTTAAAGGTCACAAGAAAACGCTAACCCAACTTATCTTAAATACTACGTTGATCTTTCTTTCATGCGGGGGGCTTCGCCCCCCGAGCCACCCTTTGTTTGCTCTTAAAGGTCACAAGAAAACGCTAACCCAACTTATTCTAAATACTACGTTGTTCTTTCTTTCATGTGGGGGGCTTCGCCCCCCGAGCCCCCCTTTGTTTGCTCTGAAAGGTCACAAGAAAACGCTAACCCAACTTATCTTAAATACTACGTTAATCTTTCTTTCATGCGGGGGACTTCGCCCCCCGAACCCCCCTTTGTTTGCTCTTAAAGGTCACAAGAAAACGCTAACCCAACTTATTCTAAATACTACGTTGATCTTTCTTTCATGCGGGGGGCTTGACCCCCGAGCCCCCCTTTGTTTGCTCTGAAAGGTCACAAGAAAACCCTAAACCAACTTATTTTAAATACAACGTTGATCTTTCTTTCATGCGGGGGCTTCGCCCCCCGAGCCCCCCTTTGTTTGCTCTTAAAGGTCACAAGAAAACGCTAACCCAACATATTTTAAAAACTACGTTAATCTTTCTTTAATGCGGGGGCTTCGCCCCCGAGCCCCCTTTTCGTTACTCTTAAGGGTAACAAGAAAACCCTAACCCAACTTATTTTAAATACAACGTTTATCTTTCTTTTATGCGGGGGGCTTCGCCCCCCGAGCCCCCCTTTTCTTTACCCTTAAGGATCACAAGAAAACCTTAACCCAACTTATTCTAAATACTACGTTGTTCTTTCTTTCATGCGGGGGCTTCGCCCCCGAGCCCCCTTTGTTTGCTCTGAAAGGTCACAAGAAAGCGCTAACCCAACTTATTTTAAATACTACGTTAATCTTTCTTTTATGCGGGGGGCTTCGCCCCCGAGCCCCCCTTTTCGTTACTCTTAAGGGTAACAGGAAAACCCTAACCCAACTTATTTTAAATACAACGTTTATCTTTCTTTTATGCGGGGGGCTTCGCCCCCCGAGCACCCCTTTGTTTTCTCTTAAAGGTCACAAGAAAACGCTAACCCAACTTATCTTAAATACTACGTTGATCTTTCTTTCATGCGGGGGGCTTCGCCCCCGAGCCCCCTTTGTTTGCTCTTAAAGGTCACAAGAAAACGTTAACCCAACTTATTCTAAATACTATGTTGATCTTTCTTTCATGCGGGGGGCTTGACCCCCCGAGCCCCCCTTTGTTTGCTCTGAAAGGTCACAAGAAAACCCTAAACCAACTTATTTTAAATACAACGTTGATCTTTTTTTCATGCGGGGGCTTCGCCCCCGAGCCCCCTTTGTTTGCTCTTAAAGGTCACAAGAAAACGCTAACCCAAATTATTTTAAACACAACGTTGATCTTTCTTTTAAGCGGGGGGCTTCGCCCCCCGAGCCCCCCTTTGTTTGCTCTTAAAGGTCACAAGAAAACGCTAACCCAACTTATTTTAAAAACTACGTTAATCTTTCTTTAATGCGGGGGCTTCGCCCCCCGAGCCCCCCTTTTCGTTACTCTTAAGGGTAACAAGAAAACCCTAACCCAACTTATTTTTAAATACAACGTTTATCTTTCTTTTATGCGGGGGGCTTCACCCCCCGAGCCCCCCTTTTCTTTACCCTTAAGGATCACAAGAAAACCTTAACCCAACTTATTTTAAATACAACGTTGATCTTTCTTTCATGCTTCCCCCCTCGAGCCCCCCCCCCTTTTTCTGTTCATATCTCCCGGCACCATCATCAGGCCTTGAAACCTAATCGTAGTCATAGTTCATTACAAGGCTTTTCTAAGAAGCCCAAAAACAGTTATGATACGATGTTCCATCATGTAGTTCCAGTTCATATCTTCCGGCTCCATCATCAGACCTTGAAACCTAATCGTAGTCAAAGTTCATTACAAGACTTTTCTAAGAAGCCCAAAAACAGCTATGATACTATGTTCCATCATGTAGTTCCAGTTCATATCTTCCGGCTCCATCATCAGACCTTGAAACCTAATCGTAGTCAAAGTTCACTACAAGACTTTTCTAAGAAGCCCAAAAACAGCTATGATACGATGTTCCATCATGTAGTTCCAGTTCATATCTTCCGGCTCCATCATCAGACCCTGAAACCTAATTGTAGTCAAAGTTCATTACAATACTTTCCTAAGAAGCCCAAAAACAGCTATGATACGATGTTCCATCATGTAGTTCCAGTTCATATCTTCCGGCTCCATCATCAGACCTTGAAACCTAATCGTAGTCAAAGTTCATTACAAGACTTTTCTAAGAAACCCAAAAACAGCTATGATACGATGTTCCAGCATGTAGTTCCAGTTCATATCTTTCGGCTTCATCATCAGACCTTAAAACCTAATTGTAGTCAAAGTTCATTACAAGACTTTTCTAAGAAACCCAAAAACGGCTATGATACGATGTTCCATCATGTAGTTCCAGTTCATATCTTCCGACTCCATCATCAGATCAGCTCAACAGTACCATATTATTGTATTGTCATCGGAACTACATATAGCTGCCAATTTTCATTACGCTGCGACTCCTGGAAGATGGTTAAATTAGCCTCCGCAGATTCCATTACATAGTTAGTTACATACACGACGACCTAATAAAAGCGTGTTAAAAAGTGAAAGTCCAGGCAATCTGGGGGTATAATCATGTTAGTTTTGTATTATTATTTGGATCCCATCCAAAAACTTGTATATTTACTATACTAAAAGTATAACAATTATTTTAGAGTTTAGGTTATTAATTTATAAAGAACTAAAAAAAATCTCACAAGGGTAAATCCGTTTTCTCCTGCAACCATTACAAGTATCAAATATCATGTACATATACAATTATAATAATGTCCATTTTTTTTAAATACACACGCAAAAAAATACTGCTGAATCAATTAGTTTGGCTTTACTTGAAAGTTTTTTTTTCTTTAAATATTGTCAAATAAAGTGTCTGTATTTGCTCCCACAATAAATTAGATCGCCAGAATCTGACCGCTCCTCTATCCACTAAACAATCTGTGTTCCAACCACCATGCTCCTCAAGTTAATAGTATCTCTCCACTTTGTTACAGGAGCTCCGCACCGGGTCGACCGCAACGGAAATTTGACCGCGAACGAAGACAAGTGAGGAATGTATCTGCCACGATCTAGATTTGTGGGGCGTAAATGAGAACGATTGAAGAATGGAAATTAAAATAAATTTAATTAGTGCTGTGTGGAAGAAAACTGTTATAAAGAAGGAACAAATTAAAGATGTGAAAGGGTGTGATGGTGAACAAAATAAAATCACCAATGTAAATACTAAACTTGATGAATAAGAAATACTTAAAGAAAGTGAAGGAGAAATTGCTACACAATAAAAAAAAATGAAAATTATGTAAAATACAAAACTGTTGATACAGAATAAAGAAATAAATAACGTGATATGACAAGTAATAACAAAATATTGATGATAAAATAATACAAAACTGTGAATGAAGTTATAAAGGCAAATGACGAACGTGAAATGACAAGCAACATAAAACTCATAGCTTAAATACTAAACTTAATAATTAGTGAATACTAAGTAAAAAAATGTTCATAAAGTAATATTTAACAATGAAGTTAATTTTAAAAGTGTTATCAAAAATTGTGTGAAGTGATGTTAAGTGATGAACGATAAAATGACTGGTGGACTGAAGTGGTTATACGATAATGAAATAGAGCACTGATCAAAATGGCGACAGTCGGGCAAATCGTCGCCATTTGCGTCGTCCTGCTGTTCATTGGTGAGTTTTAGAATAAATATCACTTTATTTTACATAAGGCGTACGTACGTATTTACAATTAACTCGAAAATGTTACAGATACAGCTATGAGCTATAATTTTGAATAAGTATAACATTTCAAAATTATCTGCACTACCTTCATTCCTTCCTTCCATTAAGAGGGTGCTCCTAAGGGCAATTTTTCGTCGCGCCTTTTTGTCTCTTGGATGTGTTTCTATGAAAACTTGCTTCGCTACGTGGGCGCACTTTCACTTTCTTTCACTTTCATAGTCCAAGGGTCCGACAAAAAAAGTCGCAGCGAAAAGCCGCCCTTTAACATACTCAAAAGAGTCTCGTCCTAATATTTGTCTTATCTTATTCTATCCTTACATATACAATACATGGGTTTAAAAAGAATACTCGAGAGGTTACACAGTTGTATTATTTTATGGATTTTTTATCTACAAGCTATTTAAAAAAATCGGAAAAAAAAAAGTATTGCATTTGTTTAGTTACATCTTTCTAATACACAGATGATCTGTGTAAGGTACAGCGGGGAAAATCTCGACTGGGGGACAAAATGTAACTGGTCCATTTTTCCATGTTTTACAATGTTTAGAGTTCAGTGATACATGTAGATGTAGAACTCACCATCACTGTAATAATGGAAAAAAATTATCAGTTACAATTGTCCCCCAGTCGAGTTTTTTCCCGCTGTACCTTATGTGTAAATGTAATGCTTGCAAAAAAATATTAATCAAATAGAAGATTGGTCAAAAAGCCAATGACAGCAAAAACAATTCTAAAAACTTGATCCAACATAATTTTCCCCTATTATTTTATAGGCACTTGTGACGCAAATTCGCAATATGAATACAATCCTTAATTTATTCAGCTGTCATTCTCCTCATACAGAATCCGAATAAGCTAGCGACAGAATATCCCCATTCATGTTTATATTATCTAGCTTTCTACTTAATAAGATCGTCTATGGTGAAAACAGTTCAGCCCGTTCATACGAGGAAAAACGAGCGATTTTTTTAACGAGAGTTATTTCAAAAGTTTGGCGTTTTCTGGCTCCACTCATAGTACAGTCACCAGTATTAATAGTATGTTACTGTTCGAAGGCTGCAAAAATATCTGAAACGATCGTTCGTAGAGCAATAGCGTGTCATATATTTTTGCGACCTTTGGATCCGGTGACTGTACCCGAGCCTTTCTTTTTTTTTTTGCCACTTCTATGAAGTGTGATATTTTTGAAAAAAAAAAATGCTACAATATACAAGCATATACAAGCTATAATATACTCAGAATTACTAGCTTTTTCAATCCTAGTAGTTAAATAAATGTCCCATACGATTTTTTTTTATTTTGTTACCATTTTCCGTACATGTTGTATGGGGTAACAAAAAAGGAAAGTAACAAAAATGTATGGAAATTCTGGGACACTTTTTGTCTCCCAGTGAGATTTAAAGTACTCGTGATTCTGAGTACAATTGACCTAAAATTCCCTAAAACAATCAAATTTTTTTAATGGCAAAAAAAAAAAGAAATGCTCACCCAACCCACTCATTTGTAACATGAGAAGCCCGCGATTTCGTTCGCGATAAATTTGAAAATTGCGGATTGCTCCTTACAAATATTCAGCCCCGTTTCAGGGATGTGGGGGGTTAGAAAGAGACAAAAAGTAGCAGTATGTCTCGATCCCTTCAATTATCTCAGGCACACACACTTTCCCATTTCTAATAATATATTAATATGGATTTACTAGCTTTTACCCGCGGCTTCGCCCGCGTAATAAAAGTATTCTTATTGAAACGTTTACAAAAAATAAGATTTTCATTTGGATCCGTAAGTTGAATTTTGGAAAATCCTTTCTTAGTGCTCCTCTACACTATATAAGGAACCTACGTGCCAAATTTGAAATCTCTAGGACCAGCGGTTTCGGCTGTGTGTTGATATGTCAGTCAGTCAGTGAATATCTTCTTTTATATATTTTTTTGATATTTAAACCCCATTGCACCACAACAGGGGAGAAGGTATTTCACTTCCGCCTCGTTAGATTTTAAAAACGTTGTATTTATCGTGATCAGCGACCCGATTAACCATAAAAACGATACCCATATTGATTTTTTGACTTTATCACCCCCTTTTCGCCCTTTTAGGGGTTAAATTTTCAAAAAACCTGAAACACGTATTCAGTCATATGTCTTAAGGAATCTTCCTGTGAAGTTTCGAATAAAATAGTCAAACTAATCTTGTTTCCCTATACAAACTTTGAACCCCCATTTGACCCCCTTAGGAGGTGAATTTTGGAAAATCCTTTCTTAGTGCTCCGCTTCACTATATAAGGAATCTACGTGCCAAATTTGAAATCTCTAGGACCAGCGGTTTCGGCTGTGCGTTGATATGTCAGTCAGTCAGTCAGTCAGTCAGTCAGCTTCTTCTTTTATATATTTAGATTATTGCCCTTGTGACGTATCTTTCAGTATTTATGATTTGGTATTAATTCATTTTTAGAAAACTTTTTTATAAATAATATTATATAGGTTTATATTATGTTTTACTTCCATTGTCGTAAAGCATCTTTCATAATTTTTGTTTGTTTCTAGCCCACATTTCATACTACAACTGTAGTATTATTGTTACAAACATAATCAACATAAATGCTACCGCATCGCTTTGTTATGACAAAGAAAAAATGCGATTCTTTCAGCAAAAACCCGCTGACCGCTCATCACGCGATTTTATGGCCATAGTTTATACGGCATCGTAAACATTGTCTCCATTCGCTCACAATTCTCTAAAACGTATGGACTATTTCATTTTGTCGGTTTATTGTCACTTAGCTAATAGGGTCGACAAATGCTAAGTCGGAATATTGGCTCAAATTATATTTTATTCATTGTTATCCAAGTTCCAAGTGGGTTGTGATGGGAGAGGATTTTATTATTCGTCTTTGTTATTATAAGTAGAATAGATGGAAGTTTTTTAAAAAGGCATTCTACTCGTGGTTTATTCTACCTACTCTTTAAAAGGTTTATTTCCTTTATTCATTTTACGTCTTTAGTTAGGTTGTTTATAATATGAATATAAAAGTAAAATACAAAACAATATAAAAAACATACAAACACAATTACATAAGAAACTAAGACTAAACTTAAAAGCTGGCTAATGTCTAAATTACTGTTATTAGATATAATAGGATGATTAAGAATCTATTGTGTCATGTGGAGTAAAAGGGCTTTTTTTAGCTGAGGATGTTTACTGAGTCCTAAATACAGCCAAGGATTCGAAAATAATCCTGAGCCTAGTGAGGGATTCAAGTGTAAACGCAAAAGGTGAAAATAAATGTTGCTATCATGTAACACCTACTGCTTTTCAGGTCACGTATATGTTAGGGGAAATTTTAATATAAAAAAAAATATTACTGTTTTATATGATATTAAAATTAATTTCCTATTAAACACATATAAACATATTAACTTGATCCTTCCAAACAGGGTGAAAAAGTGCCTTTTTTCTCACACCTATACCTAATGGTTTTTTTTGGGGTGAAACAAAATTTTAGTTTGTTTTGACATTGGTTATCGAAATGTGCTATTGTGATATTTTACTCAAACGTAATAACAAGAATTTTACTGTTACTTTAAGAATATATGTTTGGATAGGTCTGTCCAAATAATGAAAACGGGAAAGAAATAACTTTCATTCCCACAGGAAAACGTCTTGAGGTTGTTATTGCAAAATTACCTAATTTATTTAATGTTTTCTTACGACGTTTTCCTCAAGATTTTTAATTTAAGCATCAAATTAATACCATACAGATATATTACATGTCCTACTTTTATTATTTTTAATATAGGTACCTACTTAAAAGAAAAAAATAAATGGAAAAGCATTTAGGTAATTGTTATTCGTCCGTTTTTAAGAGGCCGTCAATATCAAAAAGTAGAAAATCGTAAAATTGGTAGTTTTCTACGTCCGGTTTTAGTTTCAGTATATACTTATTGATAAGAAAAGCACTTGTTTTAAACAGCACGTATTCTTATCTACAAAATCAGTAGTAAACATCAAGGAAAAGTTACTCCCTGAATTAATTATGATTTTTTTCCTGACGCTAGTTTAAGAAAACCCGCAAATAGTGCTCACGTCTGAGTGAGCTGAGCTCAATTTTGTATACTTTAGGCTGCTAATTGATGCTGTCGCATTACTTATATCCTAAACTAAAAATTCAGTAAGTAGTTTACATGTGTGTTATCATGCTTCTAAAATACAGTAAATGGAAGTTAAACGACATCAATATTTGTCTAAAAATACTTCGAATCAAATGGCAATTACTTCGAAAACCTTTTAGGCAAACAAAAGGCTTTCTTGATAATTATAAACTTTAAGTATGTGTATGCAAAATAGTGTGTAATACAAATCAGGAAACACTTAACTAAACACTTGCTTACAAAATTAAACGAATTATGTTCTAGATTCGGCCTTCCCGAAACCATTGTGTCCGATAATGATGTCAAGATAGCTTCTCAGGAGTTTATTGATTGTTGTAAATTTAACGGTATCTCGTATCTTACTTCACCAATTTATCATCCTATGGATAAACTTGAACTATTGACCGGGATATAGACCGTGATTACCTTTTTGATTTTTGTCGAGCTCCCGATATTTCAACGCAGTTGCATGCATCATGATCACGGAAAACTGACGAAGGCGGGTGGATGTTAAAGTTGCATAGACAGCGCGCGATCTACCCTCCAATATAAGTCAATATAAGTCTAATGAAAATAACCGTGAATAATTCAAAACTATTATGTCATGGATAGAGTCAATTATGCTATAAAGTTTGATGTGCCTCTGGTTTTTGTTAAGGAGAAGCGGTATATACCCAGAATGTTGCGCGGGGCCATTGAGATCAACAAATATCCAAACTTTAATAGAGAAGATGGCTTTACTTTACCACCGGCTTGGGATCCAGTAGTACATCTGATAATGGAACAAGACTGTGAGGCATTTGTGTTGTATGGTGTTGTTGGACATTTGCAGTTTGTTTTTGTCAATTTTGTGTATATTAATTGATTAATTGTTTTTTAACATAGTAATGGTAATTTTTTTTAATATTGTATAACTAGCTTTATTTTTAGTGTGTGAACCTGCCTTAGAAATCTATATTATTTATGGTCATGGTTCGTTAATATTTCTTGTATGTGGGTAGTTTTTGCAATTGCAATTTTTCCTCAGTCACCCGTTGACCACGAACGCTGTAAAGTATTCGAAACGTCGGGATGAATTGTAAATTCATTATACGCGATTTAATCCGTTTCCACAGTTTTATTTCATGCATAGTTTTAACTAAATACCTATTCAATGCGTTGTATTTTAATCATAAGTCAAAATCTCATTCATATTTAATCATGGCAACTTTACATTCAAAATTGGACAGCTTATTATCGCTACCAAGGATATTTTATCAAAAAAGGTTACCATTTATCGCGGTGTTTTCCTTAATGGACTCATAACGCAGCTAACCCGATTATCCGAGTTTATAAGACGTGACAGTGTTTTAGATTGCGTTATCTTAACGTAAATCTGATAACGGTATGATGTGAGAAAAATGGCGGGAATAATTTACGGGAACAGGAAAATGGTATCTGGGTCGCTTGAAACAACTCTTTGGGTTGGTTGACTTTAGGTTGTAAGGTGGCATTGTGATTTACACCACACTTACGATTTACTTAGCCTATACATTCGAGTTCATAAAGTCAGTGTCAAGTGTCTGACGGCAAATTTCAAAACAAATAAGTCATAAGAGAGGCATTATCCCCGTGGTCTCGGAGCAGACTGGCTAAATTTGACATCGACATCTTCTAGAAGTACGAGTTTATCGAACTACCCTAGTCCTGATTAGGGTAGTTCGATAAACTCCTCCAAAGTCCTTGCTCCTGACCAAGTGCGGGTAGTTCGAAAAACTCATACAGGCCGGCTGATCACCGAACAAATCGCCAATGAGATTTATACGCTACATTCATTTGTCTTCTAAAAATATCTCTGTCTTCTATACATAAATAACAAAGAAAATAGTAAAACTTTGACACTTCTGATCGCAAACTGTGAGGTATTTCACCACAGTGACCTTGATAATTACAATCATGTGCCCATTTCTGGGTTGATAAGTAACATTGTTAGTCAGCGTCAATATTTCCTTGTTGAACAGGCAATTCAATTCAATTCAATAATTTTTATTTCGGAAAAAATCCATAGTGTTATTGTACATTCCCTTAAACCTATGTTAGTTACATTTACATATTATTTAATGAACGGCGAAGTGTCACTGTCGGGCGACAATTATCAGTATTTTGAAATAGGCCTTTTTGGTTTTGGTACTTTATTGATTCCCACTGTACTGCGCCTAAGTACAGTCAACCAATTGGAACCCTAGGCCAGTGTAGAATTATGTCATAGTGAGGTTATAAATCAGATTATAAGAAGTCTCTTACTGCTTGTCATTTTGACATGGTTGTAGAGTGGCCTAGGGTTCCAATTGGTTGACTGTACTTGTGTAAATAAAGTATATTTTCTCAGAAAGCTTTCCATTCACTCTTATACTTCTGTATCAATACCCCTATTTAATATTGATTTAGCGGCAATTCCACTAAAGGCAGCGCTACACGTCCATCAATCAAACCCTTGGTAGGCACACACAGACGCGGCGCCTGGATGTTAGGTTTTGTATTTTATTAACATATTTTTGTATATTTCAGGGTCGTTGACTTACAATACTTACGTAAGTTTTATTAGTTGGGCGTTTCACAAAAAATCTAAAACCTATTTCTCACAAATCAAATCAAAATACAGCCCCGTTACACTGCACTGGGTGCCTTACTCCACGTTGGGTGCCAGAGTACTACACTACTGGCCCCACGTTGGGTGCCAGAGTACTACAATACTGGCCCCACGTTGGGTGCCAGAGTACTACACTATTCTGGCACCCAACGTGGGGCCAGGTGCCAAACATACAATTATTATGTGCATTGAAGTGCAACAGTATTATGCAATAAACGAAAAGGAAGTGGTTCATTCACTATATAATATTTAATTACGACTATCAACAACATCTGCTATGTTACAGTCACACTCAATGACAATGAAGGTCGCGAGTACGAGTATATAACAATATTTTATAAGTATTTTAAAAATTGAAATAATTGTCTACACGTTGTCCAAAATTATGCTTTAATAATGTTACGCATAAATTTGTACTCAAAGAGTTCTAATACATATGTTTACGTAGTATGTACTATTTAATTGTACGTTATACAATTTATGAACATCTATGTTTTTAAAGTAACAACATTATTTAATGTGAAAAAAAAGAAGTTAAATTTTTTCAACCTTGTGACACACAGTTACAAGGTCTAGCAATTGTGTAGTTGCTGAAGGTTCTACTGTATTTTGTAACAAAACATAAATGTTTTTCCTTTTACAAGATATTAGAACTCTAAGCTACTTTATGAGAATTCGTGAAAAATAACATACCTACCACACATTTGCTGATACTGCCTAAAATCTGGAAAATTATTAATATACCTAAAAGCCCTCACAATGACCCTAAGCAATTACATCAAGTACATTTCTTTTGCAAGTATATTGAATTACAAAGCAGCCCACAATTTTGTTCGGAAAGGTCAAAGCTGGTACGTGCAAAACGTACTTTTACGGCGGTCTAATTTTATTTAACGTACCGAGAAACAACTTTTATTTTGGAGCGGTACTTTTAGTGCAAAATTCGAACGAATACGTGACTGTGAGAATTACTTTGTATGGGATTTAACAGCGCCCCGAAACAGGACAGTTTGGAGACTCATGTTATAGATAATGAGATAATAGTTTTATGTATTACCTAAGGTCTAAGAAGCCTAATAACAAAAACTAAACCATATAATAATGAGATATAATCAGAGGGCGGAATTGCTCATGGCAAAAATCAAACGTCAATAGAGTTGGAATGTTAAATTTTATCGAAATTTTCAGCTATCGATAAATTCAGTCTCCTTTTACATTTCTGACTTTAAACCTCTTTGATTAGCTATTCGACCATTAGATTTTGACCTCTTTGATTAGATTAAAAGTAAATTGTATGACATATAATTACAATTACCATTTCTGTCACTAGTCCTTTTGAAACTAATTCACGTTTGAAAAAAATGGTTAATCCAAAACGAAAAACAGTCAACAAATGGATAAAGAAGTATACTTGTCGTACTTACGTCGAAAACAACTCAACAATATACTGATAATTTCAGTGTAATCGATAGTCGATAGAATTTAACGTTCCAACTCTATTGACGTTTGATTTTTGCCATGAGCAATTCCGCCCTCTGGATATAATACTATCGTTTTCTAACTAAATTTAAATGATATAGGACTAACCTTATTTTGTTATTACAGATGACTAAAAATAGTTAATATATTTATTGTATTTTTTTTTTATGGAAACACCAGTTTTGAATGATTCACGGTTAGTTTAATTAGACTTGAACGGGATATATGTAGACTGTGGTTATCATTTTGAGTTTCGTCGAGCTCTGAATCCGTGTAATGGCGTAGAAATATCAGAAGCTCGATAAAAATCGATGTATATCCCGGTCAATATAAGTCTAAAGAAAAACCACGTTCCTTCACCACGCTTACAGTTACATTGCCAATGACACATACATAAATGCTTACAAAATACATAAATAAAACATATTATTAAGAATGGCAGAACATTATAAAAAAACAAGTCCAATCCCTGTGTCACGCCACATACAGCGTGATTTTATAAACCGTTCGTTACATGCTCGTCGATAAATCTTTTCTTATGCTGTCATTTGTCAATCCACGTTTTCATTGAAAGCATTTTATGGCAATATCCTGCGTCCCGCTACATCAAGACATCCAATTTATATCTTCTGTGTGAGTGTATAGAGCGGTTTTTAGAATATACCGTCCCCTGTCTGTTAAACGGCCACATCTGAAAATTTTAGATTTTTCAGATTCGGGTTCAGGATAATTTAAATTACGACCTTAAATGGGGAAAAAAAAGTCTCCTTTAAAGCCCTTTCACAAAAAATGTCAATTTCTCTCCTACAATACAGCCACAAATCCAAATATCCTGGTATAATATGATAATTATTTTTAAATCGTGGTCGTAATAGCACAACTGTTTTTGCAGTTTGGCGGTCACCTTAATAAATGTAGCCAGGTCGTTTTTTTTTTTCCTGAATAAATGATTTATTTATTTTTTGAGTTGCGTCCTCATATAGGAAAATGTGACGGATAATACAATTTTATTATCCTATAGAAATATTTCCTATATTAATGATATGTCATGATGTAAATTGAAGCAGTATGTTTTGAGGAACAAACTAAGGCCATATCCAATTAGAGCTATTTTACTGACGGTAAAACGTGTGTCAAAACTTATTTCTCGAAAAAATGTTGTTTTTGAGATGTGCCTGTTTAGCAGCACGGGACGAAATGTGTTTTCTATACCTGTCCTGTCGTTGCTAAGCCGGTAAATTGGGTGTACGTAGTGCGGCTGATTGAAATTGATGTACCTATGGTTGAAATTTTACTTAAACAATAAAAGCTTCGGGGATATTGTTTACTGTAATAAGGAGGAAAGGGTTCTTTTTTTACTTGGAAAAAAATAAGGGTGTTAAAAAACACGGAGAAACTAAAAAGCCAAAAATAATAAAACTTTGAATTCAGATTTCTTATCGGATTGCAATAATCTAAACATCCAAATTATAAACAAATCAATTATTTTTGGAGTCGGTACCAGACCTGTTCGTCGCCTTGCTATTTCCTGTTTGCCCCACCCAACCTACACAGGCTGGCCCCGACTCCAAAAATAATTGATTTGTTTATAATTTGGATGTTTAGATTATTGCAATCCGATAAGAAATCTGAATTCAAAGTTTTATTATTTTTGGCTTTTAGTTTCTCCGTGTTTTGTAACACCCTTATTTTTGAAGGCGGTTTTATTTTTTGTTAAAAAGATTATTTATTTGTTGATTTTTAGTGGTTCCTGGTGATATTATATGTATCAGTCCGAATATATATACAGTAGTGAAAGAATTATCCTTTAACTCCTAACCATTGAGGAGTTGACCTTCCATCATCAGCTCAGCCACATAAAATTATTACCATCAGGCGTAAATACTGGTGTACCTTTGAAAAATACACTAAAAACGTTACATGTGCCTGTAACATTTGAAGAGTTCCCTCGATTTCTCCAAGATCCCATCATCAGACCTCGACTTGGTGCCAATGGGACCATCTCGGGGTTATACCCGTTCGATCAAAAAAAATTTTTTGAAAATCGGTCCACGATTCTCGGATATCGAGTAACATACATACAAAAAAAAAAAAAAAATTCAGTCGAATTGAGAACCTCCTCCTTTTTTTGAAGTCGGTTAAAAATGTTGTGCATTTTTCAAAAATGTGACTCAATACATTATACAATGTATAAACATTTTAAGTTGTCAGTACATACCAGTGCGAGTGCGAGTCTTTTTTACGCACTAGTCCGAGAAGTGTGTCATTTCTTGTCAGGTCGAAACTTCGGAGGGTCACCTGTACTGAAAAACGTCGTACGATACACGTGCGAAAAGGAAAATCGTAACTCGTGTCGATTTAACTTTCAACCCCTTTTTGCCAAGAGTGGAACTGAAACTTGGTAGTTCATGTGCTCTGCCTACCCCTTTATGTGATACAGGCGTGATTATATTGTATGTTATATGTAATATGTTTCTATAGAGTATCAGTTTGTCGACCCACAAACGTCATTATTTTTTGACACTTTGTAATATCAATAAATAAAAAAGATCAAACCGATAAGTATAAGGTAGAATAACACACTAAATCAATCAGGACAGGAAGTTTTAGTGGGAAGCTATATAAGCACAGATGACTTACCGCTAGATGGATTAGATACTTAAACTAACGTTCATTATAATTAGTGCTAATAGTTCATTTCAACTATACTAATTTACTCGTATGAATTGCAAGTTATAATAATAGTAAAATGATAGTTATATTGTATTACAAAGTTTAAAAATCTTATCTTGATTTTTTTTTGTATTTCAAAGGTGAAACAAAAGCAATGTTGATTATGCTTTTAAAAAATCCGATATGGTTTACCAGTTAACGTCACAGCAATTGACGACCGGTCTGGCTCAGTCGGTAGTGACCCTGCCTGCTGAGCCGCGGTCCTGGGTTCGAATCCCGGTAAGGGCATTTATTTGTGTGATGAACACAGATATTTGTTCCTGAGTCATGGATGCTTTCTATGTATATAAGTATGTATTTATCTATTTAAGTATGTATATCGTCGCTTAGCACCCATAATACAAGCTTTGCTTAGTTTGGGGCTAAGTTGATCTGTGTATTTTATTTTTATTTATTTTAATTCTCTTATTATAATTGGGCCTACATGTGGTATTATACTGTGATGTGGTACAAAATTTAACTGCGTGTTGTAGACGACTAGCAGCGGCCAGTACGCGCGGCGACTGCAACATGTAGGTTTGCCAATTTTGTCATGTTTAAAGTACCCCTCGCGCCCAGGAGAATTTTCCATAATAGAATATGAGGCCAAATAGCACTAGACCCTACTCATAGTGTTGTGTTCCTGCCGGTGTGTAAGGCTGCCAGAGCTCAACGAGGGTGCGGTGTGCTGATGACGGGAGGACTTACGGAACTGACTTATTCCGTCTATTGTCCTTTGAGTCGTCGGCAACCCGAACCCTCCTTGGAACTTGTGCACTCTTTTTTACTGTGTATTTAACACAGCAAAAGGGAATATACAAGTTTCTAATGGGGTGGCAATGGCAACGCGCATGTGACACTCTTTGAGTTGCAGGCGTCCATAGGTTACGGTCACCGCTTTCCATCAGGCGAGCCGTACGCTTGTTTGCCACCGACGTAGTATAAAAAAAAAATGAGGGAAAATTCCCACGTTGGGCGCCAATTTAGCTGACTAGCAGCGGAGAAATCAAACTACGGTTTTTCTTATAAACAAAATATATACAATAAAATAGGAAATAACTGTCAGTATGCGAGAAACATAAATATCGTCACTGGCCTTTAAGTTCCCGGGAAACACTATTCGTCGGGTTTCACGAGGTGCATTGACCGCGGGTCTCCTCTTGAATACGGCCAGCGATGTATGGCAACGAAACCCAGCGGAGGAACTCAGCAAACCTCTTACGTCGATGGATATTCTCTTATTAATCCTCTTTAGATTAAATGTAGAGTAAAAGGCTGCATAAGAGGCAGCCTAAAAACACTGTATTTTAATACCGACACGAATCATTATATTTTAAAAATAATTAATTTCAAGTAATTTAGTAGGACAATTCCTTTCCAGAGAAGAGAAAAAATTCTGTTCAAAAACAAAAGACGCGCGACAAGCTAACATTTTTTTCCGCAGCGGCCAGTACGCGCGGCTACTGCAACATGCAGGTTTGATATGTTACAGTATAATTGGTAACCCAATAAAATGTAGAAACTTTACAGTATGAAATATTGTGCATCTATAAATTTATTTCAATAGCAATGTTTGTATTAAATAAAACCATGTGAACTCCGGACGACATCCGGAAAATTGCAGGTCACAACGGGATGAGACTTACTCAGGACCGGGACAAGTGGCGCACTAGAAGAGAAGCCTATGCTTAGCAGTGGACCAGTGAGCGATAAAGGTCTGATATGATGATGAAACCTAAACTAATCGTTTAATTAATGTTATTTTGAATAACGTACAGATAACAGAAAAAAAAATTAAATCGAAAAGTTTGAGAACATATTAAGTTCTAAGCCTGCTGTTTTTTTTTATGTGGATTCGAAGTCATAACTTGTTATAAAGCGGGATCTATTAGAGGCAGTCTGAGTATATCTATTCGCGGTGCCTTCGGTCCCCTGCCTCCCCATTCAGTCAATAAATAATACACTTTTTGTTGCTCCTTTTATTGTTATTGGATTGGTCTGGGGTTCGATGTCTGCGTAAAGAAGTGCCGTAAAAATCTGTTGGGAATTTCGCGGATTTATAGCGTTATTGTAATTATTAGGTGCGGCGTGGTCGGAACAAGAAAGGTGATTTGTTATTTTTGGGTGTTCAAATGAGGTGTGGCAGGGTGATTCGAACTTCATATTATTGTCGTGAAATGTGATTATATTGGGTTGGTAAGAAAGTAATGAGCGAATCATAACCAATATTGTAATTTTTATTTAATTTATTATTTTAATCATTTATCAAAAATATAACGGCCTTCGTTATCTACTACTTGTCTCCATCGTTCTGGTAAAGAATGAATAGCATCGGCGAAGAAGTTCTTAGGTTTAGATTCAAAAAACTCAGCTATGTACTGTCGTAGATGGGCTTGATCATCGAACTTTTTTTCATTCAAGGCATTGCTTAGCGATCTGAACAATGCGTAATCCGTAGGTGCCAAGTCTGGAGAGTACGGTGGATGAGGTATCACTTTCCAACCTGGTTCCAATAGCTTTAGCCGAGTCACTTTTGCAATGTGTGGGCGAGCATTGTCGTGTAAGAAAAAAACTTTAGCATGCTGTGGACGATTCTGACAGATTTTTTGGTTTAAATTTTCAAGCTGATTACAGTATACTGATGCGGTAACAGTCATTCCACTTGGTAGGAGTTCCCAGTGAATAATACCATGAATATCCCACCAAACGGACAGCATAACTTTTTTCGGGTGAGGCTCTGTTTTTGGTGCCTCTATTTCTTTTTCGTTTGGAGCTAGCCACTGACGTTTGCGCGTGTGATTTATATATAAGACCCATTTTCCATCTCCAGTGATAAGATGGTCCAACCAGTTGAATGTGCGGCGAAAAGACAGAAGTTGTATGCAGATATCGGCACGGCGGTTTAGTTGATCTCTATCAAGTTCGTGCGGTATCCAAACACTGTATTTGTAGTTTTTTCCCAACTCGTGTAAATGTGTTTCTATGGTGACATGAGAGCAGCCTAACTCGGTAGCAAGAGTACGACTCGTTAGCCTCGGATCTCCTTCAATTAAGGTTTTTAATTTGGCTACATCAATCTTCACCGGTCGACCAGACTTAGGTTGATCTGGCCCCGTAGCCGAATGGCATTTCTCCGACGCCAAACGAAAGCGATACGCCGCTGGCTCTGTCGCGCCAATACGCAAGCGCAATAGAGATAGATATCTACTAGCGCTTCGTTTCGTGAGCGTTTCGTGAGCGATTGTGCCATTCGGCTAGCCACCCTGATAATGAAAAGTGGCGACTACGAAACCGCTGGAACCATCGTTTCGCCGTGGCCTCAGACACAACTTCAGGAGCAACACGCTGACATATATTACGCACTGCTTCGGCGGCTGAATGGCCAGACTGAAATTCATATAATACATGAAATTCATAATTTGCCAACAAACTGCTATACAGTTTGGCGATAATTTGTAACTTTAGACTTTAAGGTTTTTCTTTTTTCAATAAATTAAAAAAAAAAAAAAATATAGTAAGCAATGCCTTACATACTCTTTTAATTCGTCCATTTTCTTCCTTATATTAGCTCAGCGACAGCTAGTAAATGACTGACGAGAAACTGTGCGACTCGCCCTTTATATACTTTCGACCATAGAAGATTCTAGAACTCTCTCAAAAATTTTATGTGGAATTCAATCGATCGCTCATTACTTTCTTACCAACCCAATAGATAAAATTATGTTTGCAAAAATAAGAAACGATTTTATGATGCTTTGAATTCGCGGTAATAAAAAATATTTAACATTGAACAGGGGTAGAGTAATAAGTGGGCTACGATTTTGGTAGCTTCGTCTGCACAAGGGATAAACAAACGAAAAACCATTTTTATTTTTTATTTTATTTTATTTTAATACAGTTAATTTCTATAAAGACGCTTATCTTCTTCTCCGAGAGTTATCTCAGCATTTTTGACACAGCTCATAAGAGCATGGGGTCCCCTTTGGTATCTTATCCGAAGTTTTAGCGTAGACATTCTAGATAGATGCTCCTATAGCTAAGCCATATAAAGCTTGAAATTGCTAAATAGTAATAAATTGTTATACACGGTGAAATAAAAAGTACCGTTCAAACTTGGCATAATAATGACTTTTGAGGTCACAATGAACAACTTTGGAAATTGCGAAAAAAATTTGGCTATTTCATACATTTCTACTGTCATGGTGCCGCTCATTTCTATGGAACAGAAAAAAAAAATTTTTTTTCTATTTCAGCATTGGTCCCATAATGAAAGTCACTGTGCAAAGTTTTCTTTTTTTATTTCACCCTGTATAGAGACCATTTAAGAAGAACTATGAAAAAAAAAACTTGAAATTTGATCCATGAAATGAATACTTATCAGAAAAGGCAAAATTTGCACCCTTCCTTACAGCTCAGCCACAACATTGGCCTAAGCGCGACAGCGGTGAGCGGCAGCCATACGTGCGAATGAAAAGTCCCATCGCTGTGTCTCGCTCCAATGTATGGCCGCCGCTCACTGCTGTCGCGCTTAGACCAATGTCGATGTCGTGGCTGAGCCGTTAGAATTCAGTAAGACTGCCATCGAGCTTAATTGCGGAACTCGATGAGTGCTACGTGAGAAGCATGCTACTTACGCTCTACGACGTAGCAGCGTAGCACTGCTACGCTTGCGGTTTAAGTACTGATTACAAATTAAATTTCTGCTTTTAATTTGAAAGACGAGTTTAAATTGATGGGGTTTTGGACAGATGTGATTTTTGGATGTTAAATGCAAATTCTTGAACACACACTTGTATAGGCTACTTGCCTCCTAGTCAAATAAGCTTCTTTTTAAGAACTGTCAAAACGAATTTGAACGACTTGCTAATATGGAATTTATATGAAATCGAATTGAGTGACGTCACGGTCAACTCAGTTACTTTATTTATTTCTACCTGACTTATTAAATAGAAATTGGATTTAAATATAATTTCTATCCATGTTTTTCCTATAATTATCTGATGCTTTATTTCGTGCATGGTATACAATATTTTAGAAGAGAGGCCTATGCTCAGCAGTGGGCGATAAAGGGCTGACATGATGATGATGATGATACAATATTTTATTTTGACTACAGTCAAGTTCCCTATTACATACATACAGTACACGCGCATTATTTCCAAAATTTACACTTGACACTGACAATTCTGTGCCTATTTCTGAGTTGATAAGTAACATTGTTACTCAGCGGCAATGTTTCCTTGTTGAACAGGCAACGGACGGCGAAGTGTCACTACTACCGGGCGACAATTGTCACTATTGTGAAATAGGGCACTGTGTGCTCAATGAGCTAACCGTGACACATCCGCCGGCAGCTCTTCTGCTCTCTAGTTCTGTCACGGTCGCCATGTAATACGCGCAACGTTAGGGGGGAAGGGTAGTAGTGACACGCAGACTCATTGGTGGATCGTTGTATTATTTACACGTATCACATTCTCGGGATACTACCCTGATTCAAATAATAATCACTTATTTTATAATATATCACTACGTGCTAGGAGAGGGAATCTCTTATCCGGTGTAGGCGGACTATGTGACTTTTAAGATGCTGGGGGGTTACCATGACGTACTAAAGACGTTCAGTTTAGGTTGAGAGAATGGGACACAGCTATAGCAGTTACATAGCTCCGTCCCTCTCTCTCAACCTAAACTGAACGGCTTTAGCACGTCATGGTAACCCCCCTGATCACTCAATATCCACAGACTTGAAATATGTCAGCCTATCGCATTGTATACCCTGAGAGTATATCTATTGCATTGAAAAAGTTACCTAATCGTTAAGTTCTTTTTGATTATTATTATTTTATTTCCGCTACCCAAAAGTTGTCTGGTAGAGATCGCTCTTTAGCGATAAGACCGCCTGCTGTCTGCCCCTATTTATAATCATTTGTTTTGTCTCCACTGTATCTTTTGCTGCGGTGTGCCAATAAAAAGTATTCTATCTATCTATCTATCTAAGTTGTCCCTATCGAGTGACTATGGTTAACCTCTAAGATTGCAAGACTCATCGGTTTAGTTCAAACATCATGCACTTTATGATAGCCGTAAAACTGAACGACTGCGGTGATAGTCTCATGTTTATCGCTCTCCAGTAGTTGTGACGTCTGCGTCTGCGGCATTAATTTATATCTCTATACGATTTATGGCTCCTACAGAGAGCGTATTATAATTATTGTACGAGAACCTTACACTCTTTTAACAAAGTAATTTTACTGCACTTCTGTAGAAAGTGGCAAAATTCGTAGCTGCTGCTTCGATTTTAATTTTATTTTACAGTCAGTTAGGTAAGGTACAGCGGGGAAAATCTCGACTTGAGGGCAATTGTAACTAATCCATTTTTTCCATTATTACACTATGATGTTGAGTTCTACATGTCTCCACTGAACACGCCTGCCATATATGACCGGTGGACACTCTATTTAATAATGCAAACATGGAAAAAATGGACCAGTTACATTTGGCCCCCCAGTCGAGATTTGCCCCGCTTTACCTTATATTTTTTTCTGAATCGGTACTCAATGGAACTAACCAGCATGCATAATGTATGTAAAATTTCAACCCAAACCAAAGAAATAGGTACCTAACTGCTGTAAAAGAAAATATTATACTTAATCAAAGCAGCTGCTAGAAATGTTGTCACTGTCAGTGCAGTAAAATGACTTTTCACCTCACTAGCTCGGAAAGGACTTTTTTATTCTTTAAAAACAGATAGCAAAATCGCATTTTATCCACAAGAGTGCAAAGAATATTTGAAATCCGAACGTGTCATTAGTTACTTTTTTAAATATACATACATACATACATACAATCACGCCTGTATCCCATAAAGGGGTAGGCAGAGCACATGAAACTACTCAAGTTTCAGTGCCACTCTTGGCAAATAAGGGGTTGAAAGAAAACGAAACTGTGACATTGCAGTGACAGGTTGCCAGCCTCTCGCCTACGCCACAATTTAACCCATATCCCACAGTCGCTTTCTAAGACACCCACGGGAAGAAAGGGGGTGGTGAAATTCTTAACCCGTCACCACACGGGCGGGTTTTTTATATATAAATTCTTGTAAAGGCATGTCCCAGACGGGACAATTTTCTCCCTGTGCTTAAATTGTCTTAACAAATCATGTGATGTGAACATAAAAATAATTTCATATTGAATTGTATCCGACTAAAAACACTAAATTCAAACAATTTTATAACATGATTTTACCATAAAACACTTGAAATCTTACAAAAAATTGTATTTTAGACTTTTCCAATGTACTTTTTCAGAACGCACCTTAAGTAACATTGCAATCTCAAAACGCGTGAAACGGAACGCACCCAAATAGATTTTTCTTCTTGATTCTTAATTTGAAACTTTTGTGCTGTCGGTGGGTGCATAGTGGAAATTGTAATAAACGCAAATTGACTTATTTCTGTGCAATTATGTTCCAGTTGTTATTTAACCCCCGACGCAAAAACGAAGGGGTGTTATAAGTTTGACGTGTCTGTCTGTCTGTGTGTATGTCGTGTGTGTGTGTGTGTGTGTGTGTGTGTGTGTGTGTGTGTGTGTGTGTGTGTGTGTGTGTGTGTGTGTGTGTGTGTGTGTGTGTGTGTGTGTGTGTGTGTGTGTGTGTGTGTGTGTGTGTGTGTGTGTGTGTGTGTCTGTCTGTGGCATTATAGCTCTCGAACGGATGAACCGATTTTGATTTAGTTTTTTTTGTCTGAAAGCTGAGTTAGTCAGGAGTGTTCTTAGCCATGTTTCATTAAAATCGGTCCACTCTATCGCAGTCGGGGGTTTTTTCAAAATTTTAATTTTATGGTTATATTGCGTGTTTCCTCGCTTTAGTGAGGTGAAAAGTTATGTGTTACCTCGTGTGTATTGCAACACTCTCTACGCTCAGGATTCTATTTTTGAACTACTCGCTTCGCTCAGGATTCTATTTTCGAACCACTCGCTTCGCTCGTGGTTCAACCATAGAATCCATTCGCTAGCTCGTGGTTCAACCCTAGAATCCGCTTCGCTAGTTCGTGTTGCAATTCCACACTCGGTTAAAATACAACTTTGCTCCCTTGTATAACAAATAACTATTGTTAAAATTGTGTATCACAATAAAATTTTAATCTGCTCGGGAATTAAATCGGATCTATTTTAGCGTTTAAACATTTGTAAACGCCTGTTACCTTCTTAACTAATGAATGAATGACATATTCAATAATTCACCACCAAACAGCAGCAAATAATCATTCCGCAAGTCCATTAGCCGCCTTGCCGTCAATAAATTGAATTCCATTCAATTCCGCGGCTGACTCCTCATCGCGGACAAATCGTCTCATTAATTCAGAGACACGGCGAGACCGTACCGTTTTGTCCTTTAAAAAGGCCTTAAAAATTACACGTAGCCGCTTGTTCATACAACACTTGTACACATTTTTCCAATATGAGGGCATTTTTAGAATTTGGGTCCTCCCAATTATCGTAAATTGTTAACAAAAATTAACCCGCTGTCAGTTTTTTGACGACAATTAAGCATAAAAAAGCATAAAACCGAATACACAAACGCTCACGAAACGAAACGCTCGTAGATATCTATCTCTATCGCTCTTGCGTATTGGCTCGACAGAGCCAGACTACCTTTCGCGGCGATTCAAATGCCATTCGGCTACGGAACCTGGCCCCGTAGCCGAATGGCATTTCTCCGACGCCAAACGAAAGCGATACGCCGCTCGGTCTGTCGCGCCAATACGCAAGCGCGATAGAGATAGATATCTACTAGCGCTTCGTTTCGTGAGCGTTTCGTGAGCGATTGTGCCATTCGGCTAGCCACCCTGAACACTAAGTGAAGGCGCAGCCACGTAGCTTAATGTTCTGTCAATCTTAAAAAAATCGTTTCTTTAAACACGGGCTCTTCAAGAAGAATGACAATTTTATGCCTCCTAATCATATTTAGTATTATTTATTAAGAAGACTGTTATACTCAACAAGAATATGTCCACATAAGATTCGGTATTATAAAAACCTGTAAAATGATTTATGCAAAATCATATTCTGTGTAAGGTGTTTCTGCCAAAAGATACTTTTGACATCAATTATTATACGAATCAAACCAAAAAAGTTTGTGCAAGACAATAGACTGGAATCAAACCCATAAACGAACAAGTTTCAAATACCAACATATACACTCATTTAAACCGCTAATAATGTGTGCTATATTCACAAAATATGTGTGCTATATTCCAAAGGGGAAAATGGGCTCTTCATTTGTATAGTCAAGTGGTGGACCATTTTTTTCTTTTAAAAAATGACACGCTTCCGGTAAGATACGGCGCGGGCTCTCTGAAGAATGAAATTGTTTTTCTGATTACGTTTACCTCTTAATGGCTGGATAATGGAATGGAGTGGTGAGTGTCTGTGGTTCTTTGTAAGTTGAATTTAGTTTATTTTTAACGTGTCAAAAAGTTTTTGTTTTAGGCTCAGATTTTGTGCCAATTTTATGGTATTAACGGTCAATATTGATTTTAAATTACTTTTACCACAGACGAGACATTTGGCACGTCTGACGGTATTACGATATATACTAGTAATTTATTTAGCTGATTTGTACCATAATATATGTAGCTAAACGATATCATCTTCATCCTCCTTCCGTTATCCCGGCATTTGCCACGGCTCATGGGAGCCTTGGGTCCGCTTTGACAACTAATCCCAAGATTTGGCATAGGCACTAGTTTTTACGAAAGCGACTGCCACCTGTCCTCCCAACCCAAATGGTACTAGACCTTATTGGGATTAGTCCGGTTTCCTCACGATGTTTTCCTTTACCGAAAAGCGACTGGCAAATATCAAATGACATTTCGCACATAAATTCCGAAAAAGTCATTGGTGTGAGCAGAGGTTCGAACCCGCGACCCCCGGAACGAAAGTCGCACGTAAGTTACCGTCAGGCTCCAGCGCTTCAGCTAAATGATATTCAAATCAATTATAATAAGCTCAAATTGGCTTTTGTCATCAGAATTTCATCCTATTACTTACATAAAAAATGTCTACCAACGTAACGTAAAACATGAATACGTACATAAAATAACATTTTTAATAGACACTAAGCGTGCGCGTAGCGAAATTATGAAAATTGCCCATTTATCTGTTTTAGGGCAAAGCTGTACGAGTAAAGCGTCTAATTTATTGTTATTTCGCCGCGAGTGTACACAGGGCGTAAAGGGGTGGCGAAAGGTCACAAGAGTACAGTCAACATCAAAAATAGCGGATTACATAACGCCTCAGACGCGCCAGCTTAACCAACCTGCGCACTTGACACGAGTTGCCTGTAGTTAATACTCTCTATGGGCATTTTCAGAATTTGGGTCCCCCAGTTAGCAAAACTTGTTAGCAAAAATTAACTCTCTGTCAGTTTTCTGACGACAAATTAAGCATCAAATCTGTCTAAAATTTTTTTTTTACATTCTGAATGTAGATTATCGCTTAAAGTTCATGTAATTAACACGAAAACAATATTTTTATTGAAATTTCATGCTTCATCGTCACAAGACAGTTAATTTTTAGGGTTCCGTAGTCAACTAGGAACCCTTATAGTTTCGCCATGTCTGTCTGTCCGTCCGTCCGTCCGTCCGTCCGTCCGTCCGTCCGCGGATAATCTCAGTAACCGTAAGCACTAGAAAGCTGAAATTTGGTACCAATATGTATATCAATCACGCCAACAAAGTGCAAAAATAAAAAATGGAAAAAAATGTTTTATTAGGGTACCCCCCCTACATGTAAAGTGGGAGCTGATATTTTTTTTCATTCCAACCTCAACGTGTGATATATTGTTAGATAGGTATTTAAAAATGAATACGGGTTTACTAAGATCGTTTTTTGATAATATTAATATTTTCGGAAATAATCGCTCCTAAAGAAAAAAAAGTGCGTCCCCCCCCCCTCTAACTTTTGAACCATATGTTTGAAAAATATGAAAAAAATCACAAAAGTAGAACTTTATAAAGACTTTCTAGGAAAATTGTTTTGAACTTGATAGGTTCAGTAGTTTTTGAGAAAAATACGAAAAACTACGGAACCCTACACTGAGCGTGGCCCGACACGCTCTTGGCCGGTTTTTGTTAACAACTTTCTCTAATTGGGGGGAGGGGGGGTCCTAAATACTGAAAATGCCCCTATACTCATACTCACCTGATGAATGGAAAACCACGCTTTCCTTACCTATATTTCTCTATAATATGATACCTACTATACTCTGCACTTTTGGGTACCTATTTAAAAAAAATACAAACAATTACAAAATTTTCGGGTAGCTACATATTTGTCGGTTCACCAATCAACTACAAAAACCAAGCGGAACTATCTCTGAGCGACCTGTCTTTAACCTTCTCATTTGGTCATGTAATGTTTTTAATTACCCTCAAATAGGAGCTTTTTGAGGGTAGATGTTGTTTACATTTATTTTAATGACTTAAGATATATATTATTACTAACTTTTGCCCGTAACTTCGCTCACATTAGAAAGAGACAAAAAGTAGCCTATGTCGCTCTCCGTCCCTTCAACTATCTCCACTTAAAAAATTACGACAATTAGTCGCTCCGTTTTGCCGGGAAGTACGGACAAACAAACAGACTTTCACATTTATAATATTAATATGGATAGACTTTCGCTCTTATTCATAGACAATAGACAAAATGGCGCCTTCAGTAAGGATGCGTTCAACTTACAGTAGGGCCGGGCTATACGGGCATTATGCTGAGACGGGACCATTTCGTGATAAACTTACCTATCCCTTGTACTTTTCTAGTTTTAGGGCCGATTGCATCAAACCGTGACGTCTGTCACCGTTAAAGCATTCGTTATATTTTATTGTACGGGAAGTTCTATAGACATCCGGCTGCGTGACGATGATGTGTCTGTCAAATGTGGTTGATGCAACTGGCCCTTAGTCATACTCTATGCATAATGTGTAGTTTTTAAGTTTATTACGAATAAATATTTTGATTATGATTATAAACGTTCACTAACGTTATCAAGCCGTGAAGTTCGTTTGTTCCTTTCCGACGTGTTAGTGTGATATAAAGGGACAAACCCACTGTAAGCTGTCGGGCCGCCGAAATAGAACATTTGTCGCTCATTGACAGTCCGAGAAAAAAATCCATATAAACAAAAGACGCGCGCTGGCAGCGGTATCCGTACCGGCCCGGCTGCCAGCAAGCACGCAGCACGGACGTTAGTAGTTCCGTCGCCTACACCCACTTTAGTGAACGTTTAATTAATAAGGGGCTATAAGTACAACTAGGTATAACTATAACACTTTAAGTTCTCGCGCTGTGTACACGTATTTAAAGTCACTTACAGGTCGAACGCGATTAATTAACATTATAATTATGTTCAAACCAAAAGATCTATCTTCGAAACAGTGCTCGGATGTTGTGAGTGCTGTGTCGTGCGGTGGGAAATAAACATTAACTAAAAGCGGGTAGATTATTTATTTATTTGTCTACCCCGAAAATTAATATCGGGTAGTTTTGTGGTTTCGGGTATCGGGTGGTTTTGGAGGCCTTGGTCATTTTTTCTTTGTATATGACATTTATTTCAGTTTATAGTTTTGTGGTGTTTACATCTCCGGTGACACTTTGCTGGGGCGTCAGTCTTCCGCGACCACGGCCAGCGAAACGTTAGGAAAAAAGGTAAAATAATGTTAATTTATCGCGTTCGACCTTTAAGTGACTTTAAATATAGGTATAACTACCTAGGTACTACTAATCTATTAAGCGAAGTGCGGAGTTTTGCGGTGCCTTTGATGGATCAGAGAGAACTTGGTAATACATTTCCTAGGAAATTAGAACTGCGGTGAAATTCTCTTGATATTTCCGATGCTTTTACCTCTATATGCCACTAATATCGGAAGCTTCATATTCTCTGGCTTCGTTATCAGATATATTTTATTGAAAAACTACTTGTTAAACTACTGTGTTAAGTACACAGCAAAAGGAGTGTACAACTTCCAAGGAGGGTTCAAGGTCTTTAAACGAAAGGTAAAAGGAGATAGCCGACTTGAGGCTATCAGTTTGGCAGTCAGTTTGCCATCGCGTAATATGTTTTACAGATTTAGATGAAAAATACAAAACGCGCATTTTATACAAAAAACGATAACATATACGGTTCATATTATTAAATTAAAACGGGACTTAATCGCGTAAAACTTACGTTTATATTTTAACCCGACGTTTCGGACATGACATTACGTCCGTGGTCACGGGTAGACTGGCTGGGAGTTGTATCAACATCTTCTAGCTGTACGAGTTTTTCGAACTACCCGCACTTGATTGTCATCAGTCACTTTTACGCTAGGGTTGCCACTCTGCCTACATACAACACTCACGACATCCGATGGTATGGGACCGGAAGTTTTCTCACGTTTACACTTGCTAATCACTGGATTCCACGAAGATGAAAATCAATATATATACGGTTCATATGAAACTAAGGATAGAAATGCATAATAAAAATACCTCATGTTGTTTATTTCCGTGATTCAAATAACAAAAGTTTTACTGCCGTCAACATCTTCCTCAGCATTGACATAAGGCTACTCGACGCTAGATGTCGGCTAACAAATAACTTGATTTTTAGAGAAAACAAACTTAAACTATAGAAAAATAGGAATAAGTCAGCAAGGTTGCAGAAACATTAAAGAAACATTAAACATTAAATTAAGAATTTACGATATGAACTGGCAAAGATAGTGGTCATACTATACCGATTTATCATCGTCAAAAAATTTAGTGAACCAAAAACGTCACGTTCAGAATCATGAAATATCAACTCGAAGTTTAATCCAACTATACTATGTATCTTGTGCTAATAACTGAGTCGGTCAGGGGTAGTCACCACACCCAACTCCCATGTTTATAATAACCCTCTAACTGCTGTCTCCCGCCGGCAACCTGTGGCCCATCTAATTGGTCCCTGATTGCCGGCCACTTACCAGGGGTATGCTAATATCAAGTTTATGTTAATAAAGACTTGTTCGCAGCGCCCGAATTCATTAACTATTAATTATCTAGGCTGATCTGCGAGGTTTCATGCTCAGTTGGCGGGCAAAAAGGTTGGCGGCAGCTGCCTTTGAGAATATTCAAAGTTTTTGCAGTTGGGATATAGTTCATTGGAGAGGGACCAAGTTTCTGATAGTTTGAGCGCTGGGAGATGGTGTCGTATTCAAAAATAATTCGATTTTGCGGTTAGGATGGTACGTATAATAGTTAAACGTAAATAGTAATAAAAAGTAAATTAATGATATTTTCACCACACCAACGGGTAAAGGCTTACTTTGCTATTCGAAAACAGATAGCAAAATTGCAGTTTATCCACAAAAGTGCAAAGTAATTTCATACAAATTTTAACTTGATATCTTGAGCTGGCTGGTAGAATTTACCTATAAATGATGACTTTGAATCATAAATATTGAATAAACCGATGGATTTCATTGATGTTTTATAGTCAGTATTTTGTTCGCGTTGGTGTGGTGTACAATTTTGTGTTTCACTCAGTGGCAAAGTTGTTGTTTAACCGCACGTGCCAATATTGATACCCGAGCAAGCGAAAGATTGCAATATTGAACCGCGAGCGTAGCAAATGGTTCAAAAGTGAAATCTTGAGCATCGCGAGGGTTTCAAGGCACGAAGGTTAAATAACTATTAATGTAAGATTCGACATTGTAAACTTAGCTCTCAACTGGAGAGTTTTGAGACACGATTGTCAATAAGACTTGAGCGGAAAAAGAGTAAAAGATAATTTAATGTATGGTTCGATTTTGTAACTTTGCTCATAACTGGGCTTTTTTGCTCCAATTGTGGGGCACAATTGTCTAAAGGAAGAAAATTAAGTACTCGATGTTATAATAACGTTTCATAACAACCAATGTAGAAGAGTACCATTATAGATAGGTACTGAAATTAAAACATGTTCCTATACATAGGGTTTCTGCTCGAGAATTCTAGAGAAGAGTTTTGTAACAAATCGAAAAAAAGTACTCACTTTTGTTTTTATGAACTTCTAGTATTTTCAAATGCCACTAGTCACTTTAAAAATTAATCTAAAGTAATTAATGAATCTACGACTGTTCTCACGTTATTATATCGCTATTGCTGCGACATGTTTCGAGCCAACTTGGAGGCCCCGCTTCAGGCATATAAGAGTTCACGCGGCGGCTAAACTCCGTGGACTCCTATATGCCTGAAGAGGGGCCTCCAAGTGGGCCCGAAACATGTCGCAGCAATAGCGATATAATATTAATAACGTGAGTACAACCGTAAATTCATTAATTATTTGAATATGTCTCACGAAAGTTTCACGTGTACAAGAATTAAAAACCGGCCAAGAGCGTGTCGAGCCACGCTCAGTGTAGGATTCCGTAGTTTTCCGTATTTTTCTCAAAAACTACTGAACCTATCAAGTTCAAAATAATTTTCCTAGAAAGTATTTATAAAGTTCTACTTTTGTGATTTTTTTCATATTTTTTAAACATATGGTTCAAAAGTTAGAGGGGGGGGGGCGCACTTTTTTTTCCTTCAGGAGCAATTATTTCCGAAAATATTAATATTATCAAAAATCGATCTTAGTAAACCCTTATTCATTTTTAAATACCTATCCAACAATATATCATACGTTGGGGTTGGAATGAAAAAAAATATCAGCCCCCACTTTACATGTAGGGGGGGTACCCTAATAAAACATTTTTTTCCATTTTTTATTTTTGCACTTTGTTGGCGTGATTGATGTACATATTGGTACCAAATTTCAGCTTTCTAGTGCTAACGGTTACTGAGATTATCCGCGGACGGACGGACGGACGGACAGACAGACATGGCGAAACTATAAGGGTTCCTAGTTGACTACGGAACCCTAAAAATGGTCGAAAAACAGAAACCCTAAACACTGTCCATTTTAGTCACGAGTGTCAAAATTATCTAAAGGGTGTTCCGTTCGCCAATTAGGCATGTTAACTAACAAAACGCCCCAATCTGCAAACCCCATTTACACAAATTAATCAAAACAGCCATTATACGGCACAATAATATCATCACAGTTACTGGGCGTATTCAAATGTGTGAAATGTGATAGCAATTTAATACTATACTGTCAACTGTACGGAAAAAGGAAAGTCGTTAATTGTATGAGGATTTTATGAAATGAAAGCATTTATTTCGGATAACAATACCATTTAAAAACTAAACGTCATCATCCTCCTTGCGTTATCCCGGCATTTGCCACGGCTCATGGGAGCCTGGGGTCCGCTTTGACAGCTAATCCCAAGATTTCGCGTAGGCACTAGTTTTACAAAAGCGACTGCCATCTGACCTTCCAACCCGAAGAGTAACTAGACCTTATTGGAATTAGTCCGGTTTCCTCACGATGTTTTCCTTCACTAAAAAGCTACTGGCAAATATCAAATGACATTTCTCACATAAGTTCCGAAAAACTCATTGGTGCAAGCCGGGTTTCGAACCCGCGACCTCCGAAACGAAAGTCGCACGCACTTACCGCTAGGCTACCAGCGCTTAAAAACTAAATGTGTCATAGAAAATTAAATTATACTTGGAATGAACATTGAACATGCAAGGCCATCCAGTGAGTGAGAATAGAACTTACCATCCTCTCAGCAATCACCAGTGGAGTGGTGCTACTCACGTCAAACCGTCGCTCCATTTTGCCGTAGACGGACAAACAAACAGACACACATACTTTCCCATTTACAATATTAAATAGTATGGATTCGGATCGTACCTACTTACCGCAATTTCCACCTGAAAAATGGGAGGAGTACGCTTCCCAGCGGCCAGAATGGCGCTCTCGTATAAGCAGCGTCAGAGACTTTGAAGATGCCCGTCTCATTGAGCTTGATACGAAGCGTCAGATACGGAAATCTCGGCCGAAACCCTCCTATAATTACACCTACAATGGTTCTGGACAACTTTACTGCCCCACGTGCGACAGAGTTTTCAAGACCAAGTTCGGCTTTGCAAGCCATATCCGAGCACACGCTCGTAACGTAAGTAGCTAGGGTCGCCGTTGCCGATTACGGCATGGATAGCTATACCTCCCTGAATACGCCCTTGAAGCGAAGCACGACATTAAAATGTAAATCCGAATAAGGACGCATTGTGCCGCGTATGTCTCTTGTAATGCTTTGATGCTATGTCCTATGTGTAAGAGACTGGCGAGAGGCCGTGAAATAGGCACTTTTCACTGAACTGTACTTGTACAGTGAGCTCCAGAATTGCATGGAGAAATAATGTAATCATAGTGTCATAATTGAAAAAAACCGGCCAAGAGCGTGTCGGGCCACGCTCAGTGTAGGGTTCCGTAGTTTTCCGTATTTTTCTCAAAAACTACTGAACCTATCAAGTTCAAAACAATTTTCCTAGAAAGTCTTTATAAAGTTCTACTTTTGTGATTTTTTTTCATATTTTTTAACCATACGGTTCAAAAGTTAGAGGGGGGGGACGCACTTTTTTTCCTTTAGAAGCGATTATTTCCGAAAATATTAATATTATCAAAAAACGATCTTAGTAAACCCTTATTCATTTTTAAATACCTATCCAACAATATATCACACGTTGGGGTTGGAATGAAAAAAAATATCAGCCCCCACTTTACATGTAGGGGGGGTACCCTAATAAAACATTTTTTTCCATTTTTTATTTTTGCACTTTGTCGGCGTGATTGATATACATATTGTTACCAAATTTTAGCTTTCTAGTGCTAACGGTTACTGAGATTATCCGCGGGTGGACGGACGGACGGACGGACGGACGGACGGACGGACGGACAGACAGACATGGCGAAACTATAAGGGTTCCTAGTTGACTACGGAACTCTAAAAATGGATCAGTTACAATTGCCCCCCCAGTCTAGATTTGCCCCGCTGTACCTTATATAAAAAATGATGTATATACAGACAGGATACAAGGGATTATTTTCAACAAATGTTGGAGCATTTTTACTGTTGCGTTTCCATAGGTTTTGATATTTAATAAACTGTGCAAAACGTAGTCTTATATTATTCAATTTTCAAAAGGTTAAAATACTATATAATAAAAATCTACTTGTAGAACACTACAATATTACGTAGCTTCAAATTATACAAAGCATTTCGAAGAAATAATAATAGCAACGTTGGGTATAAAATAGAAGTTTATTTCAATTGTTTTAAACGGTTTAATGCATGTACTTAATTATTGTTGTTTGATAATGATTTAAATGTTCCGTGAAAGAGAATGCAGTTGTGTGTCTGACGCCATTTTTTTCCCGACGACGAGAGGGGGGAAATATAGCCTTACCTACTAAACTAGTAAGACTGTAGCTTCGGAAGACCAGTAAGACTGTAGCTTCGGAAGCAGGTTCGAGTCTCATGCACCCATAGTTTCGTGATATACACCGTGTTTCACTTAACACTAAAAACCTGAAAACAGTTTGTTCAGAATCGAGAGTAGAATCGATTGAGCTATATCTTGATGGGGGTAATATTTTTATTTAAATTAGTATTATTAATTATTTTTTACGTGCTCATTCTATTGTACTCGTAATACAACATTGTGTATATCGCATTGCTAGAGGTTGTTTACCTTTTTTCAGTATTTAGGGGTATTAATACTGGCCGGTTACTTGGACGTTTATTTTTTCCGCTACTAGTTTGACGTTGTTTGTCAGTTTAATCTTAATGTTTATCATAAAGTCATAACAAATTGAACTCGTACCTAATTACAACCTTGTCATTTTGAATATTGAGTTTATTTGCTTACTGCGATTACCTGTCCAATTTGAAGTTTACTGTGACAAAGCTTTAAAGTGTTTTACAGTGACATCTTAGCTGTCTATTGGTAAACCTTATGTCGTTGCAGTAACGTACACAAATAAATAGTCTTATGGTTTATGATGGTAGTTAGCAATTATTTTATTGAGTGTAGAGCTAAAAGTCAAGTAGAGCTGTACAGAAAATTAAAAATTCAATTTAAAAAAAAGTAACGATCAGATTAAAAGATGAATACCCTAGATGAGTTTAAAAAAATAAAAATCAGTTGGGGTGTCTGAGGTTTTGAGTGATACCGGAAACACCGTGTATACCTAATGTTACCCACCGCGATACTTATTTATTTATTTATTTAAACTTTATTGCACAGTAAAAAAAATGTACAAAAGGCGAACTTAATACCAAAAGGCATTCTCTACCAGCTAACCTTTGGGCCAAACAGAGATCAATAAGAGCTAATAGGTGCAAGAAATATAACAAGACGAGAAATTGAATATCTACTTAATAAACCTAAATGGTTACATACATATCACATCATACAAACGTTTACAAAAATAAAACTACATAATACGAGTATACTTACTTACAAATTTACATAAATATACTTACATATACTATACATATACACGGTGTTTCCGGTACCACTCAAAACCTCAGACACCCCAACTGATTTTTATTTTTTTAAACTCATCTAGAGTATTCATCTTTTAATCTGATCGTTACTTTTTTTTTTATTGAATTTTTAATTTTCTGTACAGCTCTACTTGACTTTTAGCTCTACACTCAATAAAATAATTGCTAACTACCATCATAAACCATAAGACTATTTATTTGTGTACGTTACTGCAACGACATAAGGTTTACCAATAGACAGCTAAGATGTCACTGTAAAACACTTTAAAGCTTTGTCACAGTAAACTTCAAATTGGACAGGTAATAGCAGTAAGCAAATAAACTCAATATTCAAAATGACAAGGTTGTAATTAGGTACGAGTTCAATTTGTTATGACTTATGATAAACATTAAGATTAAACTGACAAACAACGTCAAACTAGTAGCGGAAAAAATAATCATCCAAGTAACCGGCCAGTATTTAATACCCCTAAATACTGAAAAAAGGTAACCGACCTCTAGCAATGCGATATACACAATGTTGTATTACGAGTACAATAGAATGGGCACGTAAAAAATAACTAATAATACTAATTTAAATAAAAATATTACCCCCATCAAGATATAGCTCAATCGATTCTACTCTCGATTCTGAACAAACTGTTTTCAGGTTTTTAGTGTTAAGTGAAACACGGTGTATACATATTATATACCTGCCCTATAACTATTACGACGCTTGATTAAGAGACTTTTCTAAAAGATGTCTGCGCAACTTGATCTTGAACAGAGACTTGGTCTGAGTTTGCCTTATCTCAAGAGGGAGATTATTCCAAAGACGAATTGAATGTAATGTGAAAGAGTTGTACATGGATCCGGTGCGATAGAGAGGGACTGACAATATGAGTACAATACTTCTTTATCTCGCCTGTAGTCGACTCTGTTCACCCAGCTCAGATCACCTGGGTGAATTAGGTAAACTATAAATATACTTTGTTCACCTATGATTTTCTTGGGGGTATTAAGTAAACTTTTAGTATACTTGATTCACCTTGTTCACCTGAGGTGCACAAAGTAAACGGACATTGTACTTAATGAACCTGTGACCAATTGTGGGTGAATTAAGTTTACTTTAAGAATATTTAATTCACCTTTTGTTCACCTGAGGTGAACAAAGCAAACGGAAGGTAAATGATTAAGTTTATCCAGTCTGGGTGAGGCCTATGTAAATCTATCAGTGAACGTCTTTTCGCTGATATGATGATGATAATGATTGTATGCGTTATTTAATTTTTTTTCGTTCACAACATGGAACAATTATGTTCCAAATCGGCGTTTTAAAGAGGCGTAGATGTCATTTTAACACTTTAGTTAAATATAAGAGGGATACCGAGCGAATGTTGCCTTTGTCCGTTACGAAACCCACAAGGCAACGCCCTTTTTTAATGCCTAATATAATTATATTCAATTTTATTTGTCATTACGGTGAATCACGCCCTCACAGATAGACACTGGAAAAAGCGACGTGTAAGATGGCTTAAAGGCCATGCTATAGTGTGAGAGGCTCAAGGGCGTTAAAAGGTGTAGATTCTTTGAAGATGTTAACACTCTGTGCCAGCTCGCCGGCCGAATAGCCGAAGGCAAATCAGAGCGGAAAATTTAGCAAGTTCCCTCAGAGTCTAAGAGACAGAGGAAGAAGGAGGAGGGAGAAGAGGAGAGAAGTAAGAAACGGAAACCTTGGCTGACTCTCGGACACCAGGGTCCGTGGGAAATAATTTATTTTTTATTATTATTTATGCCTAACCATTTCAGACAGGTCCCAGTCCTATACTCAATCACATTAAGTTTAGGTATTTCCAACTCGTTACGAAATATTTTGCTCGTTTCATGAGAGATCCCGCCCGCTTCATATACCTACGATTAGAGCTTCTACTCAACAATAGATGTCGCTACTTGTCATGATCACTCTTCAATGTTGACACTTCTAGGACCGACGTTTAAGCCGTCGGTCTTACTCCATCATTTTATTAAAACTAATATATTGTCTATGCATGGTCAAAAGTCGAGTTGATAGTTGACAACAGGTTGACAAGTTATGTCGTGAACAAAACTATATAATGACATTTTAAATAATAATGAATAATAATAACTTCAACAAGAAAATATAACTAAATACGCGAATACCACTATGAAAACTGTTGGTAAACATATGGTACGTTATGGTTATACTTTAAAACTGTAGCTTGAAACGTTCAATATGCTAAGAATTCCCATTCCTTAATCCAAGCGCCTCATAGATAACGTGACCAAAGGGCTGGCTAATATTTCGCTCAGCGGACCAGGCCCCGTAGCCGAATGGCATTTCTCCGACGCCAAACGAAAACGAAACGTAGTCAGGCTCTGTCGCGCCAATACGCAAGAGCGATAGGGATAGATATCTACTAGCGTTTCGTTTCGTGAGCGTTTGTGCCATTCGGCTACGCACCCAGGCCCCGTAGCCGAATGGCATTTCTCCGACGCGAAACGAAAGCGAAACGCCGCTGGCTCTGTCGCGCCAATACGCAACCGCGATAGAGATAGATATCTACTAGCGTTTCGTTTCGTGAGCGTTTGTGCCATTCGGCTAGGCACCCAGTATTGATATTTAGTGGGGCAACCTGATAACCTAATAGCGAGGACTCTGGTGTTTTTATTTATTTATAAGTTTTATTTATAGTGTAGGCAAGGATGATTTTCATTCGATTTACAATCTGCACACTAAGAATCTTACCTCAATTTTTAGTGCCACCTTATTTTTTTCATATAATGTGTATTGACGTGATATCATGATACCTACCTATTAAAATAAATACATTTGTCATTTGTTCTTATAAAAGGGTGAATCAATTTTTTCTTGCTTGTTATTGGCATGGTTACGGTCCCCTGGGTCACCCTGGTTTTATGCAAAATTATGCTACTTTTATTATGCAAACATGCATGTAGTCCATGTTTGTAGATGGCCCATTAAGAAAGGGATGTATTACCAATAGAAAAATGCTTGTTTACATAGTTTGGTCACTTCCAGGCTGTGAAACAGCGCCATCTAGTTTTAATAATATAATTACATTATTCTGATTACTATTATATAGAAGGTCCTATATAGGGTCCATTGGCTACATATTAGTTTTAAGCCTAAAACCCCTACCTTGGGGTACCTACGCTTTTTTTATGGGCTTTGTCAGTCCCCGTATTAAATCAGCCTTGGTGTAGATGTGTGTGTTTTTATATTTCAGGGTATATTGGAGTTAGTTGATGAAGAACATAGTACGTTGATGCTGTATGAATATCGCTGAAGTAAGAATATCGTTGAGCGCGTCGTGTTGAATTTTACGGGATCAGACATAGAACATTACAAGTATTGTCTAACTGCTGCGCTGTATTTTTTATACGTACCTATAAATAAATATTAACTACTGTATAGTAAAATCCTTTTATCATAATAATATTCATACAATTGGAGATAAAAGCTGTAACAACGACATAAACTGTGAATACAAAGTGCCAAAAATATGTATAAACACTTTAATGTACAGGCAATAAAGTTATGTATACATATTTCTGGCACTTTGTCTTCACAGCTATGTTGTTGTGTCCACGGTACTTATTGAAAATTTAAAAGTAGGTAGCTATAATTATCTCATTATCTTATAAAAAAGTGCGAAAAGGACGCACGGATTCTATAAGCCATATCATGCAGCTGTGCTGATGATAAAACAGCTTGAAGTGTCAAGCTGATACGTCTGGCGGTACGTCATAGCACAACTTGCGTTCTCGGGCGCAAGTTCATGCCTCTGGCTCATAAATCATAACTGTACAGTCAGCTGCAGAGAAAAATAGACACCCTTGCATCTTGCATACAATTTTGTATGGCAGGGGGTCTCCTTTTCTCTGCAGCTTACTGTACGCTTGCTGTGAAATAGGATCAGACACAATGAATCATCATAGGTTGTTGTGCAAGTGCATAGGTGCATAGGCATGTCAGTGTCATTAATATCTGTGAGAGAGGAAAAAAACATCTCGCTCTCACGTATGAAATTCTTTATCTTATCAATGGACTTATAGGACGGCGCCACCTCGTATCTCACACTGCTCCTCAAAGACAAAACGTAGTAAGTCTATATGCATTCCATACATACTTAATACATTTTTCTCTGCATTTACAGAAGAAGATACTACTTTTTTTAAAAGTAGTATCGATTTGTAACTTCAGTTTAACACTGACAGCCGTGGTCATTTTTGCGACTGTTCTACTTCGACAGTTTGGTTCCCTTAAAATTATGGAGATTAGAGGGAGGAGTAAAAGCTTTAAGTATCAAATGTGCACATATAAAAAAGGAGATAGGTGGCGCTGCGTCCCGGGTTCAAATCCTGATGAGGTTTTTTAATTTTTGTCTACAGATATTTTTTCCTTGTTTTATTGTTATCCAAAAATCTTGTTAAAACTTTGAAATTAAATTTATACGAAAATAAAGGAAATTGAATTCGAAAGACTTACAACATTATCTTGGATGGGATAAACAATGTAAATTGATAAATCATAAATAAAACAGTAACTAGACACAATTAAAATACACAAAAAGAAAATTCAAAAATACCGCTGTCAGGATCGAACCTGATAACATCTGCATACGAAGCCAGCGCACTACCACGGGACTACGTCTGGACATATACAAGTTGACGAAATCAGCCTACAGAAAAGAAAGTCTAACGTCATGTCATGTTCCTGTCCATTGAGTGACATTGTCATACGCCTAGCGGAGAGGTGTAACTTCTTTAGTTTAAGAGCCCTTATTCCTTTGAGCGCTCATCAATTTCGTGAAATGGCCATCGATAGATGGCGTTGGCGCTCGGTACGCGAGCACCGGCAACGCAACGTGCGTTTCAACACAGGCAAGAATAATCTTGATAGTTTTGAATTTATTTGCTAGTAACCAAAGAGCATTGAATCACTACGTTTTAAGACGTCGGCACTCTCGAACAACCCTCGAACCGATTTATGCAGGCGTTTTTTCGACGGTCGTGAGGTCATGTCACTGCTACCAACACAAAGAAAAAATCGCTAGGGCTCGACCAACCCAGTCCCTAATATTTATCGATATCGATAAATTTGCGATATTTTGCAGTATGGCGACTTAATAGTAAATTTATAGTATTTATACATATATTTAAAAAATCTCTGGGATGGCTGTCAGAGGCGTATTTCAAGGTTTGGCGTTGGCATCCTGAGCCAGTCAGGATTACCGCCCCGTTAAGTGACGATAAAGTATGAAATTTAAGAAAAACGCCGCTTCGCTACCCTAAAAAGAGCCTGCCGCCTTTAATACGCCCCTGTATAAAATGAATAAAACAAAAGCAAAATATACCATCACTTTTATTTTACATGAAGTAATTTTTCAACTACTTTACAGCACTTCTCAGTTGAACTAATTTTGAGGCGTTTGCAGAAAATTCCTATGATTTACTGTGCCTGACGTTCATATTTGGCACTGCCTCCTAATTAAGAGTTTTGTTATAAGCCAGTATTTGTTGCTTCAATCTTCGTGTTTCTTGCATGTTTACCAGGGAAAGTTAATATTTACTGCAAAAAGCCTTGAAAACCTTTGCCCAACATTATCTTCATACAGGAGATGGATAAATATGCCAATTCTTCGTTACCTGTTAAAATTACCCATAATCGTCATCTGAAATAAAGAGATTATCGATAAGTTGGTCACACTCTATTGGTATTTTAGGTTATTTGTTTGTTTACGAAAAAACTTATTTACAGAATGTTTTCGCTTAAATCGTAGCTTTAAATTTATTAAATGAGTAATTGTTAGCAACTCGAAACGAAAATATAATAAAATACTAGTTACCGACCTGCATATATCCAGTGCAAAGCTAGGCAAAAACAAGCCACAAGTTGATATTTTCAAATATCTAACACCACAAATTTCACACTTTCTTATTGGTTTGCCCGAAATTTCAATAATAACTTTAGTTATTTTATTATTTACTTAACTTACAAAATTCAAACAAGTTACGTTACGACAGATTTGACGTTGACGACTTGACGTTTTGAAAAAAAAAAACACGTAGGTCAGGCCATAGACTAAGGAAATATGAAACTCTATTATCTAAGTATTTTTGCTACCAAAATATAATGGACTTTAGTACTATTAATAATAGATGTCATTTTGATTTGATAGCATTTTGTGTCGTAATGTTGGCAATCATCGCTTGATGATATTATAATACTATGGAGTGACGACGGGCTGCTAGTAATAATTCTTTTGGTTTTACATGGGGACTTTTTTGTAAAGTTTAAAAGAGATAAGAATAAATTATGAAAACTTCCACCCATACTTCAAAAAAATGGGGTGAATGTTTAGGAATTTGTTTTGTTATAGACTTGAAATTAGAGAATAGGAGAAAAGTGATTTCAGCAGCGTTTTTGGATACTCTTCTCCTAAGGGGATTAAAAATGGAAAAATCACCAACTATCATCATGGTGGAGGGAAGGGGATAGGGGGAGGGGGGAGGGGGGTAAATTTATTACGTTTTTTTTTTCTCTGTGCTACAGTCACCGTCATAAAGGAGTGGTGAGATTTCTATACCCTGTCACTTTAAATCATTCTACAATTTCGTATGACATTTCTAAGAAGACAGTAATGTGCCAAGGTATAGAAATCATCACTTTTTTATGCCGGTGACTATACACTGCATGGATAGTGGTAGTAAACGGTAGTAAACAAAAATCATATTTCCGCGCTATTATTTTAGGGTTCCGTAAAACGAAAAACGGAACCCTTATAGGATCACTCGTGCCTCTGTCTGTCCGTCTGTTACAGCCAATTATGTTGTTCTTTTGACCCAAAGACGGACATCATCATCCTCCGCATTATCCCGGCATTCGCCACGGCTCATGGGAGCCTGGGGTCCGCTTTGGCAACTAATCCCAAGATTTGTATTAAATAGAGTAGAGATATTGTATTAAATAATGTGTAGTCAAGTACGTAAGATAAGATTTTAGTCAAGTAAGATTTAATTATTATTATTAAATTTAGAAATTCTCCCCTATCTCCAAAACTACTAAAAGTATTTTTTTCTAAAAATACACGAGATAGCCTTTAATCTATAGATTACTGGAAAACTTATTAGAAATCTACAGTTAAGCGTAAGTTGGACATAAAAGAAAAAACTCAAATTACGAATTTCACACACTGCCGCTGCAAGGAGTTACCAAATCTCTTGAAATATAAATTCATTTCTGTTTTTTTTTTTAGAAATTGTTCAAAATGTCGATTATTCGCAATAATGTCTTAAGTTCCTTCGAAAAAGAAGGTGCTTAAGCCCTTATTACGGTGTAAGCCTTGCAACGCGAGGGCAACTCGCACTTGGTCGGATTTTCTTAAATATAGGTAAACTTGAGCTGATATTTGAAAATACTCGCGCGGTGCACGCATGGCCGCACAAAACATGTTTTTATCTTATTTTAATTATAAAAGGGCTTACTCATGGCCACAGACAAATTATTGAAATTTGATACCTAAATTGAAAGTAACTTAAAATAAACAGTTTCAAGAGCTGTGTGCAAAAAATTACAAGTATATTGACTCAGCCAGGGGGGTTTCAACTAGGCCAAAAATTGGACCTTGGACCTCATCTAGATAGATTCTGCTCGTCAGCCCAAATCTAATGAGCCCAAACATGGTGGAGTTATGATGAGAGGAATAGCAGTTCTGTTGACCATCTCCTGACTCCATCATGAGACCTTGGACCTCATCTAGATAGATTCTGCTCGTCAGCCCATATCTAATGAGCCCAAACATGGTGGAGTTATGATTAGAAGAACAGCAGTTCTGTTGACCATCTCCTGACTCCATCATGAGACCTTGGACCTATTCTAGATCGACTCTGCTCGTCAGCCCAAATCTAATGAGCCCAAACATGGTGGAGTTAAGATGAGTAGCATAGCAGTTCTGTTGACCATCTCCTGACTCCATCATGGGACCTTGGACTTCATCTAGATATATTCTGCTCGTCAGCCCATATCTACGAGGGCTGTTTGATAAGTACCCGTTTATGAAAAAATAAACCAGTATTTTTTGTAAATATGCATTTATTTTTCTACGTAGTCACCTTTTAACTCTTTACATTTGTTCCACCTATATTCAAGCTTCATTAAACCATCCAAAAAGTACGATTTCGGTAAGTCATCAAAATAGGCCTCTGTGGCGGCAATGACTTCGTCATTTGATCCAAATCTCTTGCCACCGAGCCATTTTTTCAGATTCGGAAACAAAAAGAAATCGCATGGAGCCAAATCCGGAGAATACGGGGGGTGAGGCAATAATTCGTATCTTAATTGTGTTAATTTAGCCACCACAATTCTGGACGAATGAGCTGGAGCGTTGTCGTGATGAAAGAGTACTTTTTTCTTTTTTAAATGGGGTCGTTTTTCCTTCAACACAGCGTCAAATTTATCCAATAAATTGGCATAGTACTGGCCTGTTATTGTTTTTCCCTTTTCTAAGTAGTCAATGTGTATAATACCCTGCGAATCCCAAAAAACGGTCGCCATTACCTTACCAGCCGATGGGACGGTTTTTGCCTTCTTTGGAGCAGGTTCACCCTGTAAAATCCACTGTTTTGACTGTTCTTTCATTTCCGGGGTGTAGTGGTGAACCCACGTCTCATCTACGGTCACAAAACGACGGAGAAACTCCTTCGGGTTGCGTTTAAACACGTCCAAACACTGCTCCGAAGTAGTCAGTCGGTTCCGTTTTTGCTCCTCAGTTAGTAAACGCGGCACCCACCTCGCCGATACTTTTTTCATACCTAATTTTTCTTGTAATATGTTTTGTACCCGCTCGATCGAAATGTTTACAGCGTCAACGATTTCTCGAAGTTTAATTCGGCGGTCGGCTAGAACGATATTTTTAATTTTTTCAACCATCTCGTCCGTAGTCACCTCAATTGGGCGGCCTGGGCGATCCTCGTCAAAAACCGTTGTTCTTCCTCGCTTAAACTCGTTATACCAGTATCTGACGGTTGTCATAGAAGGAGCACATTCATGGTAAACCGCTTGCATTCTTACTTTTATTTCATCGCAAGTTTTTCCTTCCAAAAACAAGAATCTAATTACAGACCGATACTGTTCTTTCTCCATTTTAACAAATGTACTCTACGCTTCCACTGAATCGCTGTCAAATTAGAAAAAAAAACAAAAGACTGCTGTTTTTTTTTTAATTTTCCCGCCTCTGAAAAACAGCTTAAAAAGGTGGTATACATTTTTCCGGCCAGTGATGATAATATGTTTAGAAATCGGGTACTTGTCAAACAGCCCTCGTAATGAGCCCAAACATGGTGGAGTTATGGTGAGAAGAATAGCAGTTCTCTTGACCATCTCCTGACTCCATCATGAGACCTTGGACCTCATCTAGATAGATTCTGCTCGTCAGCCCAAATCTAATGAGCCCAAACATGGTGGAGTTATGATGAGTAGAATAGCAGTTCTGTTGACCATCTTCTGACTCCATCATGAGACCTTGGACCTCATCTAGATCGACTCTGCTCGTCAGCCCAAATCTAATGAGCCCAAACACGGTGGAGTTATGATAAGTAGAATAGCAGTTCTGTTGACCATCTCCTGACTCCATCATGAGACCTTGGACCTCATCTAGATAGATTCTGCTCGTCAGCCCAAATCTAATGAGCCCAAACATGGTGGAGTTATGATGAGTAGAATAGCAGTTCTGTTGACCATCTTCTGACTCCATCATGAGACCTTGGACCTCATCTAGATCGACTCTGCTCGTCAGCCCAAATCTAATGAGCCCAAACACGGTGGAGTTATGATAAGTAGAATAGCAGTTCTGTTGACCATCTCCTGACTCCATCATGAGACCTTGGACCTCATCTAGATAGATTCTGCTCGTCAGCCCAAATCTAATGAGCCCAAACATGGTGGAGTTATGATGAGTAGAATAGCAGTTCTGTTGACCATCTTCTGACTCCATCATGAGACCTTGGACCTCATCTAGATCGACTCTGCTCGTCAGCCCAAATCTAATGAGCCCAAACACGGTGGAGTTATGATAAGTAGAATAGCAGTTCTGTTGACCATCTCCTGACTCCATCATGAGAGCCAGAACCTCATCCTGGTCCCGAAATATAAACTATAATATAATTCAAACTGTCATCAGATTTCAATTAAAAATTGAAATCCATATAACCATTTGAAATGAAACTAAGTCGATTTCTAAAATTGCATGTGTAAAAATCAGGCGGACCGTATGCCTGTTTGCCACCTACGGGATCAAGATTTGTTTAGTCGCCGTATACAGCATTTCTCGGAACTATCTAGCTGTTTAGCTGTTTACGAAAGCAAGGAACGCCGGACGATCGAACGCAGGTCCGTTGTCTACGAGCGCTCGGCGCGGACTGACCGGGCCCTTTTTAGGGTTCCGTAGTCAACTAGGAACCCTTATAGTTTCGCCATGTCTGTCTGTCCGTCCGTCCGTCCGTCCGTCCGTCCGTCCGTCCGTCCGTCCGTCCGCGGATAATCTCAGTAACCGTTAGCACTACAAAGCTGAAATTTGGTACCAATATGTATTTCAATCACGCCGACAAAGTGCAAAAATAAAAAATGGAAAAAAATGTTTTATTAGGGTACCCCCCCTACATGTAAAGTGGGGGCTGATTTTTTTTTTCATTCTAACCCCAACGTGTGATATATTGTTGGATAGGTATTTAAAAATGAATAAGGGTTTACTAAGATGGTTTTTTGATAATATTAGTATTTTCGGAAATAATCGCTCCTAAAGGAAAAAAAAGTGCGTCCCCCCCCCTCTAACTTTTGAACCGTATGTTTAAAAAATATGAAAAAAATCACAAAAGTAGAACTTTATAAAGACTTTCTAGGAAAATTGTTTTCAACTTGATAGGTTCAGTAGTTTTTGAGAAAAATACGGAAAACTACGGAACCCTACACTGAGCGTGGCCCGACACGCTCTTGGCCGGTTTTTTTTTTATATCGTGTGTGCATGGAATTTAGAGATACTCCTCTATCATATCCAAAATCAGGACGCTGGGGAATCAGGACGCCGGGTAATCAGGACGCCGGGAATCAGGACGCCGGGCAATCAGGACGCCGGGTCCTTACTGACCGGGCCCGTGTCAGCACAGTGTATTTTATTCGAATTTTAGGTGCTTTCAAAAAATGTCTATCGACAGAAAGGTATGTCCTATATCTCTGATTTTTTTTTATATGTCAACAAGAAGTTCTAGTTTAGGATAATATGATTTAAGAGTTACAATAAATGCAGGAATCGCAGGAAAAATAAATAATGTAAACCTCTTTTTAACGAAAAAATGGGGAAGATACGGAAGGTTATTTATCCACCATTTGAAGTAAATCTTAAAATGTCAAACTATGACTAACTCGTACCGGATATAACAAATAGGATTGTGATCATTTATCACCCCAAATAACATTTTTAATAGCACAATCACGACTCTAAACGAGTTATCCCACTACGAAATTTGAAAACGTCTTCCGAAAAAACTGATTTTTTATAAGTATAAAAAGACATATTTTAAAGTATTACCAATTGAATTTCTAGTTTAAGATATGTACTTTTAGGAACATTATCATTTTTAGGGTTCCGTAGTCAACTAGGAACCCTTATAGTTTCGCCATGTCTGTCTGTCTGTCCGTCCGTCCGTCCGTCCGTCCGTCCGTCCGTCCGCGGATAATCTCAGTAACCGTTAGCATTAGAAAGCTGAAATTTGGTACCAATATGTATATCAATCACGCCGACAAAGTGCAAAAATAAAAAATGGAAAAAAATGTTTTATTAGGGTACCCCCCCTACATGTAAAGTGGGGGCTGATATTTTTGTTCATTCCAACCCCAACGTGTGATACGAGTATATTGTTGGATAGGTATTTAAAAATTAATAAGGGTTTACTAAGATCATTTTTTGATAGTATTAATATTTTCGGAAATAATCGCTCCTAAAGGAAAAAAAAGTGCGTCCCCCCCCCCTCTAACTTTTGAACCATATGTTTAAAAAATATGAAAAAAATCACAAAAGTAGAACTTTATAAAAACTTTCTAGGAAAATTGTTTTGAACTTGATAGGTTCCGTAGTTTTTGAGAAAAATACGGAAAACTACGGAACCCTACACTGAGCGTGACCCGACACGCTCTTGGCCGGTTTTTTTAATAATCATTTATAGTTTCTTTATAATTTTGAATGAAAAAGGTTACATTTTGCAAAAAACGCTCGCCTTTAGGAATAAGGCCTCTTAACACTGACAGCCGGTCATTTTTGCGACTGTTCTACTTCGACAGTTAGGCTTCCTTTAACTTTTAAATTCCATACTTAAAATTCTATATTCCATACGATGTATAGAAAAAATATTAAAATCGGTTCATTTCACGCAATCCAAAATTACCACCGAAAACGTCTGTATAAATCAGTAACCCAATTCTCCGAGAGATGGCGCTGTACTTTTACGTGGGGCGGGGACACTAATATAAACTTATTGTTGGGTAGATATTGGGCCCGACATAATCTTGTGCCTGTTTTTAGGGTTCCTTGGGCTGTCCGTCTGTCTGTCTGTCTGTTCGTCTGTCATATTACCAAAGACCTATATAACTCCATAGTCGATCCTCTTTGATATTACTTAATATCTCGAGAACAACTGCTTATGTTATCGATATGAAATTTGGAATACTTATTTATGAACATTATTAACCTCTACAAATTGAAAGTATTATTTTTTTAATTTATTAATATTAATTATGGGAAATGGCAAAAATGAAAGGGGGGGCAAACTGTAAATCAGGGAGAATAGATATATAATACCTCTAATCTCCATACTGTAAATGTCAAGTGGCTAGGTCAAGTGTGATATCGTTAGAAAGAGCTCACACTGTATAAAATACATATCAAACCTATTTTAATATTTTTTTTTGTTGTGAAAAAAAGCATTGCTCTAGCTTTAAAAACTAGGGAGGAAATAGTCGAGACTTCGAGAGTGTTTATATTATGGCGAATGGACCCTTTCTGTTGCGTCTTAAGAGTTAAATGACCTTGACGCTATCGTAAACTGTCTAATCGTATGGGAGTAAGTGAGAGCGCGATGTCACTAAAAGTGGGCGGCTAGTACGAAAAGTGCGGAAAAATATTAAAAAAAATGCATTATTTGTGCAAAATGTTTCGTTAGTGTTTTAGATATGTATATTTTCGCCATTGTAATATTAATTAAAGGCAACTAAGTAAATAATTGAATGACATAGAACCGTTTAATGACGAACTCGAGACCAATCTTAGCAATTGTTTTCTATCGAGCCGATTTCATTAAATCGTGTATCGAGTACGGCTATGTTCGTTGAAATATAATGAATAATAACATATAATTTACTTGCCTTACTAAGACTTGTCTTACAAAACTGCGCAAGTAAAATCAATTTTAAGCAATTGGGTGTTGTCAGCCCCTTAAATTAACAGCGCACAGTAGCCCAAAGTACATCGCCACCTATTGGTGCCAAAGTTCAGATTTACAGTGCCAACGGTCACTGAGATTATCCGCGGACGTACGGACGGACAGACAGTGTTCCTGGTTAACTAAGGCTTACGTAACCCAACAAAACGGAAAAGTTGGTTAATAACGGTTTGTAATTTGTATCCTCCTTTATACGTAGTCTGACAAAGCATGTTTTAATGTATTATTTTTTATGATTGACATCTGTTACTTACAATTTACAACGACACACGTCAAGGACAACGATCTGAACAAGAAGTAAAAAAAAGGCATGTCCGAATTTGCATTTATAAAACGAGGGAGAGGCCGTGTCCTTCTTTATGAGGGGCGGCAATATTTCAAAAAAAAAGAATATAAAAATGGTTCCGAATGGTATTTGTGCTGCGGAAAGAAAATAAATTGTAAAGGGTCGTTGACTCTAAACGTGAGTATATTTTTATTCCTCTAAGTCGTTAAATAGACACAAGCGACGTGTGCGTTTTCACATTATCCGATCTGATATCGGATATACGACCCATATCCCATACATTACAGGCGCCATCTTGGATTTTTTTCATTGAAATCCTTCCGACATCATTCCCTTGCCATTTTCCCGTTATTTGGGGTCGGCGCAGCAGATCATCTTCCTCCATTCCTCTCTATTAGCCGACATCCGACATCAGATCGGACAATGTGAAAACGAACTAAGACGTGAAACGAACGCATCCGCGCTTGGGTGCCTGCGCCGCGTCACTTGGGTGTAAATTTAAAAAACGTCTCCTAAGTACATTTTGTATAAGACGTAAGACGCAAAATATAAGACGCGTCTTACGTCTTAGAAGGCGTCTTATAGACAACTAATATAGTCAATACCTGATTAATGTTTTGTGTTACTTGTGTTAGTGTTAGATACAATTGCAATACCCTTACAGGGTGCCATGTTGTGATCCAATTTTAGAATTAAGAACATCTGTAAAAAAACCAATGTGGAAGCCATAAACTATTATTTTTTTTTGTAGAGAGGATGGATGAAAGGACTTTAACAACGAAGTAAAGTATGTGAAAAAAGAGTGGAAGGGTCAGTTGGAAGTGGAAGACCTAGGCGAACTTTTCTTGATTACATCGGGGAAATATTGCAAAAAGGCCAGGTCAAAAGTACTCGAAACTGACGAGCGTGTATGAGAAACGTTATGAAAGTGTGTGAAGCGAAAGTGGTTTGTTAGGATCGTAGTAAATGGAAATCCGTGATCTCTGCCTACCCCTCGGGGAAACAGGTGTGATTGTATGTATGTATGTATGTATGTATGGATTATTTTTAACAAATACACATTACATTCTCATGTAATACTTCGTTGACAGTGTTTTATTTTTGACTTCTTATAATAAGGTGACCTAATTACATTGCACCATAATTACTTTTTGTTTCTATATTTATAATTATAACTACATTAATCATTTTAGGATGGAAAAGTGACGAAAACTACTGTGCATGTGGAGGAATGCACAGAAAACGAAGCAAGTAATTCCTGGTGCCTCCAAATGGACGACTGCAAGGAAAAAACCCGAAACTCTGAAGCTCCGGTGCCTCAAATCTTCCACCAGGCCGTGGAAGAGTTTAATAACAGTGGATACGGCCTGGTGCACGAGGCACCGAGCTTCGAATCCGTTAAAGGTGGGCTATATAAGGCCAGGAACGTAAGTTTGGGGGTGCAAAAAATTGCATACCATCAAAACCCCGAGGACGTAGTCATACCCGCAAGGTATAATGACTTCGTCCTCGCGGATTATTTTTGGGAGGGAATCAGGATCATAATATTTGCCACTATGGCAAATGTGTTAAGAATGGGGAAATTGGAGCATTTTTTTGGGGATGGTACTTATAAATCGTGTGTGAAACCATTCCAGGAGATATACACAATCCACGGGGACTACGGCAGTACCACTCAGACTACTAACATACGACCGCTAATTTATGCACTGATGTCATCTAAATGCTACACGGCGTACTATGCCCTGTTTTCAATGTTGAAATCAAGGATACCAAAATGGAACCCTATTAAATTTACGTGTGATTTTGAGGTGGCTACGGTGTCTGCAATTTCGGCCCTATTCCCAAAAATAACGGTAAAGGGATGTTATTTCCATTTTCAACAAAGCCTTATCCGGAGATCCAAACAACTAAATTTATTTAAATTCAAGGCCTACAGAAGATGCGTTTTTTTGTGTCGCAGCTTAGCCCTTTTGCCAAGTGAAAAGGTCCATGAGGGGTTTGAATATATTTTAAGCCAATTTAGACCATTTAAAGATATGGAACCATTTTTAGGGTATGTACAGAGCCATTGGTTACAAGAACGGTTCCTTGACCAATGGTCTTCATTTGAGGAAAGACACCGCACAAATAACTATGTAGAAGGGTGGCACACCATTTTAAGTAGGCACATAAAAAAATACAACCGGAATGTTCAAGATGTCATAGTGGCTTTCAAAAAAGACGCAACTACCAAAAGGCGACCGAATAAACGCAAAGCTTTGAGTGTAACGCACGACCAAATTATTATAAATGCGCAAAATGCTTTGCTAAAAAATGAAATTACTATCGGTCATTTTCTAGAAATGGTCCGATAAGGCTGAATTTTTACTAGTAAGCACCTTTGATTAAAGTAAAATAGCGGAAGATAGGTGACGCGCCACTCAAATGTGGCCCTCAAAAATCAAGCGACCGTCGCTTGATTGCCTTCAGTTGCAATGGGCACTGCGTGCGCATCGGATGTCGTGAGACGTGTGACGTGAGGAAATTATAAATTATTTCTTATGGGTAAAACGTAACCAAAATGCTTTCGTGTACTTTTATGCGTTGCACAAACCATTATAAAAGGAAAAACAGATCGCATGGAATCACTATTCACTCGTAAGTACATGAAAAATTTTATTTTCTAAGATAATTTATAAATTCAGTCTTTGTTTTGACGGCCATTTTGCAGAGCGGGATAGAAATATAAGTTTCATTGACGTGCGACCAAATACGCATGATACAATAATGACGCTCAAAGATTGCCTTTTGAGATTTGCATTCGCGGTAGCGTCAGCATAAAATGTTGATCATAATAAATAATTTATATAATAAAACTTTTACCTGGTATTGATTGTTGATTGATTATATAATTTTTTGATATATTATATAATGATATTTGACCTCATTTTTGCAACAAACTTTAGTAGTACATTATTTTGTTATTTTTATTTACAAATAATAAAATAATGATCAACTAAAGTTTGTTGCAAAAATGCTTGCCTTATCAACAAGATTTTTTTTAATTCACTCGCACCAAATATGTGTATTTGTTTTCTAGTTTTCCTGGAGATGAACTTGTCAGACACAAAAGGCTTATTGTAGTGCGTAAACAACGACAAGAGCCAGACTGGACGCCTCGACTTTTCTCGCTATAGTGAGGTCACTATTTTAGTTCCATCAATTTCAGCCACTTCATATTTTCAAAAAGTAATAGTGTGTTGTGAGTGGGATTAGGTTTGCAAATAGAAAAAAAAAACAAATGTTTTTTTTTTTCAGAATTATGAAAAAAAAAACCGAGCACCGTGGTTTTTTTTTTCTAAATATGTTTTTTTTTCACATGAACAAATAATTCGACAATAACGGTTTTTCGTGACTTGTATTGTAACGTGTTTCAAAAACAATAACGTACATTTTAATACGATTAACATTCAGTATACAAACGTTTATTGGGGAATCCCCGATGCTACGTGCAGCGTGGAGAGGCGGTCGTGTTGCCAACAGTAAATAGTGATAACTACCAACTACACATTTCGTAAAATGTTACTTTTATAAGACCAGAACTTTAAGTTATTCGTTTAATAGTTAACATTAAGTCTAAAACTGCTTGGCAGGATAAAGAAAGTTTGAATAAAAAAACAAGATTACCACTAAATAATTCAACATATATCGATCATTATGATTTTGTTAGGATTCAAGCAACTTTCTTTAAGTAGAACCAAACAAAAAAAAATTATTTAAACAATAACTCACTTTTTTATTCAGAACAGTTAAAGTTCCTATAATCAGAGTCCTGTAAAATAACAAAGCACGTATCATGATTCACAATGTGAGTTGTGCTTGTAATTCCTGCAATGGCTGCCCCAGTGGAAGAGCTGGTTGGTCTCCCTGATGTCCCCTTGGTAACAGATGTCGAGATAATGAGCGCAGCATTTAAAATGAGGGCCAGTAAGAAAGCTCCAGGGCCGAACGGCGTGCCTTAGCTCTTTAAACATCTTGTAAGCAGATTACGCGGCCACATTGACGACTGCCTCTGGGAGGGTATATATTCTCGTTGGAACGTAGATAGACTGTGCCTTTTGCGAGTCCAGCTGAATGTCCCTTATTAGGATACCGTCCCATTGTCCTCCTAGATGAAACTGGCACGATGTTTGAGCGCATCATCGCAAGTCTCATCTACTGCTGTGCATGCATCTTGGAGGACACGGGCCCAAGCATCAGAGATCGGCAATTTGGGTTCTGGGAGGAGTTATATAGACGCAATTGATGCGCTGCAGAAATTTAGCGGTCTGGAAGCAGAGAAAAGGGAGCCATCGCTGTATCTCTTGACATTGCCAATTACTTCGGCTCTCTTCCTTATGTGGTAATAAAATAAGCGCATTGCTTCCACGATGTGCCTTTCTATTTGAGTCTTTATCTTGCAGATGCCTAGAATAGTGCTAAGATGCCTAGAAAGACGAATGGAGTGTGGTGTTCCTACCGGCTGCGCCATGTAAACGTATAGAGACAGATCAATGAGACCACGTGCTGAAATCAAGACTGACTTCTTTATTCTCCTTCTTACTCATATTCATATTTATAATAATCATAACCTGCCCACAGTGTTCCACAGGGGGTCGGTACTGGGGCGCCTGCTCTGGAACATTGGCCTTGACTTGGCTATCAGAGTAGTCCAACTTCACCGAATGATCACCATTGTTATGCCCACGATACAATAATAGTAGCCGTGAGGGGCAGAAAGTACCAGGAGAATTAGGAGAGCCACAGTGGCAAATGAGCTCACAGTTGGGCGCATTAATTTGCTTTGGCTTACGGTGTTACTTGACAAGACCGATGACGTGGTTTTCGGGGGAAAGGCTGGCTTCTGCCCCATGAAGTGATCGCTGCCGACCTAGCCAAAATGACAATCGTTGACGCTATACGCCGATCGAAACGCAATCTGGCTCTGTCGTGCTTATACGCAAGAGCGATAAAGACAAAAGCTACGATAACTGTTGCCTGTTGGCGGTGAGGCGGTCCTTCTTACGCCCCATATTAAGTACTTGGGCTTAAATTTAAACCGAAATTGGGACTCCGAGGAACATTTTATCAAATTGGTTCCTAGCCTCGTCGGGCTGCTTCGGCGCTGAGCAGACTATTACCCAATATCGAAGGACTCAATGCCCCATGTCGACGCTTATATGTGAACGTCATCCGCAGCGTGTATACAAAATTTCAGCTCAGTCGGTTGAAAATTTCTGCTTCAAATTGGGTTGCAAGATTTGACCTCAACATACATACAAACATACATACATACATACATTGCAAGTTAGTAAAAACCATGTCAAAATAGCTTTTTTTTACTTGTGTTTCTTTATCCTGGCTATCTATATCATTTATGGCAGGATAAAGTTACACAGGGTGTAGTGAAAATCCGATTAACTAGATATTATCTCCGAAACTGTTGATAATACAACTGTCATCATTTTAGTATAAATAGTTATACTTCAATACAACATCAAAATGTTATTAGTAAAAAAACTGCCGTATTAATATTTTAAAATAATCATGCCAGAATAAAGTGTACATACCTGTTACAAACTCCGAACGTCACACTTTGAAAACTTGTAACCACAAGACCGCGGCACCTCAACACAACACAATGGATAACTGATAACGCGAGCCTAATGGTTTTATGGTCTCAGTTGTCACTTCGTTTGAGGGTCACTATGACATAGTGGTTGCTACTTGCCACCCTTCTTGTAAGTAGTAGTCTGCATTGAAATTGTGTGGTTTGGTTGTGGTTCAAGGGCCAATGTTGGAACCTACGTAAGTTTATTAACTATGAAGTTCGTATGTGTACCATTATAAACTCTACTGGTTGAATAGAATCGTCTTCTAGACAATGTCACACAATGTAAACATGCCAGCTTGGTTCAGTTCGTTTGCCTGTGCGGTCGGCCGGCCGCACAAATATACATTGGAAAACTATCTAGTATTTTATTTACTGTGTCCACGGATATTTCCAAGTGTAATTTGGCTTCAAGGGATCGTTCTTGTATTTTACAACACATTTTTTTTTTAGATTTTTTTTTCAAACTTCCTTAACTTACTTTAACTTATAATCAACCTCTCATAGACATACTTCGCTAGGTAAAAAGGCTAAACTAGACACAAAAAAATAACAATGATTAAACATGATTATGTTGCAGAATGTAGTTTGTATACCTATGTATAGGACTAGCAACATTAATATTCATGGTTTCCATGGTAACATATGTACAACTTCTTCTTGGACAATACAGCATTCGTCTCACGCGTACTTCTGATCGACGGAGTCCTTGGTTCTTTCGAGCTCGGGACGAATGTTAGTGTGAGATGCTGCCTGCGACGTCCAGACGTCTGTACCGTCCTTTGATAAAAGTACTATTTTGTACCATTTGGCGTTGAAACTCTATATCCTTGTGGTCCAAACGGGCACTGTTTCTTGCAGAATATAATTGGTAACTGAAGAGCTGGCGACTTTTTCACACAACGTATCAGCAATACGTTACGATGCAATAGAAAAATGCCACTGAAGTTTTTTGTGTTCACTCAACTCAGGTACAATGCCTTAAGGTACTACTTATATTTTAGGTTTAAGGGTTCCGAGAAATGGAAATACAAAATTCTCTGTACGTCTTTTCTAAAATCTATAAATATTGTTCAATTTACTATGCGGACGTCACACTAAAATCCCTTTATGGTGACGACATTAGAAAAGCTATCAAAGTCGATTGCTATATATTTATTCTTCTAAGAGTTAATTAATTTATTTTTCACGTATCAATACTATCAATTTGTTCGTGTATGAAATTGTAATGTGGCAATTAATCACTTCCATTGTTTAACAGTAACATTAAGTACTCACCTCAATCTCACAAGTAAAAAGTCATCCGTCAAATTGATAAGACATTGGGCATAATACGCCATTAGTTTTTGTTTGACATTAAGGCATAAAGCAGTAGGTTTCGTTGGTATTCAAAAACGTCGTTCATTACACGTGCGGGAATGTTATTCTTCACTCGTCCCAAGTATTGCCTCACTTTCACTTTCACTCTTCTTTCGGCTCGTTACAAGATGTCTCGGAGCACGTCAAGTAATGGCAAACTTTCTCGCACTAGTAACGAAATGACTGTAAGAGTAATTATTTATTAATGGCTTATAAGTATATTTTGATTTATCTTACTGCTTTTTATGATGAGCGTATTAAAGAATATCAATTGACTCATACTAGTGACGTATTTCCGCCATATTGGATTGTTATTTATAAAACAGCGGGAATGCAGTGACGGTTGGCCAGTTCGAGTACAGCCAAATCGGTAGTGAAGACTGATTGTATATTGGTTGTTTATTTCAAACATAAAGTAAAAGTATTATGTGAAACGAATAAAGTAAAAATAATGATACAATAATAGTTTTCATAATCAACTTGGTAATATCCCAATAGTACTAATTTGTTGTTTGAATGCTTTGTAAGGCTCTTTGGTTTAAAAAGCTATTGTTATCAATTAAATTAAATGCAATAAAAATTATTGCAATGTTCTGCTGTGGTGATGTGGTGGTCTCCGTGCGTTGTGTATATTAACTGTGAAACAGCCAAATTTCTTTATGTAATATGTAATGGTTGTAATATGTAAGATGTCACTGCAGCATAGGTATGAAAATGGTACTGATCTGTGACCAAACAAATATTATGTTAACCCGTCCCTACTAAATGCTCCAATTTCTTCAATTATCCCCTCTTGAATATTTATAGGTATGCAATTTTTTTCGCTCCCAACCTTATTGTTTTAGTGTTTGTTAGTGCCTTGCAATGTGTTTGTAATAAAAACAATAGATTCGTCGGAAGTATGCGATAGGTGAAGATACCTACATTACTGGTTGCGACGTAGGTTTTGCTTTAGGATTTTTTGCTATTTTCCTCTCAAATGTGATTAAAAATATTGTGTGTAACTCGGTAATACACGCTGCTTGCTGGATTTTGAAAAAACTTTGACAGAAAAAAATATGTCTATGGTTCATATGTTTTTTTTTCTAGGGTGAATTGTGTGAATTATTCGTAAAGTTAGTGGCAATGTAAAGTGTGTTTAACTTAAGCGACACAAGTAGTCTATATGCTCTGTAAACGCAATACGTCTAAGAAAAAGGGCTTCCTCCCAGCAGAACCACCGAGATATTCTTCTAACTACACATGCTGTTTACACGTATAACACATTAAAAAATTATATATTAATTCTACATTTATTAATAACTCTGTTTATTCTGAACACACAAATTTACGACATGTCAAACTAAATAGACTGAAAAACGCCTTGATGCAAAGCTTTGCAAAGATATAGTACTCATTATTTGCTACGATGATTTATGCAGGCGCTTGATACATAGTAGATTGACAACTTGTAATTTTTTATATTCAGAATAAAAAGAGTGATATAGTAAACTAGATAAATATAGAATTATTTGATGTGGTGTAAATAGGATGTGTAGTTAGAAGAATATCTTGGTGGTTCTGCTGGGAGGAAGCTCTGTAGCGACTGTAGCAGAACCACTTTGAAATTAGATTTACAGAAAAACTAGGCATATAATTTTTTTCAAAATCGTCCTAGAATTTTAAAGATATATTATAGATATTTTCTGATATATTTATGTTTCCGAAAAAGATGTGGTTCTGCCGGGGAGCATGACGTGTTTTACAGCCTGGAAGTGGAAAAAAACACTTTTTCCCCTAATATGTTTGTGTTTTTATTTGTTATAAGAACAAATTACATATTTCTTTATTTTAATATCATGATATCACGACAAGACACATTTTGAAAAAAGAATTTCGTAGGCATCATCAGTGTAGCGATAGTATTTAATAGGTGAAGTAAAAAAATGGAGGTACGATTCTTAGTATGAAGACTATCCTATATTTAAAATCATCCTTGGGTTTAGGTGACATATTGCGTAACGTGTACTGTATGCACAAAAATGTTTGGGAATAGACGTCTTATCATCTGTAATGAAGGGTTTTATTTAAAGATCTGTGTGCCATTTCACTCCAATGACAATGACACAACAATTTTGTTTGCATATCTTGGGTGATGAGTAACATTGTTGCTCAACGTCAATATTTCCTTGTTGAGCAGGCAATGAACGGCGAAGTGTCACTGTTGGGCGAAAATGAGGAGGCCCACTCAAAGGTTATGTCAGATGGCGCCACCTTATTAGTTCATTGCACAGATAAAGAATTTCATACGTGAGAGCGAGAAAATGATTTTGATTTGATTACACAGTGATCACACAGTAACAGTGCCATGCTTAGACACTGGGCAAGTCTTACACAGGCTCCGCCTGGCGGGATAAAATGTCAGTGAGCCTCTTCAATGTAACTATTCTGTAAATATCAAATAAGGTATGGGCACAGTATTAATAAATAGTATCGTATCGTATGAGAGTGGAAAATTTGTCAATCATATTATTGTAATGAGTAGTAATACAATTTTGTAAATATTTTTTTCTCAAATATATCAAGCTGTGTATCAGGCTAGAAAAATAATCTAATAATAAATGTATTACTGTATTTTCTATAAAAATGGTAATTTTTATTTTTCATTCAAATCCTTGAAATCCGCCTCTGACAGCCATCCCAGACATTTTAACCCTTAAATGCATGACCTTGAAAAAGATTTATTCAAATTTGAATTTTGACGTGCTGTCAATAAAGTCAAAAATGCATGATGCTTATATACATCACTATTCATTTAAGTGTTAAATATATACATTTACTGTTAAGTCACCATACTGCAAAATATCGCACATTTATAGATATCGATAAATATAAGGGATTGGGGTGGTCGAGCCCTAGCGATTTTTTTCCTTGTGTTGTGTTGGTAGCAGTGACATGACGTCACGACCGTCGAAAAAACGCATGAGTCGCTGACGGACACGGTTATAGGTGATCGTCATAATGGCGGGTGTACATCAAGAAAACCTGGTGCGGTATACTTCAGGAGTGCACATGCACATATAAAATAAAACACAGGTGGCGCTGCATTCGCTGGTACATAAGGGTTTGACAATCTATTAGCCCTCTCGGTAGTAACCCCGCCACGTACGGAGCAAGACGTCCCGGGTTCAAATCCTGAGGAGAGCTTTTTTATTTTTTTCTACTAATATTTTTTTCAGAATTATTTTATTTTTTTATCCAAAAATATTTTTTTTGTTACAACTTTTCGAAATTTCATTCGCAATACTTACAATATTAAAATGGGGCAAACAATGTAAAGTTGACATATTTGTATAAATAAAACAATAAGTAAACACAATTAAAATACACAAAAAGAAAATTAAAATATAAAAAAAAAACATAAAACCAAAAGGTTCGTTCTGTCAGGATCGAACCTGAGTACATCTGCACACGAAGCCAGCGCACTACCACTGGACTACGTCTTAACATACTCAGTGCGACGAAATCAGCCTAGAGAAAAGAACGTCTATTAGTCATGTCACATCGGCGGTGGTCATTGAGCGAAACATGCGCTCCAAGCGGAGAATTTTGTAACTGTAATAAAGGGCGTCAGCCGGTCATTTTTGCTACTTTTCTACTTCGACAGATGTTCCTCCTTACCTCCAGGGAGTATAGACTCTAATCTCCATACTTACCTCTATCCTATACTCCCTGGTGATCATAAGACTAAAATGTAATTTTTTTTTCTGACTTTCGCCTAGTTGCATATTATTATTACAAATTTAAAGAAAACCTTTTTGGATGGCGGAGAGCTTTTTTTTAAATTATAAATGGGCTTACTCTTGGTCACAGACTAACCAAAGGCAAAGACGTGGCCTACGATGGAGCGAGCTCGCCCAGAAGATGCCTGTTCACTCACTGCAGCCAAAGAATATATATAATAATCACTGTGCCAGTGTATCAGAGAAGTCGACCGTTGTATCGTGGGCATATCCAAAGAGCATAGAATCAATGCGTTTTATCTTATCTATTTTACGCTTATTTTTGCATATGCGCGCACTTTCATTCACCCGTTGACTTGATATGGGATTGTGGGAGAGCGACAAAATAATTCTGAAATCAAGTGTCTCGGGCATGCTTGCCCTTAAAACCGGCATGGTAATTAACATTTGTTTTTTTATTGTCTATGAATTTGATACAACAAAACAGACACTGACACTTCAAATAAACTGTCGTTTAAATATATTAATTTCAAAAATGGTTAAAATAATATGGGTTAACGTTTTTATGAAGAGCCAAGAGTGGCTGCGTGAATGTTCAGGTAAAATTATTTTACTGTGATTTGTTGTTCTACGCCATCCTGTATCCGCCATTATTTTAATAGAGTGCGAATTCACATCCTTTTGTAACTTGACCTCTGAGAAGATTTCTTCTCCAACAGTAGCGTAGTGTTTCATTGTAATTATTTAATATAGAGTTAGGTATCAGTCTCAATTAGGGAAATATATTTTCAGTGCTATCAGGGGCGAGAGAGATAAATTTAGTACTTAAGAGTTAATTTCTTGTCGGTGGGGTATTTTCCAGCTTTTGCTATACTGCGCCTGCTTTTTGACTTTTTAACTTGGCCCGGCCCGTATTTTTTTTCTTTATAGTATAAGGGATGCAAGGTAGTATGCCTAGGTAGGGTAGGTGAAAGGTTCTGAGTAGGTATTACTGTAAGATGAACTGTTATTCTGTCTCGGCAGTATTTCAGTGTCATTGGGCCCAAATTAAATATATGACTCAATTCCACCCGAAATATCAGAAATACAGAGCGATACACTGCTCGCAAACAACCTTAAATCTTTTTTAACAAACTTCGCGTGCTACGACGTAGGTGAAGTTGTTGATAGTAGCCGATGACCTGAAACTAGAATATAAATGTATCTGCCTACTTTTGTATGCAAAATACTAATAATAAGTGCCTAATTTAAACTTAATTAAATTAAGTTGAAGTACATTGACATGTAAAATATATTATTTTATCAATAAATAAATGAATGAATGAATGTATGAATGAATGAATGTATGAATGAATGAATGTCTTTCCGTTTTCCGTCTATCCGTCTGCCCGCCTCGCCGCAGGCGGACGCCTGTCAGTCTGTCCCTCTGTTTGTGTTTTTGTCTGTCTGTCTGTCTATCAGTGTGGTTACGCGAAAAGAGGCCTTTCATTTGTACGGAACCATTGTTAAGAGAGTCCAACTCGCATGAGGCAATTTTTATCTAGGCTATCATGTACCTACGTATCAAGCATACATTAAGCACAATACAAACCTGCATGAAGCTAATCTAGTGTTGTTAGAAGTTACTATGCTGCGTTGGACTAAGTAAATGTGTAATTTGTTTATCACAAGCAAAGCTTATACTGAATTAGGTATAGTGCGATGCAAAAATTGACAATCCTTGTTTTGACATCTAGTAAGAGAACTTTATTAACTTATACAACGGTTTTATTTGTTCTTCGATTTATGTAGTCGTACATGCATTTTGATGTTTTTTGTTGGATCTTAGGGCAGTCTTAGTCTTAGCCTCAGTCTAGAATAAGTTTGTAGGATTAGTTGGCACAAGTTTTGCAAGTGTAATTTGAAACGTCAAAGTTCTTTAAAATATAAATAGCTTCTAAAATTATAAATGTGCCTTATCGGAGAATACATTTTTACGAAGCATTATTGTGTATTACATACACTGTGATGTAAACGAATTAAGCGACCAGGTTCGAATCCTGGCAAAAAAGTGTTTGATCCTTGGGTAGGTACCTTTACCCTTTGTATCCTTGGGTACAACCACAGATCTCTCCCTGCCTATAAGGCAATTAATTACACAAAAGTAACAAGATGAAATTAAGCATCGTTTTAAGGTTCCGCAGTCACCTAGGAACCCTTACAATTTCGCCATGTCTGTCTGTTAGCACTAGAAAGCTGAAATTTGGTAGATACCAATATGTATATCAATATGTACTTACGTCTACAAAGTGGTAAAATAAAAAGTGGAAAAAAAATGTTTTGTTAGGGTACCCCGCCCTTACAAGTAACTACTTACATGTAAAGTGGGGACTGGTTTTTTTTCATTCCAACCCCAACGTGTGATATATTATTGGATAGGTATTTAAAAATGAATAAGGGTTTTAATACAATAGTTTTTTTTGATAATATTAATATTTTCGGAAATAATCGCTGCTAAAGGAAAATAAAGTGTGTCGTACGGAACCCTACACTCAGCGTGGCCCGACATGCTCTTGGTCGGTTTTATTATTTTGACAAACTTGCATCATACATTTGAACAGGTGTAAACAGATAATCATATCATTCATTGCTTGTGTCTTTGATCCGTGTGGTGACTGTCTGAGAATTTCTCCACCGCCTTTCTTCCCCATAGAAGTCGACCGTGGGTTTAATTGTGGGCCATGGGCTAGCAACCTGTCACTTTATTTTTTTATCTTTACAGTTTCCCAATGCGATAGTTTATTCAGGTTATTTACGTATGTGATAAGATAAGATCTATGATAAGATGTATACTGTATAATATATATTGCCCATTACACACTTAAGTACTTACGATTGTAAATTTAGTCTAAGGTCAACCCATAGGGCTATAGTTTTATTTATTAGTAGCAGTAGAGGAGTCCGGGTCAGTCCTAGAATTTATTTGAATGGTTTGCCTATTTATACCTATTTGACTCCCCAAGCCCAATGTCATATTTGTTTAGTATATTTTATTTTAGCTTTTGCCCGCGGCTTCACTCGCGTTAAATTCGAAAATTGCGGAGTTCTCCATACAAACTTCCATCCCCCATTTTAGGGAAGTGAGGGGTTAGAAAAAGTCAAAAGTGGTTAGTCTATGTCACTCTTCATCCCTTTTTATTTAAGTAGTATGAATAGGTAGACGTTTGACCACGTTTACACCTAATGGTAAGTGATGATGCGGTCTACGGTGGAGCACGTTTACCTAAGAGATACCTATTTACTCTTGCTTTAAAGAGACCTGGTTGTACTCATCCCTTCAACTATCTCCACTTAAAAAAATCACTCGTCGTCGTCAATTCGTCGCATCGCTCCGTTTTGCCATGAAAGACGGACAAACAAACAGAGACACACTTTCCCATTTATAATATTAGTATGGATTAACTACCTAAGTCGATTTTCGTCGTATCTGTCAAATTTCTTTTGCTATTAGGTAGGTATGCGAAATTTTATTGAAAATAAGCTGTTCCATCAGGTTTGAATCCTGACAAGAAAGCGCATTGGATTGTTTTCAACACATTAAATCATGTTTTCGACATCGCAACGAATGAAGATAATCAATTTTATGGCAATATCTCTTACAATAATTAATAGTTTATAATAGTTACAAAAACAAGTGCAGTGATATACACGCATCAGCTGCTAGCACATCTCGGACACTGGCAATCAAATATTTATGAAAGAGGCGCATTCCTAGCACACGTCCAAGCTCGTGTAGGTGAACGCGTACCATGCTTGTATGAGTGATATATGAGAGGTCGACTGTTCGCGTTTTTGACAGGCGGTAACTGTGAGGTAACCGAGAGGGGGTGGGCGGCGCTTTCAGCGGGGAGCGGGAGTGGTCATACTGTACGATAGTACTCTTTATTATACTGTGCTGCTAGTGTATTAATCAATATCACTTTTTATTCATTGACACTTTGGACAATAAGTACATGTATTGAAATATTATTCACTTCCCGTCACTTAAAACTTTTTAAATGTATGTTTTACTTTTCATTGCCGAGATCAAGTGTACCAACTCGAGCTCCATCGCTTGTGATACCAGTGAAGCAGCGTCACCGTCGTCGCCGAATCCAAAAGTTTGGCGCAAGAACACAATCATACTTGTTAGTATTGACTGCACTAGTTAAATATAAAAGATTGTCAACCCCCACACCAATGTTGTAGATATTAGATTGTATTAATACATTTGACTTATTTACGAGTGGAAAGTAGTAAAATATGAATTTTCTGAGATGAACGTTTCGATTTTGCAGTAATCTGTTAAACAAAGGCCATTGTTTATATTATTCACTGCGGCTAGCTCCCGTTTAAACGGCACGTGCTATAAACTCAGTGTAGTTAAAAAGCAACTATCATGATAGCAATAAGGTTCAAATTTATTAAACAGTTTGCAGTATGCACAGGTACATATAGTGATTTTTGTGTTTTTATAAAAACAACATGAATTTACGTTCAGACTGGTATAGGCCGATATTACACTATCCTATAAATATGATCATAGGCCACATGCCGTCCTTTATCTTCACCTTGGCGAAAAAGGGAGGCATACAGACCTATGATGATAGATGTATGATAGTGTACAGACCGGACCAAATGCTGGGTCATAACTTTACGGTTAATTAATATAACAGCACATATTTAGCTTAACAGCTTGGTATTTTGGCACATGAAAATTCCACATAAAAATCTGAAATGAGTCTGGTTGGATGGTGTCTTCAATTATATTAAAATGTTGCCAACCGCCATGTGCATTTATTTAATAGTTATATTTAGTAGTCTAAGTTTTCCATAATTTCAATTTCAGAGGTGCACGTGAAATACGCATTTCTACGAGTGGCTACTTTATAAAACATCCTGCTGAACACATGAGAAGTCTGCACTGCAGCACCAAGATAAAAAGTCACGAAATAAATAATATGTAGCTACATAAGAAAATACAATACAGAACAGAGCTAGTTTTGGTATGTATTAATTATTTCCTAAAGTTGTGACTGATAATATTCTCTTATGTACCTACTGTATGTTCTGTATTGTATATTCTAGTGTACATGTATTGTTTTTGTGTGATTATTAACCTTATACATATAGCTATCAAACTTATTTATTAGGTGTCAGGATTCTTAGGATAAGTAGGTACAGTCAGCTGCAGAGAAAAGTAGACCCCCTTGCATACGAATTTGTATGGGGGGGGGTGTACTTTTCTCTGCAGCTGACTATACCTATGACGGAAGATGACAACTATGTATTTTGAGGACTACGCGTTTTTTGAGTATCTTTAATCAAGTAATTGTTATAAATATTGCGTATCTATCTATATATTAACTATCGATTTTCGAGTAATGCTCGATCTATCAAATATTTTATAATGAGTGTGTAATTGTTATTTAATATGTATAAGGTCACGATCTGTTTCCACGCTATAGGAATCTCGAGTCAGCGGATCATACCGGGTCACCAAATTATCGCAGTTGTCACCAACGTGCCAGTAAGCACATTAATACAAGTAAGTGATTTAGATTAAGAGACTGGCACATGTAGGTACTCAACGCCCACATGTGCCCACATAGGCGGCAGTGACAGGTCGCCTGGTGGTATAAGCAGTCACTGCCGAATTACCAGAAGTGTACGAGTAGGAGGTGGGTAGCCAGACTTTAAGATGAGTGTACGCTCTTTTCTTGAAGGTTTGAAGGTCGAATCGATACTTAATACTGGCAGAAAACCGTCACATCCCTTCACCGTGCACCGTATGAAATCCGCCAAATCCTGGATGTTGCGTTGCTATTCAGCATTGTTATTATGGGAACAATTTCGCGCTTGCATTGCTATACAAATATGATTTTCTTTCTATATTGACCCATCTCACTTCCCTTGAACATTCTATCCTATATATTTCATATCCACGTGCTTGATCAGTAAGTACGTTGTAAGTTATGTTACCTACTTATTAGTTTTACTCTTATATTTTGTCTTAACACACACACACGCACATACACACGTAGCACAATATGCGTGCGAATTGGTGAGGCTAAAAGAGAATTATAGTTTTTTCTTTGGTTAATTTATTGCACTGGATTGACAGATTTGATTATCTCTTAATCTCCCAATCTATTATTGCGCGTTGTGTTTTTGTTACTGAGGTCTTGATACAAAGGAACTCAATTATATAAATATATGGCTCTTGTGACACATATATTGAGGATTTGACACGCATGTAGTATATAAGGTCCTAATTTATTAGTTGCAGATATTTTAACACATGATACTTTACATTAAAATAATTAACTTTAAATATAAATTAAGAAATCTTTTCATGTAACTTTTTTTGATTTAATTTTCCTAACAAAAAAAATAATTAGACTTATATTGACCGGGATATAGACCGTGATTACCTTTTTGAAAAAGGTAATCACGGTCTATATCCCGGTCAATATAAGTCTAATGAAAATAACCGTGAATCATTCAAAACTCTTAAAAAAAATAATTATTATTTCGTCTAAAAAAAATCATCATGTGCATTATCACATGTCACAATAACACTGTCTGTCATGTCAACAATTGTTTGTTGTAAATGTCGTAAAGGTTCGGCGGGAAAACTGCACATGTTCATGTGGTAGGTGTTGGTACTAATTTGTCGAAGTACATAAGATTTAATATAGAAGACCAATTCAAGTTAAGATAGCGCCAGTTACCTATCAAATAATTTAGTTATTTTGTGACATTATTGTCTCGCAGAACGAGGAGTACTGTTTTTAACCGCCGCTCAAATTCAAGGGATGAGGTTCTCAATTCATCTGTATTTTTAACCGCCGCCCTAAATCTCCCAAGGATCCTTCCTTGGTTCTCAATTCGTCTGCATGTTTTTGTAACCCCCGACGCAAAAACGAGGGGGTGTTATAAGGTTGACGTGTCTGTCTGTGGCATCGTAGCGCTCGAACGGATGAACCGATTTTGATTTATTTTATTCTGGAGTGTTCTTAGCCATGTTTCATGTAAATCGGTCCAATAGGTCGCGGTCGGGGGTTTTTTTTTAATTTTAATTTTGTGGTTAGGTTATTTAAATGTTTGTTCCACGATATCTCCGTCGAATATATATGCATACAGATTGGTCACATTTTTCTCAGAACCTAGTTCTGATGATGGAATCCTGGAGAAATCGAGGGAACTCCTCAAATCTGAAAGGGACACGTATACGAGATTTTTGTGTTTTTTAAGGAACAACATGCATTTACGTACGGAACATTGACATTTGGAGCAGAGGAACTGCTGATGATGGTCAGAACGGAACTCCTCAAATCTGAACGGCACGCTTATAGTGACTTTGGTATTTTTATGAGAACAGCATGCACTTACGTCCAGCACAGTGACATTTGGTGCAGTGGAACTGCTGATGATGGTCAGAACCGATTTCCTCAAATCCCAACGGCACGCTTGTAGTGACTTAGGTATTTTTATAAGAACAGCATGCATTTACCTCCAGAACAGTGACATTTGGTGCAGAGGAACTGCTGATGGTGGTTAGAACGGAACTCCTCAAATCTGAACGGCACGCTTATAGTGACTTTGCCATTTTTATAAGAACAGCATGCACTTACGTCTAGAACAGTGACATTTGGTACAGTGGAACTGCTGATGATGGTCAGACCTATTTCCTCAAATCCCAACGGCACGCTTGTAGTGACTATGGTATTTTTATAAGAACAGCATGCACTTACGTCCAGCATAGTGACATTTGGTGTAGTGGAACTGCCGATGATGGTCAGAACGGAACTCCTAAAATCTGAACGGCACGCTTATAGTGACTTTGGTATTTTTATAAGAACAGCATGCATTTACCTCCAGAACAGTGGCATTTAGTGCATTGGAACTGCTGATGATGGCCAGAACCAAACTCCTCAAATCTGAACGGCACGCTTATAGTGACTTTGCCATTTTTATAAGAACAGCATGCATTTACGTCTAGAACAGTGACATTTAGTAAAGTGGAACTGCTGATGATGGTCATAACGGAACTCCTCAAATCTGAACAGCAGACTTATAGTGCCTTTGGTATTTTTATAAGGACAGTATGCATTTAAGTTCAGAACAGTGACATTTATTTAGTTACGATTGTTAAGAATATTGAGTTTTCAAGTCAAATTAAGTCAAGCTTCGATTTCTTATAATCGGATTCACGAGGAATTGGGGAAACTCCTCAAAACTCAAGTAATAAAAGCATTAAAAGCAGTTTAAAGAAATACCTACATATTTCTACATAATCCAACGTTCGCAAGTAGCTTTCACCAGAACCCCAAAGGCGGCGGTTTTTTTTTTTATTATTTTGTTTCTTTCTCGATATCTCCGTTGTTACTGGACCGATTTAGATTTTTTTTGATTGAATATATGTTATATATTACAGATTGGTCTCATTTTTATCAAAACCCAGTTCTTATGATAGGATCCTGGAGGAAATGAGGGAACTCCTCAAATCTTAAAGGCATACATATAGTGATTTTTGTGTTTTTATAAGAACAGCTTTCAGTTACGTCCTGAACAGTGACATTTGGTGCAGTGAAACTGCTGATGATGATCATAACGGAACTTCCCACATCTGAACGGTAATCAGAACAGAACTCCTCAAATATATCTGGGTAATTTCTTTTCATTAGGTGTATATTTTAATAAGTTAGTAGTAAGTTTTTAGGGTTCCGTAGTCAACTAGGAACCCTTATAGTTTCGCCATGTCTGTCTGTCCGTCCGTCCGTCGTCCGTCCTCCGTCCGTCCGTCCGTCCGTCCGTCCGTCCGTCCGCGGATAATCTCAGTGACCGTTAGCACTAGATAGCTGAAATTTGGTACTACTGTGTATATTAATCACGCCGACAAAGTGCAAATATAAAAAGGTGGGAAAAAATGTTTTATTATGGTACACCCCCCCTACACGTAAAGTGGGGAGTGATTTTTTTTTCATTGCAATCCTAACGTGTGATATATAGTTGGATAGGTATTTAAAAATGAATAAGGATTTACTAAAATTGTTTTTTGATAATATTCATATTTTAGGAAATAATCGCTCCTAAAGGAAAAAAAAGTGTGTCCCCCCCTCTAACTTTTAACCCATATGTTTAAAAAATATGAAAAATATGAAGTAGAACTTTATAAAGACTTTCTAGGAAAATTATTTTGAGCTTGTCGTGGCCCGACACGCTCTTAGCCGGTTTTTGAAGTTGTTATTTATATTCATTTATTGTAAGTACAGATAATTATGTCATTAACTTTGAATAAATTAACTTCTAAATTAAATATAATATAATATCACAATCCATACTATTTTAATATCATAAATGGAAAAGTGTGTGTGTCTGTTTGGTCTGTCCGTTTTTCATGACATAACGGAGCGACGAATTGACGTGATTTATTAAGTGGAGAAATTTGATGATTTTGAAGGAATGGTGAGTGACATAGGTTTTTGTCCTTTTTTTACATTGTGTCATTTCCTAGCCGCTCGCACGCATAATGTGATACCAGGATATTTTCCAACCATAATACATAATATTTGATGACCTGGTGATGGTCGCAGGAGTCCGCAGGACAGGTCGTTGTGGCAATCTCTGGGTGAGGAGGCTGTATTACTACACCGTAGCTAACTACGTAACATTTACTGACAAAATATAGGTACATAATAGTTTTTTTTTCTTAAATAAGGTAAATAAGGGGGCGTAAGTGAAACATACCGCCTAGAATTCGTTCTGCATGTATAGGGTGGAAAATTATGAGCTCTGCCGAGAAAGTGCTTTAAAACTTTAACTAATTGTACTACTTAAAGGAAATCTGATATTTATTTAAAAATGGAAAAAGAAAGTTTATAATATTATTTCACTTTTTCTCTTTTGCTTATTACCTACTCTTAAACCTACCTACCTAATATTCGATTTAATGTACATAAATTATTTGTATGATGTATTTGAAAAGTATCGTGAGATGTGAGCCGGATGTGGGTGAAATGTTTACAAGTATTTGCAGCGAGTCCTGAATATTCTACATAGTTCGATTCCAGCCTTGGGTAATGAAAGCCTCTTGTTTACTTTTTCTTTCTTAAAACATTATGTTATTTCTTTTAGGTTAAAACCATTTAATTTTTAGGAATATTATCGGCTTCGATTCCCAGATGAAATAAACATATTTTTTTTAAATATTATAGATTGTTTTAGGTCAACTAGGGAACAAATCAAATTATTTTATTGAATATTTTTTGATTTGTTATTTTTCCAAGTAGTCACACTACTATATATAAATTATAAATTGAAATAGATATCATACACGAAAGAAAAAACGGCAAGGCCCACTGGTGGCCGAGCCGGGAATCGAACCCGGGTCTTCAGCTTACGCGGCTAACGTCTTTACCACTAGACCACACGCCCGCCGTGGTACCCGACGAAATTTCTCTTGCCGTTTTTTCTTTCGTGTATGATATCTATTTCAATTTATTGTTTTAGGTCTTTAAACAAAATCGCCTTTTTAAGGTTGGCACTTCCCCTACATGCTCATGAAATCTATCCATACTGTATAATATTGAACCGTAGTTCAGAGTAATGTAGGTAATAAGACATAATGTTACGAGTGCGGAAAACGGGGAGTTTGAAACGAGTGGCGATAAATTAGTAAACGACCGGAGGGAGTGTTTTAAATAGATACGAATTACGAATTCCCTCTTCACACGTGTATCGTACGACCATTTACAGTACGATACACGTGCAAAGTAAGAATTCGTAACTCGTATCGATTTAAAATACTCCCTTAGGTCGCCATCTAGTTTCGAATTCCCTCTTTTCCGAACTTTTAAGGGTAATATGCTTATAATGAAAGGTCGAGCGAGTGAATTGACAATATTATATGTTCCCTTTTTTACTAGTCCAGTTTTTGCCTCCGTTAAATAAGCCACTCAAACGATACAAAACATATTTTTCCCCAGCGGGTAAAAACGCAATTTATCCACTAATGGATAGAAGTAATTTGACCTTGAATAGAGGCAAATTTTCTGCTTTTAAATTGATGAAAGTAGGTTAATCTAGTGACAAAGATGTTCTACCACCTGTGGAACTACTGGAAGCAGTGATAAACGCGTTTTTTGCGTTGTTCTTTCCTCGCTATAGTGAGGGAAAAAGTTTGGTGTTACACACGAGTGCAAATTTATTTTACTTCTCATGTGTTGAAAAACTCGCAAGCTCAGGATTTTATTCTCGAACCACTCGCTTCTCTCGTGGTTCAACTATAGAATCCTTTCCACACTCGGCGTCAAAATACAACTTTGCACTCTTTTATAACAAATAACTATTAATTGTAAACAATTTGTTGTTTACTACAACCCAATTTAATATTTAAAATAATGCTTTTCATCACATTTGCTGTGAAAAGGTTATAATTGCATCTACGTGTAATGAACGACAGAGTAATTATTCCGTAGGGAGTTGGAGTAGGATTTCAAATTGAGTATCGGATTCCTACGTTTCAGACTAAAGATGTTTCAATCAGTCAAGGATTTTTATTGTATCTGTGGTAAACTAATCAGAAAATAAATTTGAGAATAGTTTTTCGCGGAAATCGTAAATTGTTTTCTTTAGACATTGCATTTGAATTTAGTGTTTGCGTGTGGTCATAAAGTGTTTGTACCTAATAAAAAACAATGGATTTTTGATATTTTTTTCGGCTGTGTTTTCCTCTGAAATGTGTTGAAAAACATTGTGTGTACTCCCCCTTACCTGCCTTGTTGCATTTGTGTTTTAGGTACGATGACGTGACGTCACTGTATGTCAACAGCAATACAAACGTACTTACAGATGTAGTGCGAAAAGAATTGCCTTCGTGTTGTTACGGAAACGTACGAACGTGTCATGCTATTTCAGTCAGTCTCAGTACAAGATGTACTGACATTGACTGAACTAGTATGACACGTACGTACGTTTCCGAAGGAAACGCTTTTCGCACTACATCTGTATTAGGTAAATTTTACTCAATAGGAACAGCCGGCGTAGCCCAATGGCAATCATCGACGCTAGACGCCAACAGAAATGCAATCTGGTTTTGTCATCGCCAACAGAAATCTGTTTTCTTTACATGATACTGTTCCATCATAATGACTTTACCGTGTCTATAATTGAAAAAAAAAACGTTTTATAAAAGTCTTAAAAAGCTAAAAATAATATTTGCATTTAGATTTAACGGCAAGAAAAAATTGACCAGGGGAAAAATAATATTGTGAATTCGCCGCTAGAGGCGCTAGCGCATGCAAAATCGGGAATTGCATATTTTGATTATCTTTTTAACGAGGAGGCACACTGACATTTTATCCTGCCAGGTGGCGCCTGTGCAAGTGCGTAGCATAGATTTAGAATTATTAAACTAGATTGTGTAGTTAGGTCAAAAAGTGTGTCTATATTAGAGGTTCTTGTTTGGGCTGGTATCCCTCTTGCACTTACTGGCAATGTCAAAATTATTCAGTGACGTCATCACTGTCATACATTGCGGATACCAGTCAATTTTCAAAGTTACTACCAAATCTACTAATACCCAATTAATTACACAAATCTTTCATTTATTGGCATCAAAATAATTACATTATAATTATTTTCCGATTCTTTGAAATATATCGAAACCCTAGTTTGAATATAACACTAAAATAATATAAGAAGTTATAAAGTCAGGTAATATACAGATAAAAATACTACTACTTTGGTAACCTCATTAACACTGGCCATACGTGCGAGAGGGACACCAGCCCTAACATTACAATGCCCTCATGTGGACCGTTTTCGCTAAAGTAAAATTCATAATCCTACGGACTAAATTGACAAATGACTGACAGGTAAAATGATACCAGGAACAGCAAAATTAAAATAGGGAAGGGTATATGTCGATAACAATATATCGACAAGTTGTAAAGTACATACAACAGACAAGTTTAAATCAAGAATAAGTATATTAGTTTCAAATAAGAGGTACACATTTTGGTTTGTTCTATGTATATTCGAGGTAGTGGATGGATGCCACGCATTTTTACCCACTAGTTTTAAAACATAAAGAGGTTTCCGAGCCTGTAGGTAAAAAATAAAATACCATGTCCGACGATAATCAATTATCTGTCACGCTATGGCAAGTATGTCATAAATATCTATATAATTTTCGAATAATATTATTGCTGCTTCGAAATAAAAAAAATATCTCTAATTAGCGGTCTACAGACCTTTTTATCTGTCGAAATCACAGAAAAAGTTGGTATATTGATTAGCCGATCAAATTGCCAATTTCATTGTCCCGTCTGGGTGCACCTTAAATCTACGATGTAATCATAATTTTAATATCGATAAGAACGACACTGGCCAAACTGTGGCAACATTCGTTCACACTTACTTGTCAATTTGGTCCGTAGGTTTATGGATTTTACTTTAGTCTGATACGATCGACTTTCTGATTCAGTGATAAGGTTCAATTTCGTATAGTAAAAAATGCGTAGGTACTAACACTTGACTAACCATCGCTAGACTTTATGCCCAATGTAATAAGGATTACAAATGTACAGCTAACAGTGTTGCCGATGGTGCACTGTCATTCACAACCTATCACTAGGTGTAATCCGAATAGACGAAGTAAAGGAGAAGTATCTTTATCTATCAGAAGTGCACATATAAAGATGGCGCTGCGATCGGAGGTGCGTAAGGCTTTGACAACAACCCCGCCTACGAAGCAAGAGGAGACTATTAAATTCCCTCTAGTCTTACCGTGTAGTTTTACCAGTTGAACCACTGGGAATTTTATTCCCAATAGACTTACTTACAAGGACTAGGCAATAGGTCGGTTAGGTACTTATAGATGCCCGAAGGGCAAACAATGTAGAAATTGGAGGCCTGCAGCGCAGCGGGGCTCCGTCGAAACAGTTGTCGCGTTTGGTTTCGTATAAAAAAGCAGTCTTACAATCAGTAAGTCTATTGGGATCAAAAATCCCAATGGTTGAAGTAGTAAAACTAGGTGAGACTACAGGGAATACGTCGCAAGAGGTCCCGGGATCAAATCCTGATGAGAGATATATCTGTACTTCATGGGTGTAATATTTAGCCCCACACATTACCGGTAGGTAAACGTTATTTCATATGTGAGAAGGAGAAAAAATATCTCACGATTGAAATGACATTGGTATGGTCCGGGGGTGTAATAATGTTTTATGGCTACCTACAAAAACCTAAAGAGTAAAATCAAATCCTAAAATCTCAAATTCTTAAAAAAAAAAAAAAATCACGTAAAATCTTACCTATACTTACTCCGTCTTTGCCTTTGGCTAGTCTGTGGCCAAGGGTAAGCTCATTTAAAATAAGGTTTTAAGGTGTGATCGTGGTCAACGTCTACCTATTCATACTTTAAAAAAAAAAGTGCAAAAGTCGTCGTAGGTCAGTCACACACACGGTTTTTAAATTTCATGATCTGAAAAAAAATGAATTATAAAAATCGGATCGAGTGCAAGGAGTTCCACACAATTTCGCAACTGTTTTAAACAAAAAATTTTTAAGATTATGAATTACTGATGCCAGCCTTGAGGTTGCGCCATCATTCTGTCATAGCCTTTCAGTGTGCCTCTTCGGTTTTAGTTACATTTATACATTACCGTCTATCGCTGAAGGATCTAACTCCAAGTCTAGGATACGCCACTTCAGTTTTTAATAAAGCATTTGTATGAAATAACGTTTTTTATTTATATTACGTATCACAACGTTATAATAACGTTATATTTAGATATTATTATCTATGTACCATACGTGCGTTAGAGGCTTGTTCAGATATTTTTGAGTACCTCGGGAATTCTAATCTGGTGGCGAATGTACTTCATATTTTTACTTCAATCACCACAGATTAGCTCCGTAAGTCCATGCCTCTTGTTTTGGTAATGATATTTATACACCGATTAGGTTGTATACGGACGACGGTACTTCGGGACGTCTTATTTTGTATGAAGACTGCCAAGATCTTAACCCCTCGTATGCGGCCTGTCCATTTTGATCATTGAAAATATGACCTTGACATTAAAAACAATAGATTACAAATTTCATCACACGGATCCGTGTCTAAGCATACGAAGGGTTAAACACAAAGCAATAAATATCACACCACAACACATTGAAAACATAATGATATTTGCCTCTCTATCGCTCATAAACATCCGTAGTACGGTTTTGATGTTCGATATAAAGCTCAACGAGCAAGCACTAATTTTAATATTTTAATTTAGGTGAGTAGGTATATTTTTCCAAATTTAACTAAATTGTACATCAATTACCTTATTAAATAATATTTTGAACGTGTTAGGATTAATACACACAAGCGTATTTTGGTGCGGTTAAACGTTCGCCTGTGTAACTAAATAAACGCTCTGTAAAAAAACGCTAGTCTGTAACTGCCCTTACAGCGACTATGTGGAGCCGGCATTATTGACATATAAATGTGTGACGTGGATATAGTTAGTTCCGCTACTGCCCGCTTGGAATCATTTTTGGTATTCTATCGCCTACGAGATGACGCTTGTTAAACACATGAAACGAAATTATTTAACCGCAATAAATCTACCATAATTATTTTGACTACATAGTTGAATACTTAAGATAAACATTTGTCGTCTTCAGATGCATTAACAATAGATAAGTGGTTCTCGAACTTACATAGGTACGCTCCACTCCACTCCACTTTATTAAAGGACATTTTAAACCAAAGAAAGAGTTTAATGATTACCTACTCAAATTAGTATGATTAAAATAGCATTTGTTGTTACATATTTAGGTACAATTTGACATCTACGAGTAGACCTACAAATTACTACTTTAATTTACCTTAACTAATACTTTTAAATATAAGAAGGTACATTGTAGAGTACATAGTCCAGATTCAATGACCGTTAAGCATTTAACATTGAAACCAGATAAGTTACCTAATACCTACATTAGTTACAGTTATACGTAAGGGCCATATTCATGTATTCGTTTGTTAACTAAGTGATCCGCGCATGACCCTTAAAATTCGTTAAACTATATCCAAAAAGGACATTTAGCTTTATGTCGTGGGGCACATCAAAGCAGAGCCCAGCACGGGAAGTAGGTACATGCACCTTACAGAAAGCACCAGCAGCACAATAATACAAGACTGTAGTCTGTGTGCTGTGTTGGTCAGAAGGGTTTCCAGGGCTCAACGAGTACCGCCGATGAGTATTATAATACCGACGTACGAGTAGTATATAAAAAAAAGCATACTAATGCCTGGGCAATTTATAGTAATTTAAACTTTTTCTTTAACAAAATTAAAGTCAATTTAATAAATGTGGTTTAGGTCATAAGCATATCAAATATATTTTCAGTAAACTCAGTTCACCTGCATTTGGTCATAGTTAATAAAGTACACGATTAGTTAACCTTATGCACCCAGGTGAACAGAGTAAACGAAAACATTAGCTCGAATTTGACAATGACGTTAAGGTGAATAAAGTATATTTATAGTTTACCTAATTCACCCAGGTGATCTGAGCTGGGTGAACAGAGTCGACTACAGGGATTCCGTTGCTCTTTTACACCATTTTTAACCCCCGACGCCAAAACGAAGGGGTGTTATAAGTTTGGCGTGTCTGTCTGTCTGTCGGTCTGTCTGTCTGTCTGTCTGTTTGTCTGTCTGTCTGTGTGTGTGTCTGTCTGTGGCATCGTAGCTCCCGAACGGATGAACCCATTTAGATTTAGTTTTTTTTGTCTGAAAGCTGAGTTAGTCGGGAGTGTTCTTAACCATGGTACCTGAAAATCGGTCTACTATGTCGCGGTCGGAGTTTTTTCAAAATTTTAATTTTGTGGTTAGGTTATATAGTTTCTCGTCCAAGCAAATTTTCGATGGAAAGCAGGTACCGCAAGTTCCCTTAACTTGGGCGTCGGATATTCCGCATATAAATGAACTCATAACTCAACAGCTGTATCCGGGTCAAGCGACACTTCATCATTCATACGTATAACGCGTATTTACGGCGGTGCTCGAGTAACGGATTAAACTTTGGGGTAACTTTGCCCGGTTTCGCTGTATGTTTATGTCAAGAAATGTTAGTTGCAGATTTTGATTTCGTCATTGTATGTATGTATGTATAAGCTTTATTGTACATAAAGGAAACAAAAGAGACACAGTTACAGAGTCAGTAATATACAATGTAGGCGGACTTATCCCTTAATGGGATCTCTTCCAGTCAACCTTTGAGGAAATGAGTAGAAGCGAATTAACGATGAGTGACGAATTCAAAAATGTACAACCACTAAAAGAATTAAATGCAAATTTTGTATACACATGGTAACAAATATATACATATACAATTACATTAATACACCAATATATACATATATAATAATATAATAATAAATAAGCAGCTTGCTCTTCAATACGGCCTTGTGGACCGCGAAGTACCGTACTACAAGTACTTACCTGCGCCAGTTCTTGAAAATGGCCGTGCCACGCTCTATTGGGATCGATCTATTATCACTGACAGGACTATTGTAGCCAATAAGCCTGACATTGTGATAATAGATCGACCGCAACGCCGGGCCGTGCTCGTTGACATCACCATCCCCCATGATGAGAATCTCGTGAAAGCCGAGAAGGACAAGTCCAGTAAGTACCTAGACTTGGCTCACGAGATAACCACCATGTGGGATGTTGATTCAACGATCATTGTCCCGATAGTCGTTTCAGCGAACGGTCTCATAGCGAAGAGTCTCGACCAACATCTTAAGAGACTCTCGCTCGGTGGTTGGATCAAGGGTCAGATGCAGAAGGCGGTGATTTTGGACACAGCGCGGATAGTCCGACGGTTCCTCTCTCTGCAGCCCTAACCACCGGCAGCTTGGGCCCTGCCCCGCTGCTGGCGGCACCCTAGGTTAGGTTTTTTATAATATGTTTATATTTTTTTATTGTTTTGTAAGTGGTTTTGTATTTTACTTTTATATTCGTATTATAAATAACCTAGCCTAAGATTTGAAAGAAATAAAGAGGAAGAATAAACAAATACTCATAAAATATATATTTATACCAAATACCAGTACTTAGACCAAAAAGTATATGGATATTAATTCGAACCACAAAGCAAGACGACAATTTAAAAAAAAATAGATAAAAATTAAAGAAAAAGAAAAAGAGAGAAAAGAAAAAAAAAACAATCCGATAAAAAAAAATTAATATGGAAAGTGTAATATATTTATTACGTCGCATGAACTGTTTTAGGTACACGTTACTTCATGGTGCTGCAGGTATACCTATAACAAGCTGCTATTTAATTTTAACCCTTCGTCTGTGTTTGATAAGGATCCTAACATAAGGCGTTGGACTTGAAAATATTATATCAAAGTCAATTGTTTTATGACAATTTTTTTCTTCAATTCTTCCCGTTCCACGTATCCCGGTCCTGACCCGTTTCCCACCAGTTCTCATCAAAAGCGTCAAGGTCATCTCGCCAACGCCGTCGAGGCTTTCCGCGACCCCGGGTTCGATTTGGTGGGACCCAATTTTATTGGTTGTCGCTTTATAGATAGTGGATATTTTATATATATATACTTTCTTCATCCGGCATACGACAAACGTGCCCTGCCCAGTCCCACTTAAGCTTGGCGGCTGTTTCAGCTACGTCAGTTATCCGTGTTTTGGAGCGTAGTACAGTGTTTCTGATGCGATCGGTCAACTTCACGCCGAGTATACTACGCTCCATGGCACGCTTATACTTATTCATAATAGTGAATTGATCATGCCATCATTTCGAATGGTGAAAATTTTGGGAAATTTACCATTTTCTTGCCATAATTAATAGTTTACGTTACAACTTAACTTACACTACTTTACATACACTACTTTTACATATAGTAAACATTGTAACGGGACTTAAAACCTCTGGTGTTTTAAGATCAGCGTTGTCTCGAAGCAGACTGATTAAGCCCACTGTCAGTTTCACAACCTAATATTAATTACATGCGATTTAGCCGTTACGATTTTAATTCATTATTAATAGTTTTACTATCAATAAGAAGTGTAAATTAGAGTGTAGAATAAATTAAAGTATCGGATCTTCTTATGCTTGAGGCAAATTACACAGAAAAAGAAGGAATGAAGTGCCACCAAATGGCCTCATCTCAGCATGTTGCTGGTGACTTCCAGCGCTGTGTATGCGTGTGTTCATTTAGTGAAAACGTGGTTTTAGAAATAAAAATAAATCCTTATATGTTGTTATAAAAGATTCATGAATAAATCGCTACTGTATACAAATAAATAATTAACCAAAAAATTGTATTTTTATATTGCATCCCCGTTTCGACAGCCGATCGTCTCTTTGTGTTAGGTTATTGAACATATTTCAACTGCTTTTTGTTTTACTGACTGTGTTTTGTTTTGCAAAACATTCCAATACTGGTGACATGTTTCATGTATTCGTATTTACTGGTAGTTTTCAAATTTATTCCTGTGAATAAAAAATATTTGTATGCGAAATATATTGAAAATTCTTTGTTTATTTTAGTGACTAGAACCGACTGACAGTGAGTCAATTTAATACATTTTTACATTACATTAAACTAGCATTACTAGATGAGTTCGAACGTTCGAAAGTACCGTAATAACTGCATTATTGTTATCCAAATTGCATTATGTATGTAGGTATCCGGAAATTATAGTTCAATCAACTAATAACTAAAGCAGCCATTAGCCGTAACACTGTGCGTACCTACCTAATAATTATGTACCTACTTAAATGATTTTCTCTATGTCAGAACGGCTTTACAACGATAACTATGAGCATTTAGTTGTTTAAAATGTGATGACTATTTATCAACTACGTTATAATTATATATATTTCACTTTATATTATATTTAATACATTCACAGACCTGTTTATATATTATTCAAATAATTGCTATCCACTTCCTTATTTTAATCAAATCACTTTTTTGTTCCTTATATTGACACTGCCTTTAGTTTTCTGAGCTATCTTCTTACTTCCTGGGCTTCACGGAAGACCAGCGCTGTAGAATTATATGCTGGAGCATATGCTGAGTGGAGTCCTTTTTGTGGCCTCTATCTGCAGCATCAGCACCTTTTGTTGTATAATAATAAGCAATATAGTTTTAAGTATTTAGTTCATAAGATCTCTTTTTTTCTCTCTTTTTAAAATGTATGTGATGCTGTATGATGGTTTCTGCAATAAACGTTTTTCTATTCTATTTTCTATTCAAAGAAGGTCTATTTAGGCTTGTACGATTCGACCCGAAAAAACATTTTATTAAAAACATTACAATTTAAATAAAAGCTTAAAAAATGTCCCCAGTAATCTACGTACTCGAAACATCACTACCGCTAACCTCCGCGGTACCACGGCACTATTAATTAACTTCGCCAAATCCGGTACCTGTACAATTACCGTTACAAGGTCCGGTAATGAAAATTTGACGAGCATGAACTCATTGACTGCTTTCGATTGAATTCGCAGATAATACGCCTGCATAGTTATGGGCTAATACTGAAGTGGGCTCTTTTGCCACAGTAATATTGACACTTAACAGTGACAATTCTGTGCCTATTTCTGAGTTGATAAGAAACATTGCTACTCAGGGTCAGTATTTCCTCGTTAAACAGGCAATGGATGGCGAAGTGTCATTGTCGGGAGACACTTGTCACTGGTTGTGAAGTAGGCCGTTGGTAGCAACGATATAACGAATGAATCAGCACCATTTGTAGGCTAGTATATAGTGACCTTAGGAAGTAATAGTAAGTATATGTCTATGCTTGTTTTTAGTTTAGACACTATAAAGTACCTAAGTAATTTCTCTAATATATTTTGTTGGACGACGCAGTTTCGAAGTCGACAATGACACGCATTATTATTACAGCCCGAGGTTTGTATGCTATTTTTCTGATCGACGAGCCAAATAACATCGGACCCAAAGTTGACACTAACAAGTCGGAAAAAAATAATATCTAGTTGCTGTTTTAGATACGAACGAACAAGGGATACCTAAAAATTTCACTGCTTATATTCCGATGAATGCCATAATCAATTGGAAACGCATAAGATTTTTCTGCATAATAAAATTACGAACTGTGCTACATTTACAGGCTTAATTTAATAAATACAGTCATTTTGTGTCTGTTTATTAATATTTAACCGCCCAATAAAATCAGCCGTCTGTGAAACTTGAATACGAATTACCAATTAAAATGTGCAGAATAATTTATACTCATAAAGGTCGTTTTGCCGCAAGGTCGCCGCCATTTTTATTTCTAATACACCTAAGTCTGATTGACTGACGATATTTTCATTAGAAAGGCAATTTAATTTAACTTTTTGAAAGTTAATCCTAGAATAAATAAAATTCAAAAAAGTTTGATGTTTTTCTGCAGAGGCGCTCTAAATTAAAAAACAATTTCACCTTGGATATAGTAAAAATTAACTCGACCGGCAATACTTAAGATCTGAATATATTGCTCCTTGGATCTTCTTCTTATCGTGTGAAGGGATCATAAGTTATAAACTAAATAATATTTTGCCAATATCTTGCCACCTCCAACCCTCGGGGGGTAGCATTTATAAGGTCTTCTGCAGTGCACTTAGCTGGACACAGGGAACATTGCATCATATGTTGCGTTGTTTGTATTTCACCACATTCACAATATGCGTCACTTTGTCCCGGGTTGATTCCCCATTTTAGGAGGTTATCTTTAGATCGGCCTACCCCCGATCTTAATCTATTTAGTGATTTCCAGGTCGCCCATTTTTCTCTCGCACCAGGGGGCAGATGCTCGTTGGGTGTAATGCTTAGCGAGTCTTCATTGAGCTCCGATTTCCACGCTATAAGACGAGCCTCTTTCGCCGTTTGGTGTTCGAGGGCTGAGTTTGAGACAAAGCTCCTGCGTGACTTTAGCCTACTGGTTGTGGGTGTGTGTACATGAAGTGGGTGTCGGGAGTCGCACAGTTGTTTTGTGCGTTCTACAGCAGTTGCCACGTTTCTACGGATATGAGGAGGGGCGATACCGCTCATTTGATATAGATGGTCGACTTTCGTAGGTTTTAGGCACCCAGTGATTAGACGACAGGTTTCGTTTAGGGCAATATCTACCTGACCTGTGTGTGCAGAGTTCTTCCACACCTGGCATGCGTATTCGGCGGCTGAGAAACTAAGTGCAAGTGCGGTAGTACGGAGTGTATGTGGGGCTGCGCCCCATGTGGTTCCAGTAATCCGGCGGATGATGTTATTTCTTGTTTGGGTGCGTGAGTGTGCTCCAGCCTGCAACCCTCCCATTCAAGGTTTAATTGCCTAGTTGCTTGTCTATTTTTGAGGTGGAAAGCGCATACCTGTGTTTTAGCTGGATTTGGTCGGAGTTGGTTCTCATGGTAGTACTCTGAAAGTGACTCCAGGCCTTTCGCTAGGCCACCCTCAACATCCTCGAAAGATTTTTCTTGCGCTGTCAAGGCCAGGTCATCAGCAAAGAGGAAATGACGTAGGTTATTCTCAATGGGTTGGTCGTTTGTATATATGTTGAATAGTGCTGGTGCCAGTACGCTACCCTGGGGAAGACCATTTTTGAGACGTCTCCATCTACTTTTGCGCCCTCCGAAGGAAACAAAGAATCTTCGGTTAGATAATAGTTCAGCGATCATTTGCGTGAGCCTGTAGTCCCTAGTTGTGTGGTATATCTTAGTCACCAGTCTTCTGTGGTTAATTGTGTCATATGCCGCTGTGAGATCGACAAAGACCGCGCCAGTCACCATACCCTTCTCAAACCCGTCCTCGATGTGCTGTGTCAAGTTGAGTACTTGTGATGTACAGGATTTACCTGGTCTGAAACCTGCTTGTTGGGCGATGAATACATCTTCCAGCGTAGTTGTAATTCGTTCCAGTACAAGGCGTTCAAACAGCTTGAATGTATGGCAGAGTAGCGAGATCGGTCTATAGCTTTTAGCGTCATCGGGATCTTTGCCTGGTTTTAGTGTAGCAATGACATGGGATTTCCTCCATAGCTTTGGGAAAGACGTTGTACTGACGCAGAAATTGAAAAGCTGGAGTAGCCACAGTTTGGCCTTGGGTCCGAATCGTTTGATTTGTTCGACCCTAACATCGTCGATTCCAGATGCCTTCCCGTTTTTTAGCTTTCCAATACCTACGTCCAGTTCAGAAATAGAAAACGGGACCTTCAGATGGTCATTTTCTTGAGCGGAGGGGAGGCGAGTAAGCTTAATAGGCTTCCGTGGGTTTGTTGTTTTGCCATTTAGGAGTAGTTGGTGTGCTATTTGATCGGCGGTTATGTTAGAGTGATATGTGCCCGATTTATTATCTCCGTTGAGCTGATTGATGAAAGCCCATGCCTTTTTGCTATTATGTGTCATATTCACGTTTTCTACTAGCTCACTCCATTTTCTCCCCTGTGCCTGGGAGATCTCTTCCATAAGCTTATGACCCAAGTAGAGGGTTTCTTCGGAAAAGGGGTCGGCAGCATAGGAGGTATAGTACGCGTCTGCTTGTTCTTGAAGATCGTCAGACATTCCCGGGACGTATTGAGTTCTGCAGCCACGTGGTATATGTCGTCTCGATGCTAGCTTCACCAGTTCAACAAACTCAGCGTAGTTCTCTGAGGTGGGTTTGAGATCGGCTATAAGGTGGTCTAGTTCTTCGGCGTAACTTTCCCAGTCCGCTTTTGCAAAGTTGAATCTTCGCCTAAAGGGCACTGTGCGTGGCCGGATTGCTGCGTATGTTTTACAGACTATTGGTCGGTGTTGAGTTCTGGGTATGACCTCACATACTGATTTTATACATTGTTTCGAGATCCTCTCACTTGCGAAAATAAGGTCGGGGTTATAGCCTCTCTTCCACCTTCCGCTGTTAAAAGATGGTGGTAACTTAGGATCGTGGATAAGTGACACACCGCAGGACTCTGCCCATTCCTCCACTAGGATGCCATTTTCATCTCCAGCTCGGTAACCCCAGCTCTCACTATGACTATTAAAGTCTCCTAGAACCAGTTGGACTGGCTGATTTTCGAAGTTCAAGGGTTTGTGGAACTGAAAGACATCATTAGGTGGCTTGTATAAGGAGGTGACAGTGCAGCTACAGAGTTCGACAGTGATGACTTCGATATTGTTCACGTGTGTTTTATGTGCAGATTTAATGCTTATCCCTGGTCTGGCAAATAATGCACTTCCATACTGGCGGTGTTGTATTTCCGCAATAAGTACCATCCCCTCGATGGTAGGGCGGCAGTTGTCCGGTCCTATATGAGTTTCCTGCATGCAGAGGATGTCACATTTGTTATACATGCATATATCGGAAAGTATATACTCTTTTTCAGCTGATATTCCCTCTATATTGACGGATATTATTGTCAGAGTTGGGCCCACAGGGGCCGTCTCTCTTGATCGCATATGTGGCATATTGGCACTCTTCTTTTTCACTCTTTGATCGCCTTCTCCTTGGATTATAAATATTTTCCTTACGCTCCAACTGAAAACTAAAAATTCTGTGATTTTTACTGGACCTACTAATTTAGGATCTTTGCTCTCAATCTATCCATAACATCCTTTAAAGCGCCCGTCTTCGGACATAGGCCTTCTCTCCATTCCTCCACGCCTGTCGGTCCATTGCCATCTGCATCCAGTTCTCGACAGCTTGTTGGCAGATGTCATCTCTCCATCTAAGGGGCACAAGGGGTTCTGCATAGAAAAGCTATAATATGTATGCGTATAAGTTATAGCCGCTGCGCTTCAAATTAGGTAATAAAGGTAAATATCAAATTCAAGAGTTATCAGAGTCATTAAGATAAATGTTAAAAGAAATTATACAGGAAGTTTGCAAATGACACCAAAAACCATTCATTGTAAAAACTTTCAAACAGAACCCAAAAGTATTTAGGTCGGAGATGGTGTATCAATAATCGGAAAAAAGGATAAACAAGTGACCCCAAACTTTTTGTTTACAAATTGAACTTATCAGAATGAGAAATTCCGGGTCCGGGACTGTCGAAGAAAAAGTTTCGGAGTAGATAGTAGAATGAATAATGATGGGTTCCGATGTACTCAAGTGGAAGAATGCAGAAAAATAACGTAGGTACTAGGTAGGTTTGAATATAATGTAGATAAGTGAATTATAATAATAAATGATTTTAAATCTCATGTGTGCATTACTACCCGTCATGTGAACGGGTATTGAGTGACATGTGAGCACACCAACGAATCTGAGACCGTCGCCGTGGTCGGAATCCTCACTTTGAAAATCAGAAGCATGAGTAATTTCGTTAAGCTTAGTAAACTTGTCAAAGTATTTATATGTTTTTAACTTAAATAATATAGGTAAGGTGCATTAGGGTAATTCCGAAAGTCGTCTAATTACGAAAGTCGCATAGAAATCAGCATTATTTCCATCATATCAAGATTCCCCTTTCGTTATCCATGCATTTCTGTCATTCGGAATTACCCTAATGAACCTTACGTAAGAGAAATATAAGCCCGGTAAAAGAGAGAAAAAGCAAATTGTAAACTTAGTTCAGTCTTCATCACGTCACGTAAAATTAATCATTATTTTACTTCATTCGAGGATTATTTAACGAAGCCAAAAATAAAGCGCGTGTTAACCCTCAAGGCCGCTCCAAATTACTCCAAAACTTCAACTATGATTTAGCAATTTTAAAAGCCCAAGGTCGCCCGAATTCCCGGCCCATAATTGCTGGCCCCAAACTATTAGTGTCCAACTAGGCGAAACTGACGAATTCCTGGCGGCAAACATCCCGACTAATGTTGCGAATAGTTCTGAAGCCGACGAGTGGACACGGGGGACTGTTTAGCACTATTCAGCTATTTGGAACTAAATGCATAACTTAGCAGGTTTGACATGGCTGACGGTTTGTGATGGTTTTATTAAAAGGAGGAATGAGATTGAAATTACGCAAAACTTCAACATTTCGCCATTGCGTGCATTTTTCTATTATTTATTATTCAATTATAGGCGAGCAGCTATTCAGCTGATGAGCCTATGTCACACAGTGTCTCATGATTTATAGTTAGCAAAGTCATGTCACTATCTTATTATTTAAAAGCCACTTGTCTAGTCTGTTTTTAAACACATTCACTGAGGGAGCAGTAACAACACTATCCGGTAAACTGTTCCAAGCCGCTACAACACGATTGGATAGGGAATGATATGCAGCTTTAGTAGTAGTAGGAGTGCGAATCAGTTTTAGGCTGTGACCTCGGGTCTCGCGGCTGGTACTTCTCATAGCGACTACTTTGTGAATGTCGGGGAGGTTGTAACAGTGGGTAACAATCTTGAAACATTCGATAAGGTCTCCTCTCGCTCTCCTGTCCTTAAGCGTGGGCAGCTTCAGTATACTTAGCCTTTGCTCGTAAGGTAGGCGTCTCAGCTGGAAAGGCATCTTGGTGGCTCTTCGCTGCACACTCTCTAAAAGGTCAATGTCTTTGACAAAGTATGGATTCCAAACTTGGAATGCATACTCAAGCAAGGGTCGTACATATGTTTTGTATATTTTCCTAAAAACTTCCACAGATATGCATTGAAAGGACCTTTTTATAACATACAGGAACGAGTTTGCCTTTTTTACTATATTGTTTATGTGCTCACCCCATTTTAAGTCGTTGGTAACTGTCACGCCAAGATCCTTTTGAGATGTCACTGCAGCAATTGGGGAGCTTCCTATCATGTATTGGACCATAGGGTTTCTTTTACCAAGGTGCAGAACGGCACACTTATTAACATTCAATTTCAATATCCACTGCGAAGTCCACGTCGTTAACCTATCCAAGTCGGCCTGCAGTTGACCAGAAGAAACATGAGGATTAGCGAAGAACTTTCCGTCGTCTGCAAAGAAGCATGACTCCGACTCTATAAGTGCTATTAAGTCAGTCACAAAAAGTCCAAACAGAGTCGGAGATAGGACACATCCCTGTGGTACTCCACTTAGCACGCCAAGTGGTTGAGACAAGCAGTCACCGACTCGCACACTGAAGGTCCTTTCTGCGAGGTATCCTTCTATCCAATTTAGCAGCTTCCCACGGATTCCAAAATGTTCCAGCTTCAAAAGTAGTCTCTTATGAGGAACCTTATCAAATGCGCGTTCAAAGTCTAGGTATATTATATCTATGGGAAGGTTATGGTCCATACTTTTGGTCCAAGCATGTACACAGGTTAAAAGGTTAGTAAGGTTTTAACTAAGAAGATTTTTTTACATTTTTTTTTCGTTTCATTTCGGAAACGTACAGATTTCTAAAAGGCCGGCAATGAACATCTAAATATCTTAAACTTGAAAGATTCGGGCTTGTAGAGAGGATAGATGAGAGGAGATTACCGAAGGGGGTGTAGGTAAATACGTATAAAGAGTGGAATGATTTTTTGGAAGTGGAAGACCTACGCGAACTTTTCTCGATCAAATTGGGGAAAAAACAAACAGGCCAGGGTATGAGGAATGTTATGAAAGTGAGAAACAAAAGTTGTTTCTCAAGATCGTAGCAATGGAAATACGTGAACTCTGCCTACCCCCTCTGAGAAGCGGGCGTGACTTTATGTATATACACTTACTTCTTATTCAGGCGTATCTCAGTTCGAATCGAATCCTGAGAACTTTCATAGTTTCAATTACCCCTAGAAGTTTCAAGTAGCCCCTCGCGACACTACTAAGCCTCTTAAATCCTCTCATCCACCACAAAGCTTAAATTATTACAGTCCATTTGTATTAAGTGTTTTATTGAAGGACGATCATGTCGTCCCGTGGCTGCTAAACGACCACATCTCAAAATTTTCGATTTTTCAGATTATTGCAGAATCGGGTTCAGAATCATTCAAATTATGCCTTTAATTCAGAAAAAAATACAAAAAAGTCTCGACCGAGTTATATCTTCGCAAAAATTGACAAATTCTTTCTTGCAATACAGCTATAAATCCAAATATCTCGGTATAAATCATAAAAATGATGTCATAGTGAAATATTATTATTGAGATTGACATTATTTTATTAATTCAATGTAGTTTTAAAACAATAATATTGTTCATTGCACCAATAAATTGCTCCGATATTTAGAATAAGATGATAACTATAGATTGTTGACTATTTAAAAGTGCTTATTGTATCTAAGTCTATTTGGATAAAGAATATTTTGAAGTTGAAGTTTGACGTTAATTATTTTTGATTTGTGGCCGTGTTGCAAACATAATTATTGTGTCAAAACTTTGACAAGCGATTTATCAAAGATTTTTTTGAGATGCGGTCGTTTACCAGGCATGGGACGATGTACATCCAAATTAAATATGGGCAAAGTTAGGCAGTCGTGGCTGGCAAATTGGCACAACTTAGGGTAAGTTGGGTAATTTAGTATGTTGCCGTTATGCCCATTCGGGGGTCTCACGCGTTTGTGGAATAACAATTGTTATATCCAGGTAAGTTCTGATATTGCTGCTTCTTCGAAGTTCTGGTTGTTAAATCAAATTGCGCCTTGTTGGTGTTTCTCTTTGTAGATTCTGGGAACTCTGTGCTATAATTAGTTGACGTTGGAGCCCGTGGCCATTGTAACAGTGAGTGTAAGTATATTTAATGCAAGTTTGGTGTAAATTTTACTGAAAACTACAACAGTAGATATACGAGTATGTATGTTATTGATGTTAGTGTAAAGCAGATGTTTGGGTACTCGGAGAAAAGTCATTCCTACTCAAATGAAACTAAATCTTGGCACTAGAAGTACTTAAATTAGTAACTGAGATACTGAAGCTCAATGTGGTGAATATTTTAACTACAAACAAAATTTGACGACCGGTCTGGCTCAGTTGGTAGTGACCTTTCCTGCTGAGCCGCGGTCCTGGGTTCGAATCCCGGAAAGGGCATTTATTTGTGTGATTAGCACAGATATTTGTTCTTGAGTCATGGATGTTTTCTATGTATATAAGTATATATTTATCTATTTAAGTATGTATATTGTCGCTTAGCACCCATAACATATAGCTTTGCTTAGTTTGGGGCTAAGTTAATCTGTGTAAGGTGTCCCAAATATTTATTTATTTATAAATCCACCTGAAATGACGACAGAAAATGTTGCATATCAAAGAAAATTCTTGCATATCGATTTGTTTTAGATGCATCGAGCTATGTGGTGCGTAAGCTTCGGTAGAGGGTAAATAGAACAAACTCCGACTTGTTACTCGGAGGCATTTTGCTTTGGCACTGAATTTTTACAAACAAGTCAATTTCATGTTTAAACAACTTTTATTACAGCGCCATGCCTTTTATATCTTTTTTTATGACAACTTTTTTAAATTATTCCAATTTATTTTATCCGAAATTGATCCGGAGCCGAGCCTTTCGTTTTATTATGCAAATCCAAAATTAGAAACCTAACCAGACAGTTATAACCGATTTTTTAACATTTTTATTTGAATATTCAAACAAAGGGGTTTGGGCTGAAGAAAATTGCGTAAAGAGGGCACGTACAACATTTTTTTACGAAAATGACTTTTGATTAGGGCAGGCTAAGATAGCGAATGAGAAAGTGAGCCAAATTACCGTTGAGGTACCGGGGAGGTTTCATCATCATCCTCCTTGCGTTATCCCGGCATTTGCCACGGCTCATGGGAGCCTGGGGTCCGCTTTGACAACTACGTACCGGGGAGGTTTATAATAAATAAATAAATATCATAGGACATTCTAACACAGATTGACTGAGTCCCACGGTAAGCTCAAGGTGGCTTAGAATAGAATAGAATAGAAATCATTTATTCGTGACGTGAAAACAGAAATTATTTACACAACACAAAAATATAGGTACATACATAATAATTGCCACGAAATGGTCCCGACTCAGCATGGGGTGTTAGCCTGGCTTGTGTTGCAGGCACTCAGACAACGATATATATATATAATATACAAATACTTAATATACATCGAAAACATCCATGACTCAGGAAAAAATATCTGTGCTCATCACACAAATAAATGCCCTTACCGGGATTCAAACCCGGGACCGCGGCGTAGCAGGCAGGGTCACTACGCTTTTGGCCAGACCGATCTCCCGTCGTTAATGTGTTAGTAATGTTACAATTGTCATACATACATACATACAATCACGCCTGTATCCCATAAAGGGGTAGGCAGAGCACATGAAACTACTAAAGTCTCAGTGCCACTCTTGGCAATTAAGGGGTTGAAAGAAAACGAAAAATTGTGACATTGCAGTGACAGGTTGCCAGCCTCTCGCCTACGCCACAATTTCACCCAAATCCCACAGTCGACAATTGTCATAGTCAGAAAATAAACTTGAACTTTCCAATGCTAGGAAGAAAGTGTGACTAGGGGGGAATGAAATAATTCAGATGACCTTGATGACTTTTCTTCTCGTTTTATGTCATGCTCGGCTTCATACTTTGAGATAACATAATTATTTGACGACCGGTCTGGCGCAGTCGGTAGTGACCCTGCCTGCTACGCCGCGGTCCCGGGTTCGAATCCCGGTAAGGGCATTTGTTTGTGTGATGAGCACAGATATTTGTTCCTGAGTCATGGATGTTTTCTATGTATATAAGTATGTATATATTATATATATCGTTGTCTGAGTACCCACAACACAAGCCTTCTTGAGCTTACCGTGGGCCTCAGTCAATCTGTGTAAGAATGTCCTGTAATATTTATTTTATTTTTTTATTTTTATTTCTATTTATTTTTTATTTATTGTGCAATTCTCGATCATCATCATCATCCGTGCGTTATCCCGGCAATTGCAACGGCTCATAGGAGCCTGGAGTCCGCTTTTGACAACGAATCCCAAGACTTGGCGTAGGCACTAGTTTTTTCGAAATTGAAGTCAGTTTCTAAAATGGAGTTAGGCAAGAAATGTTGGTAGGTGGACCAGAATTTTAAAGGAATGGTTGCAGTTTTGGGATGTAAGAAGCGCCTGGTATACCGTGAGTCGTAAGATGGGTGACATTTAGATTATAAATAATTTCTGGATCAGATTAACTAAGGACAGCAATTTATATGAAAAAATTAAATGTTTGCTTTACCTTTTGTTTCGTCATCATCATCAATTGACAAAATCTTGATTTCAAATCTCTGATAAATTCTAACGTCATGGTTATAATTTCATGTACTTAAAATAGAAAATAACAAAACGACTTTTTGAAAACCAAAGGCAATTTATAATGTTTCATGCAAAGAAGTCCAATTTATGACCATCTGTAATAATATAAATATTATGCAATACAGATATAATAAATAACTCATTGACATATTTGGATCTTTTTATTCCAAATTTACACATACAACATACATACATACAATCACGCCTGTATCCCATAAAGGGGTAGGCAGAACACATGAAACTACTAAAGCTTCAGTGCCAGTGCCAGTTAGTCTTTGACGGCGGTATACAAAGCATTTATTAATGTCATGTCCGTTTTTAAAATGAGTTAATAAATACAAAAACATAGTGTGAATAAACTTAACTATTAAAATTATGTGAATAAATATATAAGTGAACGTTGAAAATAAGTAAACTTAGTGTCAAAGAGAATATAAAGCATAAAAGAGCAAAAGAATCAGTGCGAATATCTTCAATTATCAGTGTACCCGTCGAAGCGCCGTATACACCCAGTAACAGAGTATCAAGCGATTGTCGCACGCGCGATAAGGATTACTCGCGCTACGTAGTGTGATTTTAGAGTGAGCGCCGTTGTACCGAACGCACAAAGGATAGGTGCGTCAAACCCCAAAGATTAAAGCTACAGACTAGCCACTTATAACTTATCGCTCAATTCGTGCCTCTGTGAGGTTTTCATAAAAAAATTATTTCTATCCTGTGGATTAATATTTAGACATTGCTATTTATTTCAAGAATTATTATGCCACCAAAAGCTAAGAAAAACACTTGTTGCAAGTGTTCAAAAATAATCATAGTTAAAGAATTTTTACAGTGCTTTACCTGTAAAAATCATTATCATGTGAAATGTACTGCAAATGTCACATCAAAAAGGTTTCAACTAATGACACCTGATAATAAAACTAACTGGCAGTGTCATAAATGCCATGAAAAAGCTGCAAAGGACAGGGAACATGCAGGCACTCCCAGCGCACCAGGAACATCCGGTGTTACCTTGAGCGCTGTAACCCAGGGTAAGGTTATCTCTACCCCATCGAAGTCCCCTAATACTTCATTCGAGACGGAAGATGAAAGTAGCTTTCAGTCATCGATTAACTCACATGATAATACCGCTCGTAGTCTCCCAAACTTGACGAAAGTAGACGATGCGGAAATATCGGCCTTAAAATTGGAAATGTCTACAATCTCGACGCAGCTTGCAAGTGCTCATGAGGAGATCGATCGTTTAAATTCGGAAGTTTCAGTCTTAAAAAAATCTTTGGATGATAAACAGAAGAAAATTGAATTTTTGAACGCCTTACTTACTAAGAAAGCATCCAAAAACTTCACGCCGGTAAAAAAAGTAAATAAGAAAAGCTCTATTCACAATGACGTTCGAATTATTTCTAATCTTCAACCAGAAACGCTGTTGTACACGGAGATAAGTAACAATTCTCCTCAAAGTCAATTAGAATCAGTCAACTACGATACTGATAAAAACAGATCACAGTCTTTTAATGAATCGACTGAAACCTCCATACTAGACGAGCAAGATGAACAAAAACATACAAAAAGGAGAATCATGATATTTTCTGACCAAAATTGTGTTTTATTGAGAAGATTTCTACAAAATCAGCTTGGGGACTCTTTTATCGTTACATCATGGTATAAACAACATGCCTCTATTGATAAATTATTGGAAAATTGTTTAAATTTGTGTAATGACTTTTCTGAGTGTGATTATATTGTTATTATCTGTGGCAATAATAACTCGAGTCTCATGAAATTTCAATATGTACTGTATAATAATCTAGATAAATTGTCACATACAAATATTTTGCTATCGGACATGTATTGCCGGGCTAAGGACAGAAATGAAATACAAAACATATATCAGTCACTAAGTGCTGAATTTAAAACTTACACAACTTATGTAAAACCTGATTCTAGATATAATTCTAATAAAAAATCTAGCAGGTTAAATCTATGCCGTTCGTTTTTAAATCACATATCATGCTTGAATTATAAGTATGAATATTATAATTTTGTGCCGACTAATATTGAGGCATTTACTCCTGGCTCTGAAAAAAAGGCTATTACATCGGTATGCGTAGGGACCCAAACCGATACTCTCTTGATGGCCGATGCTGAAACGTCCATGACAGAAAAGGTTTCGGTTGCTACCGAGACTTTTCGTGACTAATGATAGAACTTTCAATATATATCATCAAAATATACAAAGCTTGCGTTCTAAAATTAGTCAGATTGAGCTACTCTCTTCTAACACTGAAATACATGTACTATGTCTCACCGAAACATTCTTAAAAAATAATGAAGTACCTATATGTCAGATTGATGGTTACAAACCGGTTTCGTATTTTTGCAGAACCCGTAAAACGAGGGGTGGAGTATGTATTTACGTACAAAACTCTATAAATTGTATAAACCTTCAATGGGTATCTGAAATGTCGGTTGAAATGCATATTGAATTATGTGGTATCTTTATACCTGAGTTAGGATTTTCTATAGTAACTATATATAGAGTACCGGGTAGTGATTTTAAACTGTTCATAGAAAAACTTGAATGCCTATTGTGTAAATTAACTCTACGTACCCGAAATTTAAAACAAAAACTATTCGTTGCAGGTGACTTCAATATAAATATTTTGAATAATGACTCATCAACAATAGCTTTTAAGGAAACTCTAAGTAAGTTTAATATGTTTTTGACAATATTTGAACCCACCAGGATTACAAATCAAAGTCAAACTTGCATAGATAATATACTAACTAACCAACGACAGTGCGTCTCTAAAATTATGAATATGGGGCTTTCTGATCACACTGGTCAAATCATTAAAATACCTACTAGTGTTAGCTTTCACGAAAAGTTTTGGTATGTACACACTAGAAAAATTGATGCGAACATAGAGATATTTATAAAATATTTATCTCAAATAAGTTTTTTACATGTCTATGAGAAAACAGACGTAAACTCAGCTTACGAAGCATTTATAGACCTTTATCAACTGATATATAATCTCTGCATACCTTTAGAACGAATAAAAAAAACTTATAAAAGGAAACCTAATTGGAAGACGGTAGGAATAATTAAATCATGTAAAATCAAACGCTCAATGTATTTGCTAAATCAAAAAATCCTAAGAACGGCTACATACAGAGATATAAAAGGTATTGCAGGGTTCTTAAAAAAGTAATTAGAAAATCAAAAATAATAGCAAACGATAAATACATACATGACAGTGTTAATAAAACTAAAGCTATGTGGGGCCTTATAAAACAACACACCTCAGCCACAAACACCATTCCTCCTTCAATTGAGAAATTAACTTTAGATTGTAAAACTATAAAGGAACCACAAGAAATTGCTGATACATTCAATAAATTTTTCACTGATCCGCAAACCAATTTCTCACACAGTTTACAAGACTACAAACTTATGACCGATAAGGTGTGTAATAGTATGTATGTAGTGCCCGTTGATGCGTATGAAATAAGAAAAATAGTAGCATCTTTAAAGAATAAGAAAAGTTCTGGACATGATGGCATTCCCATGAAACTTATTAAATCAAGTATTGACTACATAGCTGATCCTCTTGTCCATATTATTAATCTTATGTTAAGCACAGGTATATTTCCAAATTCCTTAAAAATAGCGATCATAAAGCCATTGCATAAAAAGGGCGCTATGGATAACATAAATAATTACAGACCTATTGCTTTGTTGTCTAGTTTCTCTAAAATTTTCGAAAAAGTGATTTATATAAGACTAGATAACTACTTGAATTATAAAAAAATCTTGAATCCAAATCAATTTGGATTCCAAAAACAAAAATCTACTTCTCTGGCAATTTTTAAAATGTTTAAGGGCATATGGGATACAGTTAATGATAAGCAACCTTGTGTATCTTTGCTTTTAGACATGTCTAAAGCTTTTGACTGCGTCGTACACGATATACTCTTAAAACAGTTAGACAATATTGGAGTAAGAGGTCACGTTCTCGGATTACTTAAGTCATATTTAAAAAATAGACAACAAGCTACTATGGTAACCAATTACTCCAAAGAACTTAAAACATTAATTGATACTCTTTCGACTTTTGAAACTTCTAATACAGGGGTACCTCAAGGTAGTGTCCTGGGGCCTCTCTTGTTCTTAATATATGTTAATGAATTTCCTAAAATTGTTGACGAATTGTGCGTGTTGTTTGCGGATGATGCCACTATACTTTTTTCTGGGGATATACGTAACACACCACATATGGAGAACAATATAAATTCAACCCTTAAAAATGTAATAGATTGGCTTCATTCACTTAATCTTAAAGTCAACTTAAATAAAACTAAATACATTCAGTTTAGACATTATAATACAACTCCTATAGAGTTAAATATTACGGAAGGCGGAACAACAATAGAAGAAGTTAGTAATATTCGTTTCCTGGGTGTCACTATTGATACTTTCCTAAACTGGAAAGAGCATATTGCTCGAATTAATAAATTGATTTCCAGCCAATGTTACGCTTTATCGATCTTATCGGGTACTTGTTCTGAAAATATTGTCAGAAATACCTATTATGCAAATGTTTTTCCACTGCTATCCTACGGAATTATTTTCTGGGGAAATTCTGTAGATGTAGAAAGTACTTTTCTTTTACAAAAAAGATGCGTGCGCACTATATACCGTATGAGTACTGAAGAATCAGTTCGGAATGTATTTAAAGATAAAAGACTACTCACTCTTACGGGTATTTATGTTTTAGAACTTTGTACTTTTGTAAAAAATAATTTCGAATATTTCGCTAAAAAATCGTCATTAAGAGACAATCTAAGAGAAAAGTACAAGTATAATTTAGTGTGTCCAAAGGCTAAAAATACTTTGTTCTACAAAAGCGCCTACTTTACTTCTATTAGAGTATTTAATGCCTTGCCTAATTATATTAAAATGTTAGATGGTAAGAAATTTAAATTTAAGTTGAAAAAGTTTCTTACGGATAATGTTTTTTATAGCCTCAAAGAATTTTTCGAAGTGCTGGAGGCAGATAGTGAAATGTATTAGATTCTAAGATGTTACAATGTATATAGTTGTTATTTATTTTTTAAGATTCTATATTGTACGTTCGTAACGAGCAACTGTTGATACTTTGTTTTTGAAATATTGAACACCTTTATGTACACAGCTTACAATAAATAAATTACTTACTTACTTACTTACTTAAAGCTAGCTAATGTCTAAAATAGGCCCTTAAGGCATTGTACCAAGGATACTAACGACATGTCCTCGCTGTATCGCAATGCTTATTAATTTGTTTGTATTTTAAATGAAAAACATAAAGATGTACAGTCAGCAGCAGAAGTTCAAAATGAGGCAAGGTGTTCAAAATGAACTTGACACGATCTTATTTTTAAGACAATAAGAGCGTGTTAGGATCATTGTGAACACCTTGCCCGTTACGGAACTTCTGCTGCTGACTGTTAGTACAATGTTGCATTATCTTATTTTTTAGAATTAACATTTTTTTTTATACCACATGGTGGCAAAGAAGCATTTTGTCCTGCCTGATGACACTGATTGCTAATGGACGTCTGCAAGTCTGCGTCTCCAGAGGTGTTAGATGTTCATATTGTTCATTGCCGGTCCTTTAGAAATCTCTACGTTTCCCGAAAAAAAAAGTTAAAAAATTGGTAGAAACTGCAGACCAAGAGATCAAAAAGAACCCTCAAATTGTTTTCCCCGAAACAATACAACTGATACAAGACACTTTCCCAATGTTATGACATCCGCGGCTTACCATGTTTTATTGAGGCCGCCGTAATCCTGAATAAAGCCTCTCGAATTTTCGCTCTTTAACCCATACTTGGATAAATTTGCGAAGAAAACCACGATTATCAACGAAAGGCTGTAAATTGACTAAAGCTGTATACTTTTTAGGGTGCCGTAGTCAACTAGGAACCCTTATAGTTTTGCCATGTCTGTCTGTCTGTCTGTCCGTCCGTCCGTCCGCGGATAATCTCAGTAACCGTTAGCACTAGAAAGCTGAAATTTGGTACCAATATGTATATCAATCACGCCAACAAAGTGCAAAAATAAAAAATGGAAAAAATGTTTTATTAGGGTACCCTCCTACATATTGTAAAGTGGGAGCTGATATTTTTTTTCATTCCAACCCCAACGTGTGATATATTGTTGGATAGGTATTTAAAATGAATAAGGGTTTACTAAGATCGTTTTTTGATATTATTAATATTTTCGGAAATAATCGCTCCTAAAGGAAAAAAAAGTGCGTCCCTCTAACTTTTGAACCATATGTTTAAAGAATATGAAAAAAATCACAAAAGTAGAACTTTATAAAGACTTTCTAGAAAAATTGTTTTGAACTTGATAGGTTCAGTAGTTTTGAGAAAAATACGTAAAACTACGGAACCCTACACTGAGCGTTGCCCGACACGCTCTACTTGGCCGGTTTTTTTAAATAGCTTCCCTGTCATTCCTGCAAGAAATCAAAAGTTGGTGTCATACACCAAAGTAATGCTATAAATAAGCCCTTTCAAACGAACTATGTCTTATCAATATCTATGGGACAAAGTGCCCTTTCTCCTTTGAGACATGTAGTAGGATATATAGAAATACACTGGTCAAAAAGAGAAATAAAAAAACAAAGTGTGATGTAAAGCTGCATTTTTGGTATGTTATTTGGGGTCCTTGGAGGAATGTAGGACTATATTTTGCAAGCAAAAAAATGGTGTGCTAACTTCGTAATTTAAAAAAAAAAGTAAAAAAATCAGACTTTTTTTGGTATTTGCCGTTCTATTAAAAAACTATGCATTTTTGGTCAAAAATTGCTGTGTAATGTTGAAAGCGCATTAAATTTCAAACAGATTGACATCTTTTTTATCACTGTCCGTCAAATATTTTTTGAGATATGAAGCGTCAAAAAAGAGCATTTTTCCCCTTTCTATGAAAATATTCGTTTTGCTAATATTTTGAGACAGATATCAGCAAAACAACTCAGGCTATTACATAAATTGTAAAATAAAAATGTAGAAAATTTCACTAGCTTTCATTTAAGACCAAAAGTGTGCCAGTTATTTAAAAAAATAGGATTATATCGTAAGTCTAGTATAACTGGATCAGAAATAATCGGTGGATGGTAATGGCCAAATGGGATAGTTTACATATATTTACAGGAGGTGTAGCGGAGAATGAATTATTATTATTTGGGGGCTGTTCAAGTATTACTCAGACACATATTTGCGTATATCAAATCAACATTTATTTAGTAAGTTTACGGTCAAAAAGACCTCCTTGGCGGAAAAAATATTTACGAGTAGAAAACCCTCATTAATTGAATCAGATTGTTCTGAAATTGTTCTTGTACGGACTGGTTTTTAAAGCATATCACTGAGGGTCAATAACATCGATGCAATCTCACGAGCGTTGTCGTGGACGTGCCCGAATCATAGTATTCTCCATTTCACGAAATATCAGTACGTAGTATGTGTTGTATTGCACGCGCAGGTCTCTCACCGCCGCGCAGGTGTAGTCGGACCATAACTCGACAGTATACACGCTTGTACAAAAACTGAGGAACAGCTGTCTTTTTACGCTGTGACTAGTTCACTACATTTGGCGAATCTTGTAGCCAACATGTTTGCCCTTACTGCGGTGGCTCGCCTCTGCCTTTCTATGTCCTTCTGGTCTTTTAAACTGGACAAGATGTGACCAAGATATTTGACTTCGTGTACTCTCCGCAATTGAACTCCATCAAGCAAAAGAGATAGATATGTGTGGGCATATGTGCTGCCTCCATGAGCATAAATTCAGACTTGTCCGGATTGTATCTCATGTTATGCTGGCTGGCGTATCTCTCGCATTCTGCAAGTATCTTATTACACATAGCTCCCACAGATGGTGCTAGTAGGACCATATCGTCTGCATATGCGATGTGATTTATCATTTGCCCATTTATGGAGCAGCCAACCTCGGTACTGGTCAAAGCCTGCGACAGTCCATCCATGTACATGCTGAAGAGAGCCGGAGACATACTGCCTCCTTGTCTCAGGCCACAGTTTAGCCCGCTGGCTGTGGACAGAGTTGACTTCCATCTTACTACGTTCTTCTGCTGGGAATACCACTTCTCCAGTATCTTAATAATTGGCGTGGGCGCTTTCCGTTCCCGTAGTTTATTCCACAGCAATTGGTGGTCAAATGAAACTCAAGTGGACTTTCTATCACTACAGGAGTTGTGCCATCAAGATGCAGAACCAGGACCCTCAAAAAGGAAAAAGTAAAATGTAACTAATTCTGTTTTATTTTTCTAATTTCCTAAACTTCAAAATTTTACTGTATATTATTTCTTCATTAGTAATAGTCAAATCGATGCAAAGTTAGCTTAGACAATTTTTTCAGATAAACGGATATCAAAGAAAGTAAGATCGAATAGATAGCACTTTCATTACTTTCAACCTAAAACTTTTAGCGTAAACTATTTTACCTTAACCAATCTACCAGGCTTCTCTATTTATAATTTTTTTTGTTTACCAAAGTAACCATTCGTCTTACTGACCTTTATTTGCACTAAAACTAAAGCAAAATAAATTTTATACAATGTTATATTGCAATGTTATAACATATCATGAAGTATTTTGCAGATATTTGTCCAAAAATATTGGCAAAACGCTACATTTTATAAATGCGTCAAAAATTAACCTTTTTTGACGCTTCATATCTCGAAAACTATTTGACGGACATTGATAAAAAAGATGTCGAACTGTTTAAAATTTAATGCGCTTTCAACATTACAAAACAACTTTTGCCCAAAAACGCATAGTTTTTTAATAAAAAAATAAAAACCAAAAAAAGTCCGATTTTTTTACTTTTTTTTTAAATTACGAAGTTAGCACACTTTTTTTTTGCTTGCAAAATATAGTCTTACATTCCCCCAAGGACTTCAAATAACGTACCAAAAATCCAGCTTTACATCACACTTTGTTTTTTTAGCCGATTTTCATGTAAGATTTGACCGGTGTAAAAGGTTTAAATTGATTTAAGTGTATTGAGGAAATTCTTAACGAGCTAACTAAAGGTTTTAACAGATTAACAACTTATATTGTGCTACAAATGTCACACAGATCACTTACCTTATGGTTGCGTAATCTGGGAATTGTGAACGTATCATACCTACAGCAGACTAATGTCTGCGTTGGTGATAGGAACAGAATACCTACACAAACGTTCCATTGCTCACGTTTTCAAATATCAGTAAACGTTGAATTCTAAAAACAAATTACATTATTATATACAAAAGAAAATAAATGTAACTATGTGTTCTGATAGTAAGTGTTAGCGAAGTATTTGCAATAGGTATACTTACCTACTTAATAATTTTTTTATGAATTTAATTATTTTAAATGGCATGAAATGGAAAGTTGCATGCTTCTTTAAGTAAAATGTTACTTAGTGTCCAACTATGTTAAACACTTCTTCTTCTTTACATCCTGTTACCCTCTGCTGGGGTGTAGGGCTCGAATCATATTTTTCCATTTACTCCGGTCTTGGGCAGTTTGAGTGACCTCCTCCCACCCCATGTCTAGCACCCTGAGCTCCTGCTGAACCGAACGACGCCAGGTCGTTTTAGGGCGGCATGGTTTGCGCTTTCCGGGTACATTCCAGGTGAGGGCCATTTTGGATAGGTGGGTATCAGGTTTTCTGAGGATGTGTCCAATCCAATGCCATTTCCGCATCTGTATTTCTTCTTGTACGGGTGCTTGTCCAGTTATTCTCCATAAGTGGGCGTTTGTGATCCAGTTAGGCCAAAAGATACGCAGGATCTGCCTCAAGCATTTGTTCACAAACACTTGGAGTTTTGACATTAGGTCTTTGCGGACAAACCAGGTCTCACACCCGTACAGTAATACGGCCTTTACATTGGAATTGAAAATCCTCAGTTTAGTTCTTCTGGTCAGGGTCGAGGAGCTCCATACCGGTTTAAGCTGACCGAAAGCGGCTCGGGCTTTGTTTGTTCGAGATTCAATGTCAGCTTCAGTTCCTCCACTCTGGTCAACGATACTGCCCAGGTAGCAAAAGCCGGTCACTTTTTCGATTGGGTTCCCTTTGATTAGCATTGGAGTTGAATCGGTAGTATTTTGGCGCATTTCCTTTGTCTTTCGGTAGTTAATGCGCAGACCTTCCTTTTCAGCCTCTTCTGCTAGTTCTTCTGCCTTGTTCTGGAGTTGCTCACGCGTGGTTGCTATAAGGCAAAGGTCATCTGCGAAGTCGATATCTTCTAGGTCCTTTTCAGATGTCCAAGGTAAACCTCTTCGTTCTCTGCTAGTGACCCTGCACATCACGTCGTCGAGCACCATTAAAAAGAGCAGAGGGGAAAGCAAACAACCTTGTTTGACGCCTGCCGTGACACTTATACTCTCGGTGAGTTTACCCTTGTGAAGCACTCTACAGGATGATCCATGGTAGAGTGCTTTGATGATGTTGATTAGCTTGTCTGGCACGCCTTTGAGCTTCAGAACCCTCCATATGCTTGTCCATTTTACCCTATCGAAAGCTTTCTCAAAGTCTACGAATAGGGTAAAAACCTTACACTGCATCTCCTGACATTGTTCTAGGACCATTCGCAAAAGGTTTATCTGGTCCGCACAGGAACGCCCTGGTCTAAATCCCGCCTGTTCCTCCCTAAGCTTACTGTCAACTACTTTTGCCATCCTCGAGAGTAAGATCTTACACAGCACTTTTGAGCAAATGGGTAACAGATTGATACCCCTCCAGTTAGAGCATTGGGATAGGTCTCCTTTTTTGGGTAATTTTACAATGACGCCTTCCTTCCATGATGCTGGTACTTGTTCCTGTTCCCAAATGCGCGTCAATAGTGGCTCGAGAATGTCACCAGTCAGATGCACATCCGCTTTCAGAACTTCAGCCGTGATTCCGTCATTCCCTGGTGCCTTGCCAGACTTTAATGTTGCAACTGCTTTGATGATCTCGCTTAAGTTCGGAGGGTTTTCATCGATATCGAGCAGGGCCTGGCAATGCACAGCTGTGGTCTCCGTCGTAGAAGTCGGGGCCTTGAACACTTCAGCAAAATGCTCTCTCCACGTACATAGTTGCTGCTCCAGAGTAACCTGCAAGTTTCCGGCTGCGTCTTTCAGCGGTTTGTCAGCAAGGGGCTTGTTGCAGAGAGTCCTTGTAGACTTATACAACTCTCTCATGTTTCCAGAGTACGCGGCGAGCTCCGCTTTTTGCGCTATTGCGTCCGTCCAAGTCCTTTTGTCCTTTTTGAGGTTGTGCTTTATTTTTGACTCACATAAATAGTACTCATATGCTAGTTCTTCCTTGACTTCTATAGATGGAGCTGAATTAATCAAGTTTTTCTTCTCTCGCCTCGCTTGGATCAAATCCCAAGTGGTTCCTGAGATCCATTGCTTCTTTGGCCTTTCTTTGTAACCAAGCACAACCTCACAACTTTCCCGAAAAGCGTCTCTAACAGAGTTCCAGTGCTCTTCCAGTACACTCTGACTATGACGTATGTTCCCGCAGCGTTCACGGAGTTCATTTTGGAATTGCACCCTAGTGGGAGGTTTTTGAAGCTCTTCGATATTGAACCTGCGGTTAGCCGATTTAAGGCTCTGTTGGACACTTGCTACCTTAAGTTTGATTTTGGCAACAACCAGGTGGTGATCGCTGTTCATGTCAGCCCAGCGCTTATTTCGGACGTCTAAGAGAGATCGTCTCCACTTCCGGCTTATCATTACATGATCGATTTGGTTCTCTGTACGACGATCGGGTGAGACCCATGTTACTTTGTGGCATTTCTTGTGTGGGAATATAGAACCTCCTACTACTAAGTCGTTTTGGCAACAAAGATCTATGAGCATGTCACCGTTTTCTGTTCGGTGTCCTTCCGCGTGCTTGCCTATCCACGGTTCAATATCTGAATTGTTCTTTCCTATTTGGGCATTGAAGTCTCCCATACATATAACAATATCTTGCCGCTTTGTTTTCTGTAGTGTGGCCTGGAGTTGGCTGTAGAACTTATCTTTTGTTCTTGCGTCGGCTGCATTTGTAGGCGCGTAACATTGTATAACAGTTATGTTTCTTACTTTCGAGTAAAAGCGAGCTGTTATAATGCGATCCGAGACCGGATGCCATTCCAACAAGCTATTCTTTGCTTTGGCCGTCATTAAAAATCCTACGCCAAACTCGTGCTTGTCAGTGGCCTCCTTGCCAGAATAAATAAATGTCATCCCATCAGCCAGTTGCTCTCCGAACCCCTTCCATCTGGTCTCTGAAATGCCTAGAATCTCGAGCTTGTAATTTCGCATAACTTTGGTAAGTCATGGCTCGGTCGCCAGAGCCTCGTCTGTTATCCAGCAGGGAGCACCACGGAAGCAGGTTTGCCTCCGCCGCCAACTGGCGCGTGCAGGTGAGGTTGACATTAGGGCAAGCTAGATGTTAATGCTATTCTCCCCTTACTCCCCTACAACACCCTGTTAAACACTACATTTTGTAAATAAATATCTTTAAAGACCCAATTATCTATACATCCTGTTTTTATTGAATTCCGTTAACTTTAAGGGATGGTTCTTTAGACCAAATACAATTAATTTCTCTAAAAAACTAGCGGTTATCGAGTTATTAAAAAAATAAAAATAATTACTGAACACGTGTGTGCCTTTACCACTTCCCAGTGTTATTTGTTTTGACATGTGTCGTCAATCACTTGACACTAACTTGAATATTATTCTTAAGGTCTCTTACACTAATTAATTCATTGATTATGTATGAAAACGATGAAAAAATTTTTTTTGCGAATTTAACTAAAAGTGATATACAGGGTGGTTCCTGATAACGAACCTAACGACATGTCGAATTTAACGGAAAACAAAAAAAAAACATCTCAATTAAACATGCGGTTTCTTGAGTAATTCTAGAATTCGTCAGTATTAGCGAGAAATAATAAATTGTACCCTTATTCGCGGTGAAATGGTTAAATAATTGGTTTGCTCACAGTTCAGTAATTACACGGTGGAGTTGAAAATTGTTTGATTCGCCAAAAATAGGGCGAAGTTAAATTAAATTGGTTGTTGTAAAAACAATTCTGATTATAAAGCTATGTGCGCTAGTTTAAACGATAAGGAATTTTCGAATTTCATACTAACTTTATTCGGATTTAAAATTAACTGAGTTTAAATTGTATCAAGTACAACAGAGTTATTTATATTAAAAGGTATTAATAATAAAAAGTTTCATATTGGTAAAAACAACGGATTGGCTTGTTTTTATTTTTAATCCATTCTAATATTATGAATGGGAAAGTGTGTTTGTCCGTCTTTCACGGCAAAACGGAGCAACGAATTGTCGTGATTTTTTAGGTGGAGATAGTTGAAGGGATGGAGAGTGACATAGGCTACTTTTTGTCTCTTTCTAACGCGAGCGAAGCCGCGGGCAAAAGCTAGTATTATTATAATTTAGTAACGCCTCGTTTTATTTAACAAATACCAAAGGGCATTTTAGTTCTTAGTCTTCTTGAAACTATTGTGTATTTGGTCTTTACTGAAGTAAAAAATATACGTGTCATGTGTAGGTCTAATAAAAACATAGGTCTAATAGAAAAAAAAAGTCCAATTTTAATTCCTTGCTTCTAAAAATAATTGGAGAGTTTCACTCCCCATTCACAATCCCATACATGGCGGCCATTTTGAATCAACGGCGTGGAATGTGTGGATGAGAACACTTGAGGTGGTCTCCGGATTCCATGCATGATGGAATCAACTCAATACGATATTCGAAAAAAATATGGAAGACCCGTAATTGAGATAGGCGAGTTGAAGGAACGATGAATGAATAGAATTACAGATACCAGACTAGAGGTTGCTAGTGGCCTGATTTTGACTTTTTAAGGTAATTTTGCGCTGATTATGATGACAGTTATGAAGATACACCCCTTAAGAAAAAAGATAGTTTGAAGTTTACTTTATTTTAAAGCTGATCCTGACTGTCCACGCCATTAACGTGGATAGTCAGGACCAGCTTTAAAACAACGTAAAACAAAAACTTTGAATTGTTATGATGACAACTATATAATACCCCTTCAGGTTCCAAATGTATGAACCGTACAGTGTTCTTCTTCACATTATTTTCAATTGTGTGCAAGTTATCTAACTTGGATACTTATCCAAAAAATAAACACATATCTGTATTGACATAAAATGAAAGGAAAACCACAAATTATTAATCTGATTCGGACTTGTGATTGTGCAAAGTAGGTATCCAATAAGATACCTAATGCTTGGTCCTAGTAACAGTCATGTAACAAAACATAATATTATATAGGTAGCTTACAAGGAACGCGCTTTCAGAAGAATTGTAAAAGACCTAAGAAATCGTAAGAAAGCTGAGAAACTGAACCAAAACACACATTAACACATTAATAACAGTATACCGCACCTTAATGCAGCCTTTTAACCTACTTGGGATAAGAGCGTAATGCCGCGCGGTGTAAGCGTCGCTCTTTGTTACGGCCCAGCCACGACATTGGTCTAAGCGCGACAGCGGTGAGCGGCAGCCATACGAGCGAATGAAAAGTCCCATCGCTGTGTCTCGCTCCAATGTATGGCCGCCGCTCACCGCTGTCGCGCTTAGACCAATGTCGTGGCTGAGCCGTTAGTCGTTAGGTACCTGCTACCAGTGCGGGGTGGAGCGAAATTACTCAGTACTATGTCATGGATAAAAGGCATATATTTAATTTTCGGTTCTAGCAAGTAACCATTTAGATACGCTGTTCAATTTTTTTTTATGAAATAGGCAGCAAATGAGCCGCCTGATGGAAAGCAGTCATCGCCGCCCATGGACATAAGCAACATCAGGGGAGTCACTTATGCGTTGCCGACCTTTAAGAACCCTAAATACTTGCTTCTTGAAGAACCCCATGTCATAGCGCAAGGAGAACACCTCAGAATGTAGCTCATTCCACAACTTCTCATGCCATGCTTTTACGCTATCGAATAACGTATTTAAAAAAGTCTATAACATACAGTAGAGGAACACCTCGGACAATGGAGATCAAATATATGAAAGAAGCGCGTTCCTACGCACACAGTCTAAGCTCGTGTAGGCGAACGCATACCATGCTTGTATGAGTGAGATAAGACATCGACTGGTCGCGTTCTTGACAGGCGGTACCTGTGAGAAAACCGAGAGCGAGTGGCGGTACTTTCAGTGGAGTAAAGGCAGTGGCCATACTGTTCTATAGTACTCTTTATTAATGTGTGGTAGACACCCAGGACGCAAAAGTGAATTTAAGCATACGGCGTTATATGAATATGCAAAACGCCGGGGACGTGTGACGCCTGCATTAGCGGAGTGTGGCCGGTTTGTCAAAAAACATTTTCCTTCTGAATTTATTAAAAAATGGAGTTTAGTACACTGTGTGACTTATGGGAAGCTTAGCGCTTTAATTTATTTAATGTGGTGAATTTTTGTTTTTAGTTCTTGTGTGAAAAATATGGTAAGGCTCTCTTTCCATCAACAATGTGCTATGTACATAAATGTGTTAATTGTTCCTCCACAAACCACCTTATTTGACACCATGGGTGGATATAAACCACATCTATATAGAAAATCTCAGGTGGAAATAATAATGCACGGAAGTTTCGTGAATTGCGAACGTTCTCATGTAAAGTTCGATATTATTCGATTGTGTTAGTTAGATTTCTATACTTAGCATTTCATGAGTTAATAATAAACACCAGTGTGTAACTAAAACATCAAATGTTTTGCGTAATAAATCCTAATATTAAAAAAAATTCTCAATGGCAACATTACATGCACGGGAATTTTCTCAGGAAAATTTCCAGTAATTTAAGTAAAATTTTGAGAATTTTCTGCAACTTCTTTACCTACATTGCTGGACGGAAATAAACCCTAGCATTGAACTTGAATAAAATCTCTTCTCTATAAAAGAAGAAACTGACTGAGTGACGGACTGACTGACATATCAACGCACAGCCGAAACTGCTGATTCTAGACATTACAAAGGCATGTAACCTACATACCTTATAAGGTGTAGAGGAGCACTAAGAAAGGATTTTTCTAAATTCGCCTCCGAAGGGGATGAAATGGGGGGCCAAAGTTTGAATTATTTTAGTACGCGGGCGAAGCCGCGGGAAAGAGCTAGTATAATATAATTATATATGTCACATATTTTTACACGACATCCTGTTGGCTGAAAAGAAACTTAAAGGAATTGAATTAAACTATAGGTTATTATAAAACTTATTACTACTGTTATTATAAAACTTCAAAAAGTCATGCTCAGCTCTCAAACTTCTACTTTAGCCAAACTACTTGCACTGATAAATCAACCGCAAACCACATTCACAGGTCAATCTGAAAATCTCAGCACATTTCATCCATTCGCTCGTAACGATATTCCCCGTATACGTATTTCGCCGTACACGTCCACGTACCACCACTTATTCGGCCAATCCACAAGACGAATCACGTAAAAGCAGTGTCCGGGGAGCCCCGAGTGCAATTCCTGGAGCCATTTGGCGACTAAAACCTTGTGTGTAGTTCACATAGGTTACCGAGCAGTAGTTTGAAAAGATTTTAAAAGAAAAGTCCAAGAATATTGGGCAATCAAGTCCCCGAAATGTTGCAGGGTAGTTTTGAAATGTACATAAGCAATTAAGTCCCGTTTTTAGGGTTCCGTAGTCAACTAGGGAACCCTTATAGTTTCGCCATGTCTGTCTGTCCGTCCGTCCGTCCGCGGGTAATCTCAGTAACCGTTAGCACTAGAAAGATGAAATTTGGTACCAATATGTATATTAATCACGTCAACAAAGTGCATAAATATAAAATGGAAAAAAATGTTTTATTAGGGTACCCCCCCTATATGTAAAGTGGGGGCTGATATTTTTTTTTTCATTCCAACCCCAACGTGTGATATATTGTTGGATAGGTATTAAAAAATGAATAAGGGTTTGCTAAGATTGTTTTTTGATAATATTAATATTTTCGGAAATAATCGCTCCTAAAGGAAAAAAAAGTGCGTCCCCCCCTCTATCTTTTGAACCATATGTTTAAAAAACTTTTTAACAAAAAATAAAACCGCCTTCAAAAATAAGCGCGTTACAAAACACGGAGAAACTAGAAGCCAAAAATAATAAACCTTTCAATTCAGATTTCTTATCGTATTGCAATAAGCTAAACATCCAAATTATAAACAAATCAATTATTTTTGTAGTCGGTACCAGACCTATTCGTCGCCTTGCTATTGCCTGTTTGCCCCACCCAACCATACACAGGCTGGTACCGACTCCAAAAATAATTGATTTGTTTATAATTTGGATGTTTAGCTTATTGCAATACGATAAGAAATCTGAATTGAAAGGTTTATTATTTTTGGCTTTTTAGTTTCTCCGTGTTTTGTAACGCGCTTATTTTTGAAGGCGGTTTTATTTTTTGTTAAAAAGTTTATTTATTTGTTGATTTTTAGTGGTTCCTAGTGATATTATATGTATCAGTCCGAATACATGTACAGTAGTGAAAGAATTATCTTTAACTCCTAACCATTGAGGAGTTGACCTTCCATCATCAGCTCAGCCACATAAAATTATTACCATCAGACGTAAATACTGGTGTACCTTTGAAAAATAGACTAAAAACATTACATGTGCCTATAACATTTGAAGAGTTCCCTCGATTTCTCCAGGATCCCATCATCAGACCCTGACTTGGTGCCAATGGGACCATCTCGGGGTTATACCGGTTCGATCAAAAAAAAAATTTTGAAAATCGGTCCACGATTCTCGGAGATATCGAGTAACATACATACAAAAAAAAAAAAAAAAAAAAAAAAAACATTCAGTCGAATTGAGAACCTCCTCCTTTTTTGAAGTCGGTTAAAAATATGAAAAAAATCACAAAAGTAGAAATTTATAAATACTTTCTAGGAAAATTATTTTGAACTTGATAGGTTCAGTAGTTTTTGAGAAAAATCCGGAAAACTACGGAAAACTACGGAACCCTACACTGAGCGTGGCCCGACACGCTCTTGGCCGGTTTTTTTAAGTTACAATGTGTAAATTTCGTGAGAATTTAATCCAGTACAGTAAGTTCCGATGAATTCCAGTTGTTATAACAGATAGTCGCTAGAACTACTTTAGAGAATTTTTACTCATTATTCTCCAATACCACAGGGACAACAGCTTCCTCGAAGTCCAGTTTTAATAAATAATACCAATAGCAACTATAATGCCTTTTGTACCAGGACAAGTCACGTAGACTTAAAACTTGTTCGTATGATGGTCACACTTTCTACTTTATCAGCGAAAGAAATCAATCTTTTAGCTGTGAAATTTATCAACATTCTATAATTGGATTGACAGAACGCTTAGCAACCATTTTTGAAAAATACACTGAGAGAAAATACAACCAGTTTTCATGTTCGTTCAACAAGTTTTTTGGAAAATAGCGCCTACGTGCTCTTTGGTTCAAACAAACAAGCTACTTGTCATTTGAATCGGCAATATATTTGAATCAACAAGTTTTATAAAAACAATCTGACACATATTGTTTTAAACATACGTTTGGCTGATTCAAACGGATAAACCGCAACAAGTCAAACTTGTTAAATTCACAATGCAAATTTCTCTCAGTGTATATGATACCATCAATATAGCTAAGATTCGCATTTTTTCTTTGAAACCTAATATCCTAAATCTGTCTAGTTACAAGTTACCTTGTGTCTTCCGTCACCCTACACTGGTTGACCAGAGACCTTGACTCTTGCATCATTCAGCCACCGGCGCCCGAGCTTGTCGGAATCCGAGGTGATCGAGTGAGTGCGAGTGAGTGTAAGTGATTGTAAAAAAAAGTTTTTTTTATTCGGTTAGTACGAGTAAATTCGTGTCATCTCGCTTTGAAAAGGACAAAACTTTACACCACAAAAAAAAAATATTAAAAAAATGCGCGACATAGTGGACCGATTTTCATGAAACATGGCTTAAAACACTCCCGACTAACTCTTCTTCTTTCAAATAAGAAAAAAACTAAATCTAAATCGGTTCATCCGTTCAGGAGCTGCTGCTACGATGCCACAGACAGACACACACACAGACAGACAGACAGACAGACACGTCAAACTTATAACACCTCGTCGTTTTTTAGGCTTTCTAAGTTTCTTCCGAGACTGTTATACTCTCGCACTGTTCAGCCACCGGCTTGTCGGAATCCGAGGTGATCGAGTGTGTACGTGTGAGTGTACCTAAGTGATTGTAAAAAGAAGTTTTTTTTATTCGGTTAGTAAATTTGTGTCATGTCGCTTTGCAACCACTTTAAGAAAGACAATACTAAGACACCACATTTCTTATCTTAAATCTCGATCTTATTTGTCACAAAATCTCAGGTCAAGCTAAGCTGGTTCTTTCGAGACTGTTATACTCTCGTAGTATTCAGCCACCGGCTACGGAATCCGAGGTGATCGAGTGAGTGCGAGCGAGTGGAAGTGATTGTGAAAGAAGTTTTATTTGGTTCTGGTGAATCTTATCTCACGCTTTCTGTTGTCGGATTCGGTGTTCGTCTTGTAGACATGTTCGGTCAAATGGCGAATGGTTGGTCAATTAGAGTTGGTAGCGGAATAGTCAAATGTGCGATTCCCAATCTTGTTCTTTATTCCTGTAGTACCTAGACTAAGTACTTACGTAACTTTCTGTTTGATAAACGGCGGATCAGCTTGTTTGTTTTGAGCCTGAGTGATTAAACCAGACCTAGGTAATACATATCATGTTTCGAGGTGGAAAGGATATCGTCAATATTTAATTTTGTTAATTTTTTTTGTGTTCAAACATGTTCAAAGCAGAAATATGTGAATACAAATAGATCCTAGAATGCATTTTTTATGTTCTTTACAGCTTACCTTAACAATCTGTTTGCACTTTTATGCTGCTACTACTATTATATGTGTACTTTTATTGTTATTGTCAAACTGTAGAGTGTAGGTACGCGATATAAAACTCAGAAATAATGTAAAATAAATAAATATAAATAAAATATTGAGGACACTTTACGCAAACTAACTTAGCCCCAAACTAAGCAAAGCTTGTACTATGGGTGCTAAGCGACGATATACATACCTAAATAGATAAATACATACTTGTATACATAGAAAACATCCATGACTCAGGAACAAATATCTGTGCTCATCACACAAATAAATGCCCTTACCGGGATTCGAACCCAGGACCGCGGCTCAGCAGGCAGGGTCACTACCGACTGAGCCAGACCGGTCGTCAAAATATTTTTAAAACTTTAAATAAATCTATCAACCTTTCATACATTCAGATACGCTAGTTACCTCCAAATATGACGCGAGGTACCTCTATACTTAAGCATTTCAGAAGCATACCACCGATTTTTCAAATAACTCGCTCGTGAAGTATTTTCCTTTATCTTCGCACTAGCACAGAATACTTCCAGTCCGTTACTGAGATTTATTTCTTTCCCGATACGTCAGAGAGTATTCTCTTACTAACTTACACTGTGTCTTCTTTAACCCTTTACTCCATACGGTTCTTTTCAACGTATGGTGCTCTGTGTTCCCGAAGTGTTTAGTTGGGTATTTATTTTATTTATATGAGCCTAGAGCTTAGTCGCTGGGCGTGACGAACTATAGAGTGGAAGCCCGCTTACACCCGTGGTCGTGGCAAGCAGCTGGAGAGGATGATAAGTATCTGCCAACTAGCTGGCGATAACTGGTTGCGGATTGCAATGGACCGACAAGCGTGGAGGAATGGAGAGGAGGCCTATGTCCGAAGACGGGCGCTTTAAAGGCTGCTATAGATAGATAGGTAGATAGAGCTTAGAGTGTCCCACTGCTGAGCAAAGGATTCCCTCTTCCTTTCGACGTATCCTAGACTTGACCCGTTTCCCATCAGTCCTTATCAAAGCGTCAAGGTCATCCCGCCAACGCCGTCAATGTTTGCCGCGACCCTGGGTTAGATTTTGCGGGACCCAGTTGGTTGGAGTGTTTAGTTATTATATCAATTATGGAATAGAGATATACCTAAATAAAGAAAAACGTTTCAAAAATCGTATTTCACCTAACAACGAAGGTAAATTACGTAAATGTATTAAATAAGTTATTTATTTATAGAACAAAGGATTGTATGAAGTAGGTATTTAAGTTCACAAAAAGGTTTTCTCCGGAAATCTTAACCTGTTTTTATTAATATCGAACGTGTTATTAGAGATCGATCGGAAATGCATAAGAGCCTTCGAGAAGTCAAGCAAAAATTTCAGCATGCCAAACATAACCAATCATTTTAACCAAAAATTTTCAACGGAAACGAAAATAATACCACAAAACTCTTCGAAAATAAACCTATCATGTCCACTCGCAAAAATAACGAAGCGGCTCAATCGAAGTGAGAAAATTCAATTAATGTTTCAGTTCCAATCCGTGAGTAGAATCGCGCAATTGTTAATATGTCCAAACTGGGCCCAGAACAACACTATTCCAACCCGGCGCTGGAAACGTTATCGATTTAGTGACGTGCCAGTTTCGAATTTACATTAATTTGTCATTATCGATGTAGGTGACGGAACTACCAACCTCCGTGCTGCGTGCCTGCTGGCAACCTGGCCGCTGCGGATGCCGCTGCCAGCGCGCGTCTTTTGTATTTGTCTGTTCTGTTCTGTCATGTCAATGGGCTACGAATGTTTTATTTTACTCATCTTTTGTAAATAATATGTGTGTGTTAATAATGTGGTGTATATGTCGCAGTAAGATAGATAAAGCCGTTATATAATTATAACCCTAGGAAGATAATTATACGTCGTAACATAGTTAAACGAAAGCGATTAATTGCTATCTTACTAGGAATATAACTATAACACGTTACTAGTTTAGTCATATAGTTATATGACTGGATTCAGTTTAGTGAAATGATTGTAGGCAGGAGTGCAGCGGTGCGGCGGAGGTATAGTTATAACCCTAGCTTAGGTATATTGACCGGGATATAGATCGTGATTACCTTTTTGATTTTAATTGGGCTCCCGATATATTGACGCAGTTGCATGCATCATGATCACGGAAAACTGAAGATGGCAGTTGGATTGCAAAGTTGTGGCGGCAGCGCGCGCCATCTTCAGTTTTCCGTGATCGTGATGCATGTTACGTGTAATCACGGTCTATATCCCGGTCAATATAAGTCTAATGAAACTAACCGCGAAACGTTCAAAACTCTTATTATCGGTATTATTAGAAGCCTAGTGTGATACATAAAAAAATCTGACTTGGAGTGTTATTTAGGTAACATAAGATAATGTAGGGTGCCTAATGTGCCTATACCGTACGGTGCGAAGCTTTAAATATTTTGCTCTAAATGTATTTGGAACATTTAAAGTATTACGCTACTGCTACTGACAACGCAATATATGCCGGAATCCCCGGCTTTCGTTTAACTTAAAACACTTATAAGGTCAGTTGGGGTAAGTGAATCTATGGGGAAAGAGAATCTATATGCTATAAACTAAAAACTATGCGATGCAGCAAAGTGGTTACTGTGTCAGTAAAGCAGTATACACGGTATATAAAAAGTGAAAGATGTTGGTTTTACTCGTAAATTTTAATCTAGTTGAATATTTTTACGGTTATAAATATTAGTGTTCTTCTTTTGAAATATTATGATTTTAAATGTATTTGGGTGAATCAACTTTGTCTTGCCTGTTATTGCCATGGTTACGGTCCCCTGAGTCACGCTGGTTTTACGCAAAATTATGCTACTGAAATTATGCAAGCATGCATGTAGTCCATGTTTGTAGGTGGCACATTAAGGAAAGGGCTTGTTAACACCAGAAAAATGCATGTTTGCATAGTTTAAGTCGCATAATTTTGCATAAAATTAGCGTGACTCGGGAGACCGTAACCATGGCAATAACAGACAAGAAAAAAATTGATTCACCCATTTAGTAAATTATATACTTATACTTAGTCAATCAAAAAAAAATGACTGACGAGATCATGCCAACGATTTACAAATAAACACAAAAAACAACCAAAGTATTAGTCTGTATATTTTATATTAAGGTCCTAATTTTATTACTACCACTTATGTTGTAATAAATAAATAATGAATTATCCAGTGTAACGTTCATAATAATTACATAAAACATCGATATCGATAAAACGTACAACTCCTGCCCCTATTCGTCCGAGCCGATAATTGCTAGCATATTCCTCAACCACTAAATATAGACGTGCTGTCAGCAATTCCCGGCTTATCCCGACCCTTTCGCACCCTCTTCCTTTTTTAAATCTTTATTCTTAATCCGGGGGGATATTTTCTTCGTCGTTTCAATTTCTTGTCTATTGAACCTGGTTGAATGAATGGATGTTGATGGCGGATTCAGAATGTGTTTTTTGTTTAGGCGCTTCAGTATTGATACGGAAAGAATTTGTTATGTTTTCGACTGGAAGATTTGTTTTGAAGTAAAGCAATGTTAATGGTAGCTAACAATTTTGTGATTTTTACTTGGGATATATCTGGTTAAGTAATGTAGGTGGCATTTCTTTTCGCTGCTTTCAGAGAGATCTTTTGCCATCACTTTTGGCTTCTTTTAGAAAGTACATACCTTTATAGGTAGGTAATTAGATATAATTACTCATAATATAATTAGACAACTAGATACAATACTGTTAAAAGACAACTATTGTCCCAGATTTGTAAGAACCTCTTTTTGACACATGACAGCGACCACAAAACGTAATCTCGAGGAACCAAATGAAAATAATATTAAAAAAAATCAAGTACTAAAAAACAATATTTCGCTTACTTTAAACATAATCTAACACATGTTACATTTTTGCGGATCTTCGTTAGTAAGTATTTTACGATATTAATTTATCAACCAGGATTTACTTATTATGTCATTTATCATTCATTTTTATTTTTAAACTACATAGTGCTGTGGCAGAGTCTGTCATTTCGATTCAAATGACATTTCACTAAGTTGATAGAAATCGTATATTTGTTTAAGCACCTCCTTGTACATAGAGCCTAATCGATTCAACCAATTCTAAATTAATCGTTAGATTTGGCAAACGACACGTCTTAGCCACATCTCAACATACTTCAAAACAAATGTGTCAAAAATGTGAACTTACAAATCCGGGACAATAGATACAATTAGTACAGTGTGCAAAAAACTAGACCGCTTTATCTATGCCTTAAGAAAACTACGTCAGTATGTCTTGTATGAAGCAGCTCTGCTCGATGTTGACAGAGCATTCAAATTACAGAAAAAAATGTGTCCGTGCTATATCTAATGTTCAAATTGATAGCAGCTGTAGACCATTTAAAAAGCTCAAAATCTTACCCTTAGCATGTATGTAGTTTACATAATTGCAAATTCAAAAAATTTGCAATTATGTAAAAAAGTTTCCAAAATATTATGTTAAGCGCTCTGATGTATATTGTTCAAGTAACCCTAGATCTCAATATATAAATAATCTAAACCAACCACGCTGCATGACTGATATATACAGATGCAACGCTTACAATGCAAGTATTGTTATATTCAATAAATTACCTGCTCAAATTAAAGCACTTGAGGGTAAAGAATTTACTCAAAAACTTAAAAATTGGCTTCATGATCGTAGTTTCTATACCGTACATGAGTTAATGAATTATACAGAAAACAGAGTGACAAATAGTTAAATGTCTAATATAATACAGAGTGACAAATAGTTAAATGTCTAATATAATATATGTATACTTATATTGACCGGGATATAGACCGTGATTACCTTTTTGATTTTTGTCGAGCTCCCGATATTTCGACGCAGTTGCACGCATCATGATCACGGGAATCACGGATCGCTGAAAGTGAACGCAGCCGACGCGCGCGAAGGAGGGTAGATCGCGCGCTGTCTATACAACTTTAACATCCACCCGCCTTCGTCAGTTTTCCGTGATCATGATGCATGCAACTGCGTCGAAATATCGGGAGCTCGACAAAAATCAAAAAGGTAATCACGGTCTATATCCCGGTCAATATAAGTCTAATGAAAATAACCGTGAATCATTCAAAACTCTTAATATATGTATATTGTATAATGTAAGCTGTCGCACACAAGTCAAATTTTATGTTTGTATTTTGTATACCATTTGTAAATATTTGCATACTGTTTAAAACAGTCGAAAAAGGTGATACAATTTGTCTTTTACACTGTCACGTAATTTATACCATTTTCTGTAAATAAAATATTGTTTGTTTGTTTGTTTGTTTGTAACTAAAGTACATAGTACTTTGTTATATGAGAGACTAGCTTTTGCCCGCGGCTTCACTCGCGTTAGAAAGAGACAAAAAGTAGCCTATGTCACTCTCCATCTCTTCAACTATATCTCCCCTTAAAAAATCACGACAAAACGGATCGACGATTTGGCGTGATTTTTTAAGGGGAGATAGTAAAGACGGACAAACAAACAGACACATATACTTTCCCATTTATAATATTAGTATGGATTTCGTAAATATTATGATAAACATCATTACAATTTCATTTAATCACCAAAACTATTAGAAATTCCCACTAATCCAAATTCAGATTCTCGATTATTTCATCGATAGAGAATCATATTCTGTTTCATTAAAATTGTTGTCATTTTTAACCCCCGACGTAAAAACGAAGGGGTGTTATAAGTTTGACGTGTCTGTCTGTCTGTCTGTCTGTCTGTCTGTCTGTCTGTCTGTTTGTCTGTGTGTGTGTCTGTCTGTGGCATCGTAGCTCCCGAACGGATGAACCGATTTCGATTTAGTTTTTTTTTATTTGAAAGCTGTGTTAGTCGGGAGTGTTCTTAGCCATATTTCATGAAAATCGGTCCACTAGGTCGCGGTCGGGGGTTTTTTCAAAATTTTAATTTTGTGGTTAGGTTATTACATCAATTGTCCACAAAATGCGACATCTTATTTGTTTCGAGATTTAAAGACTTTATACGTTGTTCCTCGCTTTTTGAAGTTTCATTATTCATAAACGAAACGACATGATTAATGTTGGAAAAATAGGTTTTTTTGCTTTCAGTACCGGAAATGAGATGTTTGAAACACGATCTCTTTCAGTCCGGGAATGAGTTACTTTGTCACGCCGTTTTGTGGGAATTAAACGACAGTTAGAAATGGTGTATTTTAAAAGCTTGTCTTTAGTTATCTATTAGCCCTTGGGTACTTTAAAAGATTACTTAATCTGGAGGGCTATTATGCTTGCAATGTCATCACTTATCAACGTGGATAAGATTCCTGTCACTCTCACACTGACATACTTGCCAGAACGTGACGGATAATTTTATCCACGTACTTTAACGCCGTCGCCCACGCAAGACACGGCGTAACTAAAAGTAGTATAAAGATAAGTGGTAAAATTGCAAGCATTGCAGACTTGCTGTAGGTACTTTGAGTAATTACGAAGTAATAATTACTCAATGTGTAGGTATAATCAAAGAGAATCGAGTATTATAGAGAGATGAGAGTTCACAGTGCATAGACTGCCATCTCTCGACACAAGCTTAGAACTTTTTAACCTCCGTTTTGACAATTTGGCCCATATTCTTAGCTTGATATGTATTAAAATGTCAAATATTAATATTAGCGCCATCTAGGCCACCGTACCTTTTTCTCTATATCTTTGAGGTATGTTGCATGTTTAGGTATCGTTACTCAGAAAATATTGTGTATATAATTTTTAGGAAATGTAAATATTAGCTAACCTTGAAACGTTTGTCATACAGGGTGTTTCAATGAACGTAATACAAAACATGTTTTTCAAACTCGTCTTCCTATTGATAAAACACTATGTTAGGTAGCGTGTTGTTAAACAAGTTAATAATTATTAATGTCATTGTTTTCCTAAAACCTGTTATTTTGGTTACAACATGGTTACCTTACCTAGGTTGTTAAGAGAATATAGTTCGAACAGGCATCTTCGGGGCGAGCTCACTCCATCGTAGGCCACGTCTTTGCCTTTGGCTAGTCTGTGGCCAAGAGTACGCCTATTTATAATAATAAAAAAAGAAAAACTAGTTTTGTAGTATAAACTCTTTTTGTTTATCTAGACTGACATTTTATGAATAAAATGCATTTATTTTGTTAGAAAATTAGCAAAATTTAATTAGGTAGAATTTTAAGACCTGAATACGTGCATTATATTCTTCGTCGTTAATAGAGCCGGAATCACTTATTTTGTATTAGGTACGTTTTTTGAAACATCCTGTATACCTATTTAATGATAGAAATTAAGTGGGATGCAAGTTTCAAAAATAATGAATGATTCTTCATCTGTTACAAGTCTTATCAAAAATAGGTACTTATTTATTGCACTGAAAAATAAAGTCTCTCAAAAAAAGTCTAAAAGACCACATCGTTTATCCAATTAGATTTATAATTACCGTTTCAAAAGATAATATTCAGTGAGAATTTTTAACGCCAACTTTGCTCACGGACTCGCCGAGGTTTTATTATTCAAAGCCTTGCTCGTGACGTCTTGATGAATGTTGTAAAAGTTCAAATTTTATTCCTCGTTAAGACGAATGGAACTTATATTTACGATCCGGTCTTTGGGAAAAAGCGTAGTTTTTATGGCTGGTGAGGCTTTGAGTGAAGTTGTTAGGGATATTTGTAAATTAGCATGACATTTTATGAAAATTCTACGCATTGCGGACAAAATTTTCTATTTCTAACGCTCTAGGAAATTATTTGAAAGACTCATAGTTCATCAAAACCAATTAACACTCCCAAAATTAGAATGTCATAAGTACATTATTATAGATTATGTTTTTGTCTAATAGATTCATACCATACATACATTTGACTTATATTTTTTCAAAACTTAGTATGTAATATAAACATATACATAGTATGTTTACATATATTTTTTTTTGTTTCTAACGGGGTGGAAATATTCAAGAAAGCTTAAGAATTTAAGGTTGTTTCCCTCTGGGGCCCGACTTATCTTCCCATCCTGTATAATTACATACATACATACAATCACACCTGTATCCCATGAAGGGGTAGGCAGAGCACATGAACTACTAAAGTTTCAGTGCCACTATTGGCAAAAAGGGGTTGATAGAAATCGAAATTGTGCCATTGCAGTGGGTTGCCAGCCTCTCGCCTACGCCACAATCTAACCATATAATTATAATATATTTTTTATAATAATATTATTTTTTTCACTTGTAAACTTTTATTCCCAATTTTAAATGCGACCTTACGAACTGAACGGACTGTCGTCTTTTTATCATTTAAGAAAACGCCTAACCCTTCCCTTTCACACCATAATCCCTCTCCATTTTAATAATATAAAATGTGTCCCAATTTTAAGCGTCATTTCCGCATAAAGGTATTAACACAAAATGCCAAAAACGCGCACCTTAACAGTAGCAATTACGGAAACAAAGGGCGGTAGGCTCTGTCAGGAGCATGCACGTGGTAATTCAGTGGGTGCGGTTAGCCTGATTACCTCCTGTAGGTAGCACACTGTGATAGAATAAAGATGACGTGTTAATTTCTGAAGAAACTAAATTAAGTTCCAGGGTGCTAGGTTTTATTACTGTGAATTTTCCTGAAAAAGTTTAGTGCGGCTACTCGTACTAAACCCAACTGCTTCCCTTTTTTTTCACAAATTACCTCCTGTCGTAGTTTTAGCGTCATAAAACTCTAACCCTTCAACTTCACAGTCTTCACACCATAGTAAGTTCATTTTAATTAATTTTATAATAATGACCTGTGTGGTGACGGGTTAAGAATTTCACCACCCCCTTTCTTCCCGTGGGTGTCGTAGAAGGCGACTATGGGATATGGGTTAAGTTGTGGCGTAGGCGAGAGGGTGGCAACCTGTCACTGCAATGTTACAATTTGGATTTCTTTCAACCCATTTTTGCCAAGAGTGGCACTGAAACTTTAGTAGTTTCATGTGTTCTACCCACCCCTATATAGGATACAGGCGTGATAGTATGTATGTATGTATAATTAGCATTTGTCCCAATTTTAAGCGTCATTTCCGCATAAAAGTATAGAGGCGAAGGTTCAAGGCTGAGATTCGTATAATTCTGGAGACCCGAAGCGCGTAGTTTAGGCTTTGCAGAGTGTAAGAGCTCGCTTTGCTCGCCAAAAGGCCAACAAGAAATAGTTACACAAAAGGCAACAATTCCATTCAATTGAAATTGTAGTAATTATGGAAACAAAGGGCGGTAGGCTCTGTCAGGACCATGCACGTGGTATATCAGTGGATGCGGTTAGGCTGACTACCTTCTGTAGGTAGCAACTACATTTAATATTACATTATGGTGGCACTCCACATTAGCTGTTTACACACCGTGTGATAGGAATACAGTATTATAATAGTTCCCGTCTCTATGCGACGTCCGATTATACACAGACGCATATTACATAAGTTTAGTGTAAGCATGTTTATACTTAAATAAAAGAATACTTGCGTAATCTAATATGCGGCATCTATTGTGCAAATGATTAGTGCGGTTGTAGTGGTGAGCGATGTGGCGGTGTCTAATTATCTACGCACTTGAGATCACCCGCGCGAAGTTGCGGCGATAAAAAGTTACTTTAGCTTTTTGACAAAATTACGTCGGATTTTGAGTTCTAGTAAAATATACTGAGCCCTGTATAATACTCTGATATCATCAGATTTTTTATAAAAACTTTTAAAATGTGCTGTTGTAGGTATTTGTACTATTTTATTTAAAGATGGCTCGCACTATTCTAGACCGGTCTAGCATCATGAGTGATGAAATAAACGCCATTTTTGCAGCAGTAATGTAGCTTGATATAGACGTTGCAGTAACTATAAATAAACTATTTTATCTGTCAAATTGCTGGTAAATGTGGCATTCTAAATTGCCTACAGTTATTTGTACCTACATACGAGCATAATAGGAAACATAAGGAAAGAGTTGTAACTCTATACATCAGTATATTCAAGTTATTTGTAGTGACATCTAGCGTCATCCACGCGTCAATCACGCGTCAACTAGCGTAAATTATCAGTACAGCTACTTGTCAATAGATGTCGCGACGAACGAAGAGTCTAATGCTCACCAATTTTTAGCTAATATTACAATAGTATTAATCAGTACTCTGCAGCACTGTTTTCAATTCCTTCTGCTTGTAATATAAGTTGTAAACTGTTTTAATATTACATTTTTGGCAGACGCGACACTGTTGACACCTTGTGTCGAGTAGTGATACTGATAATTTACGCTAGTTGACGCGTGATTGACGACTTGATATTTGCCATTTCTTACAACTCTTTCCTTAAGGTACAGCGGGGCAAATCTCGACTGGGGGGCAATTGTAACTAATCCATTTTTTCCATTATTACACTATGATGTTGAGTTCTACATATATCCACACTGAACACGCCTACCATATATAACCGGTTGGCACTCTATTTAATAATGTAAACATTGTAAAACATGGAAAAAATGGACCAGTTACATTTGCCCCCCAGTTGAGATTTGCCCCGCTGTACCTTACTTATTTCTCCATGATACGAGTAAATAAATAAAAATTATAAATATTGTAGCTACAATCATACCACACCAACCTATACCATCACATTGAATATTTCTGTGCAAACGCGAACTAAATTCATTAGTACAGTACAGGTTAAATGCGACCAGAGCACGATGTTGGAACTTTCAACTAGCATATCAGTGATTGGATTATTGATACTTAGCGTCTGCGTTGAAAATTTCAGAAATTGGGAGTTCGAAGTTTCAAAGCCTGGAAGTTACGTGGCTAATAGCGAAAGCAGAGGGAAGTAAGAAGTTGGTATTTAATTACTAGGAACTGACTTTTGGAGATAAGGCTGAAGGTGGAGATAGAGTAAAAATTGCATGAGAGGTTGCCAATGATCACACAGAATATATAATAGTACAAGTACAGAAGGCTCACTCCTTTGATGTTCACAAAATTCCGCCATTTTAAATTCTTACCTACATTGATAAACGGACCGCACGCGAGCAGCGGATATTGAATTTTATTGCGCCGCGCGAAGGTCGTCACCACTGAATGGGCCGCGAACTCGCAGCCACTGACATGTACTTGTAGCGCGGCGATAGAATCGCGGAGTGAGCCGCCCCTGATGATCATAAATCTCATCTGAGTGTTTTTTTAGACGCGATTTTCACTGTAAAGTTTATTGATGAAATAAGTGACAAAGTAAGGTGGTTTTCCACCGGCAGGGCGTGAATGGGCAGAGCGGGGAGGGAATTGAAATCGCCCGGACCCTTTTCCACTAAAAATTGCCATTAATAGCCATCGCGGGCCTGCGCGAGCCCGCGCGAGCCCGCGCGTGCCTGCGCGTGCCTGCCGCAGATTGTAGGTTTCATACGATACTCTATGTCGAAAGCAATACGGTACATTTTTACACAAATAAATATCTCAATTCAAGTCTCGCACATCGTCTTCAATCCGCGCCTCGCCATGTCTCGTCGCGCTCTGCCGGTAGAATACCACCTTCGAGTTAATTTATACTCTAAATAGAAAGCAATACGGTTAATTTTTACACTAACTAATATTTCAATTCACGTCCCGCACATCCACGTCAATCCACTCCTCTCCACGCTAAGCCACTTTTCGTCTCGCTCTGCCGGTGGGAAACTAACATCAGAGTTAATTTATACTTTAAGTCGGAAGCAATACAGTTCATTTTTACACTAACAAATATCTCAATTAAAGTCCCGCACATCCAAGTCAATCTTTACTATTTCCACCAAAGATGCGCTGGGCGAGAATTTAAAATTCGCCATACAAATTCCAATTCCCTCTCCGCTCTGCCCATTCACGCTCTCCCGGTGGAAAACCACCTTTACATGTATTTAAAGTCATGCCGTTACAAGATGTAATAGTCTGTCGGTAGATGTCGCTAGACGTCACCCCAAGACGTGTGTACATAAGGAAAGGCATGGAAAGATTTGCGATGTCTGGCGCGGCTTCCGTAGCTCAATTGGTTAAGAGCAATGCACGGATTGCAGAGGATGCGGGTTTAAGTCCCGCCGGAAGCGTAAATTTTTCCATTTTTTCCTTTAATATAAAAATGTTTAAAATCGTTAGCAGACGTTTCTGCTTGTTAAAAATAAATTTACCTGTTATTTAGTGTTATACTGTAGTAGAGTTATAGTGTACCTATTCCACAGATGTCATATAAACCATAGATCAAGCAAACGTATCTACTTAGCGTGTCAAATGAACTCAGTGAAATCCACTGAGTTGTCCGTCTTTAATCGCAGCTTGCAGCTTTCGGGCGTCAATTTTTGTAAGTTGAAGTCAACAAAAACATTAAAAATGCCTCGTTACATGATATTTAATTGCAACAACATAAAACTTATCAACACCCAAGGGCCTGAGACATATTTAAAATCACAGGCAAGTAACAACTTCAGTACAAAATCTGACACGCTCGGCCGCCATACAAACAAATGAACTCGTTTCTTCTATCTAAATCTAATTCTGTGACCTATTCACATTTATTTTTTTAAAGGGCCATTTAGTTCCAAAGAGGCGTATCTAATACAAAATCGAGAAGGTTCTTCATGCATAAAATATTTTTACACAGCGCACCCGCTATTTCTCTTCAGTGTGGCTACAAAATATTTTACTGCACTCTTCCTGATTAAAGTTTGCTGAATGTGTTTGACGTTATTTCGCTATTTTGTAACTTCGAACATTATAAATTTATGAAATACTTATTTTTGTTTCATATTTGGTGCAAGAAAATATAGCACAGTGATTATTTAGGAACACAAGGTAGGGACATATTATTCTTTGGTCAATAAGTTTTATCGTATAAAAATTTACTCTATTTTACTACATATTAAAAAAAAAACATTCATTCGAATTGAGAACCTCCTCCTTTTTTTGAAGTCGGTTAAAAACAAATTATATAGCGTATAATGAATTTACAATACATCCCGATGTTTCAAACCCATGATGGAAACAGCCATAGTTTTATTTTACCATAAAAATTTTACTTGGTTTCTATTCCCATGGAATCCAAGACTTGATTTAATTCATTTGCGCGTAATTCTTCTATCACTTTTTTATATACACATACATACATACATACATACATACATACATACATACATACAATCACGCCTGTATCCCATAAAGGGGTAGGCAGAACACATGAAACTACTAAAGCTTCAGTGCCACTCTTGGCAAATAAGGGGTTGAAAGAAAACGAAACTGTGGCATTGCAGTGACAGGTTGCCAGCCTCTCGCCTACGCCACAATTTAACCCATATCTCATAGTCGCCTTTTACGACACCCACGGGAAGAAAGGGGGTGGTGAAATTCTTAACCCGTCACCACACAGGCGCTTTTTTATATGCTTTGTATTATCGGTCGGAGAAGATATATTTTTTGAGAGAATCCACGAGTTTCCAGTTATAGCTATACTAGCTTTTGCCCGCGGCTTCGCTCGCGTTCAATTCGAAAATTGCGTAATGCTCCATACAAACATCCACCCCCATTTTAGGGAAGTGGGGGGTTAGAAAGAGACAAAAAGTAGCCTATGTCACTCTCCATCCCTTCAACTATCTCTACTTAAAAAATCACGTCAATTCGTAGCTCCGTTTTCGCGTGAAAGACAGACAAACAAACTGACACATTCCCATTTATAACATTACAAGCTTTTTTCTGCAGCTTCGCTCGCGTTATATTCGAAAATTGCGGAATTCTCCAAACAAACTTCCACCCCCCATTATAAGTGGAGGATTAGAAAGAGACAAAATGTAGCTTATGTCACTCTCCATCCCTTCAACTATCTCCCCTTAAAACATCGCGTCAATTCGTCGCTCTGTTTTGGCGTGGAAGACGGACAAACAAACAGACACACACACTTTCCCATTTATATAATATTAGTATGGATTATAGTATGGATTATAGAATAGAATAGAATAAACATTTATTCGTGAACACAGACAAGACAAAGAACACATAATAACAACAAGACATAAAGTAATGAAGTGCCACGAAATGGCCTCATCTCAGCGTGTTGCTGGTGACTTCCAGCGCTGATCTTCCGATGAGACCATCAAGTGAGAAAGATTCACGGAGGGTAACAGACAGAAGAAATGCAAAACACATATATAGTGGTTATGGTTAGTAGGTACTCCTTACACTGACTAAATTTCCTTTGCATCAGCCATAATTCGAGATTATTTCCCAGCCCACTGGACTGCAAATGCTTGATCATTTTGTCTTAGCACCGCTTTGTGTTGCATTCCCGCTTGAATGCAGAACATACGGACTATGAATATGTAACAATTTAATCGTAGATCTGTGTTTAACTATGTACATAAGATTTAGTCGCTCAGAATTTGAGACCGACTAAGAGCCTTGCTAAAATCTAAACTATACTTGCACTAAAATTTCTACTTAAAGTGGGAAAGGATTACCATTATTAAGTAATTAAAATTTTGAAAAAATCCCCGATCGCGACATAGTGGACCGATTCTCATGAAACATGGCTAAGAACACTCCCGACTAACTCAGCTTTCAAACAAAAAAAATAAATCGAAATTGGTTCATCCGTTCGGGAGTTACGATGCCACACAGACAGACACACACACAGACAGACAGACAAACAGACAGACAGACAGACAGACAGACAGACAGACAGACAGACAGACAGACAGACAGACAGACGGACGGACAGACAGACAGACACGTCAAAATTATAACACCCCTTCGTTTTTGCGTCGGGGGTTAAAAAGTATAGTTTAAAAGCGCTGATAGCCTAGCGGTAAGAGCGTGTGACTTTCCATCTGGAGGTCGCGGGTCCGAACCCCGGCTCGTACATTGAGTTTTTCATTTGTCATTTTGATATTTGCCAGTCGATTTTCGGTGAAGGAAAACATCGTGAGGAAACCGGACTAATCCCAATACGGCCTAGTTACCCTTCGGGTTGGAAGGTCAATGGCAGTCACTTTCGTAAAACTAGTGCCTACGCCAAATCTTGCGATAAGTTGTTGACCCCAGGCTCCCATGAGCCGTGACAAATGCCGGGATAACGCAAAGAGGTTGATGACATAAAAGTATAGTTTAAAAACGATCCAAAGCAAATTCTGCTACATCCCTAAAAATCATAAATGTTAAAATTCTTTAGGTTTCTCTGTTCGTTGTACGGGGTTATTAGCAAAGAATCATAACTACGGTCCGACTGATGAGAATAGAATAGAATAGAATAGAATAGAATAAACTTTTATTCGTGAACACATAAACAAGACAAAATACACATAATAACAACAAGACATTTGTCCGAATATATTTCATGCATAAAGGTTATTCCCTGAATGATTTATATGCATAAATTATTTCTGCATGACATGGTTTAGTGGAAATTTACTACGCAGAATTTTTATCATAGGTAATACTACTATATTAATGTTGCAGTTCTAACCTAACCTAACCGAAATTCTTGACAAAATGTTTTATTTGTTGAGGTCGCAGTTCTAACCTAACCAAACCGACTCTCTTAACAGCATTTAGTATGGGTGGATATTCTGATTTTAAGAAATATGCCAAATACAATTATGCGAATTAATTTTATTCATAAAAACAATCGGCGTAAACAGAATTATGCAAACTTATTTTTGGACAATGTGTTATTCGTATTATTTTCGATTATGACAAATAAGTTTTCTGCCAAATTAACATTCGGCGAAAATCGATTATGCGAAGTCTGTTATGCGAAAATCGTTTCGGACAATTAAAGTTATGCCAAATAGAGGGAACCCTTGATATAAACATAATCATATTGCTATTTGATGAAACAAAGGCCAAAAACTGGTTAGATTAGCAATAAGCCGACCGTTTTTTTTTTGGCCTAACCTATTTAATTAAGATATATTATTATCTCTGGGCATGTTCATTTTTTAGTTTTTCGTCGCTGCGCGTGCAAATTTCGCTATGTGTTTTTAACCTACTTTACAGGAGACACAAAAAACTGTTTATTTCGGCAATTATTTAACATAAATAAATCAATATTTTTATGGCATAAGTATTTTCACTTTTGCATACATTAAGAAATTACTTGAAATTATATTTTAGTTATTATAAGGTTAAAAAAATATTTTTTCATAAATATGTTACATAGCGATTATAATTTGAGTCGTAAATAATCGGTATGTGTCTTACAATCACATAACTAGATTTTATTCTTAAGGAACAAAATACAATTTGTGCACTTTATCGTCACATAGTTATTTAATCATATGATTTGAATTAACTATGTTGTTGTTTATTTGTAATTTATCAATTCATTTTCGAATAAATTATTTCAGAAAAACCACGATTTAATACTATAAGCTTAATACACAATACTATAATAAAAAACTCGATTTAATTAATATATTACTTTACTACCAATATATTACAACTATAATAATATATTTATTCCATTAATTTATATGAATGGAGGTTATTTCAGTTACAAAGTTGCTCAATGTGGTATTATGTAAACATTTACGCATTGAATAAGTTTTCATTATGCATGTTTAACTTGAAAAAAACCGGATAATCCTAGTCTGGCTCGAACACCGAAGGTTACGTGTACATTTTACTATTTTTTTCTCACAACTATATATTAATAATCATGTACTGATGTATGGTGTAATACGATTTATTTTCCAAATTTTATAGTTTAGGTCAACCGGAAGTACCCTATTAATTTTGACTTCCTTGAGAGTGTAGATTTTTTTCAACTCAATTCACCTATGTTGTATTTACTTAGAAATAAGGTTTTTTTACAGCTTCAAGGAACGGTACAGTACACTTGAGTATAGGGTTTTTCCGAAACAAAGAATATTGACAAATAGATAAACGGATAGACAAGAAAGTACATAATTGTATAAGGGTTCCATTTTTGCCTTTTGATCCGAAAAAGATAAAAAATCTTTGTCATTCAAAACTTTATGTGATTTCTCAATTCAGCTTTTTTTCATTTATTAAACATTTCATTTTCATTAATTTATTGTAAAATGTTTCCAAAAAGGATAGGTAGATCTTATCACACAAAATTCCATACAAAACGATGTCTTGCCACTTCAAGGCAATGATAAAATCACTTGCTATTTTTTTGAGTTACTTAGCATAAATTTATCTTATTTCGATAGTTTTTAATATACGTTTACACACACTGGACCCTACACGAAATTTGTCAGTATACTAAACACTATAAATTTCTGACAGTTAATCTTAAAAATCAATTTGAAATGATTTATTTTTAACTAATATTAAAAAATAACTATTCGGTCAGAGTGAGTACTTTCAGACATAGTCTCAATAAAAAGGGAAATTACACTCTGTCTCATTTATAGAGGTTATACTTGACGACAAACCCAGCTACCATACACCATTTAAACAAGTTTTAAAAGATTTTTATAAGAAAAGCCTGCTATGTGACGCAAAACACACGATCTGGAAACATTCACGATTTCTACAAATAGTACTAAATTATCGCTATGTATGAGATTGTACAAATCGGGCACAAACATCTAACACATCTTATTATACAATATTTCCAAAAATATAGCTATGTGTCATAATTCACATAGCAGGCGCAATTCCAAAACTGCTGTTATAAGAAGATAATGTAGTTATGTGATTTATTGCAGTTAGCGATTATAGGAAGAACATTCAATGTATGGGCGTCACATACCTACTTTTGATAAAACCTGTAATACTGAAATGAGCTTGACGCTGTTTTTGGAGCATATGTATCTAGAAATAAGGTTTAAAATGGCATTGAAAACGAAAAATCGTTAAAAATCACATAGCGAATTTTGCACGCGCAGCGACGTTTTCCATGTTTTCTGAGCGTAGTCTAAGATGGTCTAACACCATATAGATCAAGAGCCCAGGCCCGCCAGACCTTCCTCAAATTGTCAAGGATGAAACTTTGGGACAATGTAGAGTTCACATCGGCGTTTAATGTGTGCATATTT